>NC_061111.1:45633474-45634266 GCF_002878395.1 Capsicum annuum
ATCTGTTGTTCCTTGTATCTAGATGATTGTTTTGTGTTGTTGTAGTTCTGTTACTATCCGTTGTTTCTTGTACCTCAATTGTCGTTTTGTTATGTTTTAGTTTTTGTCATGTAGTATCTGTTGTTCCTTGTATCTAGATGATTGTTTTGTGTTGTTGTAGTTTCTGTTCTGTTACTATCCGTTGTTTCTTGTACCTCTATTGTCGTTTTGTTATGTTTTAGTTTTTGTCATGTTACTATCTGTTGTTCCTTGTATCTAGATGATTGTTTTGTGTTGTTGTAGTTTTTGTTCTGTTACAATCCGTTGTTCCTTGTACCCCGATTATCGTTTTGTTATGTTGTAGTCTTTGTTCTGTTACTGTCTGTTGTTCCTTGCATCTAGATGATTGTTTTGTGTTGTTGTGGTTTCTGTTCTGTTACTATCCGTTGTTCCTTATACCTCGATTGTTGTTTTATTTTGTTGTAGTTTTTGTTCTGATACTATCTGTTGTTCCTTGTATCTATATGATTGTTTTGTGCCGTTGTAGTTTTTGTTCTATTACTATCTGTTGTTCCTTGGACCTCGATTGTCATTTTGTTATGTTGTAGTTTTTGTTCTGTTACTATCTATTGTTCCTTGTATCTAGATTGTTTTGTGTCATTGTAGTTTCTGTTCTGGACTATCCGTTGTTCCTTGTACCTCAATTGTCGTTTTGTTATGTACTTATGTTGTAGTTTTTGTTCGGTTACTATTTGTTGCTCCTTGGACCTCGATTGTCATTTTGTTATGTTGTAGTTTTTGTTCTGTTACTAT
>NC_061111.1:45637266-45690191 GCF_002878395.1 Capsicum annuum
CTGTTACTATCCGTTGTTCCTTGTACCTCGATTGTCGTTTTGTTATGTTATAGTTTTTGTTCTGTTACTATTTGTTGTTCCTTGTATCTAGATGATTGTTTTTTGTTGTTGTAGTTTCTGTTCTGTTACTATCCGTTGTTCATTGTACCTCGATTGTCGTTTTGTTATGTTGTAGTTTTTGTTCTGTTACTATCTGTTGTTCCTTGTATCTAAATGATTGTTTTGTGTTGTTGTGGTTTCTGTTCTGTTACTATCCGTTGTTCCTTGTACCTCGATTTTTGTTTTGTTTTGTTGTAGTTGTTGTTCTGTTACTATTTGTTGTTCCTTTCCTCCAAAAAAAAAAAAAAGTTTCCACAAACACCAATGGCAACAATAATGGAATGGGAATTTGGGTATTAGATTTAGGCCTCAAAATGCAATAAATATGTCTAGAAAATGGCCATGCAAGCAATATTTTGGTCTAAAAAAGCAAAACAAGAAGAGTTTTTTGGTTTTGTGTTCTGTCGCTGACCAAAAAGAAAGTAAAGTTAGTTCATTTAGGGAAGATGAAAATGTGCTAATTGATGGGTATTCAAGGTCGTGGTCGTGCTGCTTCTCTTCAACAACTTCAAGTTAGTTCACACTTTTATCCCCAATTACTTATTCTTTCTGATATTTGTTGTTGTTTTGCTCTGTTATGGTTGGTGTTGTGGAGGGCACGGATTAGGGTAATAGGTTAATCAGTAGGTAGTAGTGCTTTGTCTTGCTATCCGCCGGTAGTAGGTTAGTCGTAGTATTGCTCTTGTAGTTTCTTGTCCTTCCATTTTTTTGTTATATTATTTATTGTCTTATACTTCCACGATCCTAGTATTTTGCTTTGTTATGTTTTCACTTCAGTTACTTCTTTTTCTGGATTACTTTGGTTTGTTTTCCTTGAGGTTTGCATACATCCTACCCTCCCCAGACCCCATTCTGTGGGACTACACGGGATATGTTATTGTAGTTATAGGTGATATTTACTAGTTGGAAATAAGTTTTAGACTTAGCTTGTTAGAGAACTTATACGATTGTTATTACTACTTTTTATATATAATTTGTTTTTCACTTTTATTTTATTTGGTATGATAATGATTGAGTTGAGCATAAATGAAGCCGGAGCTTTCATATGCCCAACCCTAACATGTTTGAGACTAAGGCGTAATAGTAGTTATTATATTTATTGTTATAGTGAGGCTTAACATGAGTTGAGCTTAAATGGAGAAGTGAAGAATCATATCGCCGACTCTAACTTGTTTGGGATTGCACCGTAGTTGTTGGTTGTTATATTTACTGTTATAGTGAGGTGTAGCACAAGTTGAGCTTAAACCGACCCAACTTGTTTGGAACTGTTGTAGTGAATTCTGAATTTCGTTTTGAGATTGACATCTTTTAGGGGTCATCTTGTGCATCGTATAATATTAGAGGCAAATCAAGGATAACGTTAGGTCTGGCTCTGTATAATATGGTGATAGATCGTTTTTTAGAATCAAAGAATACATAAATTACTAATTAGTATTGGGTAATCTAAAGTAAACGTATGGTTATGCAGGAGGTTGAACGTGCTGTTAAAGTTCTTGAAGGATCAGAAGGCGTTTCTGAACCCGTGAGTACTGTCTTAAGTGCTTTTGCTTTCATTACATTCCCCTTCTACCTATTTCTTAGTGTCGATTACATAAGAGAAAAAGTTACTAAGGACGGAAAGTTATGATGTTGCAATGATATTAACAAAAGGGGTTTGAAAGTTTGCAACTTTACAATTTTGTCTGTGTTATACTCACATGGATCAAATCTATAGACGAGCTCGAGTTTGATCGAGGGTCGGTGGCAGCTGATGTTCACGACTAGGCCTGGATCAGCATCTCCTATTCAGGTTAGATGCTATATTTTTTGCTTACTGTGCTTTCAGCCGTCAACATTTTCTGGTGCGTAGATTGGTTAGAGAGCTGAAATGAAGAAATGATGATTAATATTGATTTTGTAGACATACTAAAAGTCGATAATGTATTGTGGATTCTGACCTTTCGGCCAATCATAAATCACTAACTTGATGATTTGTGAAAGGATATAGATTTCGATATATCTCTTTTTCTTCGAAATTGTTGACACGTGTCATCGGTTAACTGTGAGAAACCTTTCAGTTTATCTCAATGGTTCTCTGAAAGTGTCCCAGTAGAAAGAAAGAAATTTTAATTCGTTAACCTTGAGCATTTATCATAATATCAGCGAACATCTTCTCTTCCTCGGGGCCAAAAGGTAGTCATGAAAACGTGAGGTTCGCTAACTTATCACTTCCTCAATGTGAGACTAATGTTAAGAACCACTTTGCAGAGAACATTTGTTGGGGTTGACTCATTCAGCGTATTTCAAGAAGTGTTCCTTAGAACGAACGACCCACGTGTATCCAACATTGTAAAGTTTTCCGAGGCAATAGGTGAGCTGAAAGTAGAGGTAGGTATCTTTTATCCTGTTTGCTGACTATTCTAAAGTTTTCGGAAGTGGATATTCATCTACCCGACCCCAAATTTTTTGGACTGAGGCGTAGTAGTAGGAGTTGTTTTATATGTCCGTAGGGTACGAAACGGTAATTTGGCTCTTTGATATCTTACGGAATGCTCGTCTTATGTTCCTCAGGCACTTGCAACAATCAAAGATGGAAAACGAATTCTTTTCCAATTTGATAGAGCAGCATTTTCATTCAAATTTCTACCGTTTAAGGTTCCGTACCCTGTACCATTTAGACTTCTAGGAGATGAAGCTAAGGGCTGGTTAGACACTACATATTTGTCTCCATCTGGGAATCTCCGTATTTCAAGAGGAAACAAGGTAGGCGAACGTAATTAGCTTGTTATTGTGTCCTTTTTTGCCTTTCCTCACTGTTATATGTTATACACCACACACGAAACCTATGTTGTTTGGCTCTTTATAAGTACCACCAGGTGTGTGCCTGATCCTCCAAAAGTTAAGCATTTTTGGAGGATCCCACAGGCTATGTTGCTCGGACTCTTCAAAAATGTCATCGGGCGCATGTAGGATCCTTCAAAAGTAGTGCATTTTTGGAGGATCTGACACGGGTGCGACAACATTTTTGAAAAGTCCAAGCAACTTAGCACACAGGGGTGTGGCAACATTTTTGGTGGGCCGGAGAAACATAGCATAAAACTAGTAAACTCATAGCATAAAACTAGTAAACTGTATCTCAAAGCTTCTGTTTAATGGGTAATCAGCTAAACGTTTAAGGGCCACAAGTTATACTGCTATAGTGCAGGGAACTACATTTGTGCTGCAAAGGGAAACTGAGCCAAGGCAAAAGTTGCTTTCGTCCATTTCAACGGGTACAAGGGTAGAAGAGGTACAAATTCCACTCATTTTTTTTGTGAAAATCCTGTTATATAACGTGTAGGTTCTGTCGCTAATAATTTGCTTGATGTGAAATTACCAGGCAATTGAAGAGTTTATTTCCTTAAACAAAAATGTAGCGAATTCTGAACTGGAACTCCTCAAGGGAGAGTGGCAAATGATATGGAGTTCACAGGTATCTGTCCAAATTGTTTTTTAGTATTATAAGATAAGATGTTACTTCTCAGAAACATAATTGTGTCATGCGACTGTGTCTGAACTAGTGGCAAATCTAGCGCGTAACTTATAGATTCATGAGAACTCAACAGATTTTGACCAATCTTGCATATGTATTAAGAAATCCACTAAATAAAGCTCCTTTTCCGAATTGATCATTCATTCTTAGTGCCCGATTTAGTTGTGCACGAAAATTCCTTGTATCATACATACTTGCTACGTATTATTACTGCTAAAATCTGGCTGTCTGTTTGATAGGTTGAAACAGACAGTTGGATAGAGAATGCCGGCAACGGTCTGATGGGCATGCAGGTTCATAAGCCTCTTCATTCCGCTGCTTTATTTTCTCTATCGACTTTGATATCTTTGATCGCTTACTATTCTTTACATTCCGAATTTGTGTTGTTCTTTCTAGATTGTCAAACCAAACGGACAGTTGAAGTTCCTGGTCGGCATACTGTTCGGTATTAGGTTCTCCATGACTGGCAAATATGAGTAAGTACCATTCCAGCTAAAGCAATTAAAGCAATCCTTTTGAAATATCGTAGGAACTGTGTTCTTCATATTCAGCTATCGATGCACTTTTCATCGTTAATTAAGATTTTTTGAGTACTTCATTGAGGCGATCTGTGCCTTTCAGAAAACAAAACAAGTGAATCTCTGCGAGTTGCTTTCACCTCGGTAATTACCTAATGAGAGAGAGTGGATGAAAAAGTAAATATTTTACACCAGGAAAAGCTAGACATACTGACCTCCGCTAACTACGTTTACTATTAGATTTGAAGCTAGAGATATACTAAGGTATAGTGAGTGAGTGAGTCCTCATTGACCTGAGCGATTGCGATCATCGAGGAGGCTTTTTATATGGTATGTAACATCGCCAAAGCATATCATTAGATCGTCTTTTGCAGGCAACGATCACATGACTTTGATGTTGAAACATTAAAGTTTGTATATTCATTTTCTATGACTTTGCTTATCATTCTCATCATTCGTTTTCTAATACAGGAAATCCGGCAGTAACACATACGATGTCATAATGGACGATGGCGCTATCCTGGCTGGAATATATGGAATTCCAGTTGAAATGGAAAGCAAGTTCACCATGGAAATACTGTAAGATATCGATCTATTGCAGACATAACGCTGTCTTTCCAACTACAACTTTGTCATCAATCGTTATGCTAAGTGAGTCCTATTACTTTGTATAATGCAGATATACCGATGACAAGATCAGAATTTCACGCGGCTACAACAAAATTCTCTTTGTCCATGTACGCGTAGACGGATCCAACAAGAAGTGATCATCAAGATTTACATAGTTACATTAAGGCCAATTTGCTATGTTAAAACTTCCAAAGTTATATACTTCCATATTCAAATCTTTGTCAAATGTAACTTTATATTCAACTTGACAAAGCACCTTACTCAAGTTACATATAGTGCAGTTATACAATCAAAACTTGCAGGCCAGTTAGTGCTGCATTTTGACATCTACAACAACAACATATTCGGTGTATTCTCATAAGGTGGGATCGGGGAAGGGTAAAGTGTACGCAGTCCATACCACTACCTCAGATGAAGTAGAGAGGTCGTTTCCGATAGACCCTGACTCAGGACAGATAACAGTATAACCAACAAAAAACTTAAAAGCAAACAAAATGAAAGCATTTGAAAAGAGCTTCTGTAATTTTTTTTGAAACGACTTAGTCAAGGATTTATCGGAATGAAAGCATTTGAAAAGAGCTTCTCTAATTTTTTTTGAAACGTCTTAGTCGAGGATTTATCGGAAACAACCTTTCTACCCCATGCATATAGGATTAAAGTCTGCGTATATCCAACTCTTTTTAAACTCCATCATGTGGGATCATACTAGATTATGTATTATTGTTGTGATGTGTGTGTGATAGAATCGATTAGTACGATTGAATCATCAATATATGTGAAGATGCAACTAATTATTTTTCGTAACGAACTCACTTATAGAGTGTGAAACAACAATACAACCAAAAAAATCATAAAAATGAAATAATTTGTTCATCAAAATATATAAAAAGAGTGGGATCATACTGGATATGTATTATTGTTGTGATGTGTGCGCGATAGAATCGATTAGTATGATTGAATCATCAAATATACATAAAGATGCAACTAATTATTTTTCATAAAGAACTAATTTATAGAGTGTGAAACAACAATACAACCAAAATTATTATAAAAATGAAATAACAACAATACAACAAAAGAAAATATAAAATGAAATAACTTGTTCATCAAGACATATATAAAGAGGCGAATCTATATGTAATTTATTCACGGTATAACAATAGCTTTTATTAAAAAACCCTATGACAAAAAGCTAAGGGGTCGTTTGGTGGGAAAAGAGTTATTCTGAGATAATTAATTTCGGGATTAGTTATCCCATCATGTATATGAGATAACTTATTCCATCACTATGGTATAAATGGTGCGATAAATAGTTCCAATACTAACTAATACCTTACACCAAACATGGGATAAAATAGTCCTTCATTTTATCGCGGACTATTTATCCCTTATACGTCACACCAAACGGCCCCTAACGGTCCTTTATATACCAAGTAATTTCAAATTAGTCCCTTAAATATTCCTATTATCAATAGTTGTAGTAGAGCTCATTTACTTGAAATTAATCCAAAGTAGGCCTCTGCACAAATTGATTTCGATCGAATTTAGTCATTATCCAATTGAAATTTTAAATTTTAATTTATTAAAATCCTTATTTTAACTCGATTCATTCTAGGTTCAATTCAATTCATTTTTTATTATCTCAATTTGATTTTATGAAACAATTTGTTCGAATTTGAAATTTCAACAAGCAACTATTTTCATTTCAATTTTAAAGCAAATATAATAGAAACAACAAATCTTAAAATTAGGCCATAAATAATCTTAAAATTAGGCCATACATAACTTAAAATAACATTACATTGCAAGTTTAACGTGGAACTAAAATTTGTAATTGTGAGTCATGACTCTTTATTTGTGAGATTAGGATTTGGGTCTGAACTCTTGAAGTTGTAACCGGTACAATTCTGGTTTAGTAATTAATAAATACTAAATCCATATATGTGTATGTGTATGTGTATGTAAAATTTTGATTTTCGGATCGATTTAAAAAATTAAAATATTCTAAAATTATATCCGTAAATTGATTCAAATTGTATAATTTAGATCAAGTCATCCAAATTTTTTCTAATCGATCTGAATAGTTGAATTGATTCGATGTGTGCACAACCCTAATCCAAAGTACTTATTTATACTGATATTAAAGTTCAGGGTCTTCATTTATGTTTATCGAGAACAAAGGGGTACAATCGATAATTCCCAAACTTTAGCTCCACTTTCGACCCGAAAAGGCCCAATCAAAGATCCGACAACCGGATAACACTATTATACACACACCAAAAATATCAAAAAATTGATAAAATAAAATTGCAAAAAATCCACCACGCTTTGAAGAAGTACGTTTTTTTTTCGCTTTTTTTTTTTTTCAATCTATGCATAAATGTTAATTTTTTAATTTCATTTTTTAATTGAGTTGTTTAATAATTTTCTCTAATTTTATAGGGCACATTGATATCTTGAGGATTTTGTACAATGGAAAGTTTTGTAGCTGCAGAAAATGATAGTAAATCCCCAGGTAATTCCCTTAACAATATCAAGATTTTTTTTTTAGTTTCACTTTTATGAATTTTTGCGTGTGTGTGTGTTTGCTGAATTAGTTAAATAGTTCAAGTGTGTGTTTCTCTCTGTGTGTGTTTGTTTGCTGAATTAGTTAAATAGTTTGGGTATTATGCACACAAAAGTGTGACGTAATAGTGGATGAAGTGGGTTGAGACTTATGAAGTCTGAGGTTGAACTGAGGCTTGCGCTCTTTTTGAATGGTTTATATTGTTTCATAATGTATTGTATCGTACCGTATTGTTTTAATGAATACAACGTTTGAATAGATTGTATGATTTTTCGTCATTACATAGTGACAGCATCAATAATTTGAAGAATAAACCTATAGGAAGAGTAGGGTATACGAAGTAGAGCTACTATGTAGGTTAGAGGATAAAATAGAATTAGTATTAAATAATAAATAAAGAAACAAATATGTGTGTGTGTGTGTGAGAGAGAGAGAGACCTAATAGTCGATGAAGTGGGTTGAGAATTATGAGGTCTCAGTTGAAGTGAGCCTTGCACTCTTTTTGAATGGTTTATATTGTTCCAGAATGTATTGTATCGTTGTTCTTTAAGTTTCTCCATTGTTGGATTGTGGCCGTAGGTCGTGAGGATAGTCGGCAGTTTGCTTTATGTGGACTACGTCGGTTGAATAATCTGTTTGTTGTCCTTTAATTTGTATAGTTACTTCTTATTTGATCTTTTGGTTGAAAGAGTTCTTCTGGACTTCGGTTAGATATGGCAACTTTTCTATAATAATTAACTTATGTACTATAACACTTTAGACTTAGCCTGTTCTAGTTGTGGTTATATTCATGCTTATGTGGCTCACTCTTATTATTTAAGCATCACCTGTCATCATACAACAACAACAACAACAACAAACCCAATGTATTCCCACAAAGTGGGGTCTGGGGAGGGTAAGATGTACGCAGTCCATACCTCTACCTCCGAAGAAGTAGAGAGGTTGTTTCCGATAGACCCCCGGCTCAAGATCCAAAATGCTTCTCTCGTTGATAGCTGATATGGATTCATGGATTTGGTCTCTGATTCGGCTAATTGATCCTTGGTTACCTGGACTGCTCCTCTGTCTCGCTAAATAAGTTTCTTGCTCAGTTAGTCCTTGGTTCGCTTGAACTAGCCTTCATATCAACTGCAATAGTCTTCTGCTAGGCTGGTCCTTGGTTCGGCTAAAATAGGCCTCAACTCATATCCTTTTTTTGTTGGCTTATCATTTTGATTCACATTTAATCAATGTATTTTCATTCCCATATCTTGTGAGAAGCAGCTGCTGACCGATCCTGAACTATCACAGCCTACTTTACACTTGGTAAAAGGCAGTAACTCTCGTTCCCCCGGAGTAATTTCAAGTTTATCAAGGTGGGATCCGAACTTGTTTTGCTCCAATTGGGCTTCGTGGGCTGGATCGAGTGTTACCCCTGGTTTCCCTTCTTGCATGTTGTGGGCGTGGACAAACTTTGTGATGGCCTATTAGTCAGCTACCTAAGCCCGTTTGCCATACCTTTGTTTGTAATCAAGCTCTTCTAGTACAGGACCATATTTAAATTTTGGTGTTAACGGTGGCTTATTAAGATTTTTAGACTTTTTCTTTTTCGCTGACAAATATAAAACATTAAACAATATCTTATTCCCTTTCTCTGTTGGTTAGTTGTTGGTAGTTGTTCTAACTAATATTTTTGTCTTCTTCTGTGTTTATCCATAATTCTATGTTCATTGCCATATGTTGCCAGGTGAATAGATGTATCTCTCTGTTCCTTCACAGCAATTTATCATTCTAGCGCTCTCTCCTACATGTTGATAGTCAAATTTGGTACTAGTACCAAAAGTTAAGCTTTGAGGAACCAAATCTGATCATTTTTGCTATTTTACTTCTAGTGCAAATAATCACTTTCTAAATTTTGAAATGTTGAGGTCAAATATCACTCAGAAAACATAGTAAAAAGTTAACCATCAAAGTCAATTTAGATTTCATGCTTCGTTTACCCTTTTTATTCTTATCAAGATGTTAGAAACTCAATGTTTAAGTGCTTATGGGATTGCTCCTTTGATGTCTGCTTCAGAGGAAGATGTGAAGGAAAGGTGTTGGGACCAAAGAGAGGCGCTGCCGGGGGAGCCACGATGTGTCATATGTGGCCGCTATGGTGAGTACATTTTCGATGAGACTGATGATGATATTTGCAGCTTGGAATGCAAAGGTATATTGTTGTCGCGGCTTGCAAAATCACGGCAACCAACTGTTCGTCCATGTCCGGTGAAGTTACCAGCAACTGATGAGTGCTATTATGTTAGGGATAATGATAAATCTGAAGTGAGTTCACTAACAACTGATCAGACTGAACTTCTGAGAAGGAAACTTGATATTGTTGTGAAGGGAGACACTACCCCACCTCCTATCTTGTCATTTGCTTCTTGCAAGCTGCCTCGGAAGCTTCTCGAGAATATTGAAGTTGCTGGTTATGAAATGCCAACTCCTGTTCAAATGCAAGCAATCCCTGCTGCTTTAGCACGGCAAAGCTTGCTTGTTTCAGCGGAGACTGGTTCTGGTAAAACTGGTTCTTTTCTAATTCCTATAGTTTCTCAATGTGCAAAATTCAATGAAGAGCATTTCCAAAGCCAGCAACAACCATTAGCTATGGTTCTCACACCTACTAGAGAACTCTGCATACAGGTAGAGGATCAAGCTAAGGTGCTTGGGAAGGGTTTGCCATTCAAAACTGCATTGGTGGTTGGTGGTGATGCCATGGCAGGACAGCTCCACCGCATCCAGAAGGGAGTATCTTTAATTGTGGGAACTCCTGGAAGGCTTATTGACCTTCTAACAAAACACGAGATTGAACTGGATACTATTTCAATTCTTGTTCTTGATGAAGTTGATTGCATGCTCCAAAGAGGTTTCCGTGAACAGGTGATGCAGATTTTTACAGCTCTGTCTCAACCTCAAGTGTTAATGTATTCCGCAACAATTCCTAAAGAAGTAGAGAGGATGGCAAGCTCAATGGCCAAAAAGGTTACTGCCATCTCTGTTGGGAAGCCAAATAAACCTAATCAGGCTGTCAAGCAGTTAGCTATTTGGGTAGACTCGAAGAGGAAGAAGCAAAAGCTTTTCGATATTTTGATGAGCAAGCAGCATTACAAGCCACCAGTTATTGTATTTGTGGGTTCTAGACTCGGGGCAGATCTCCTTTCTGAAGCAATAACAGTAAGTACTGGGCTAAAAGCATCATCAATTCATGGTGAGAAATCCATGAAGGATAGGAGAGAAACTATAAGGTCATTTCTAGTTGGAGAAATACCAGTTATAGTGGCCACAGGGGTGTTGGGTCGAGGAATCGATCTGTTGACTGTGAAACAGGTAATTGTGTTTGATATGCCAAATTCCATCAAGGAGTATGTGCACCAGGTTGGAAGGGCATCTAGAATGGGGGAGGAAGGTACATCAATCGTCTTTGTGAATGAAGAGGATAAGAAATTGTTTCCCGAGTTGGTTGAAGCTCTCAAATCATCTGGTGCTGCAATTCCCCGAGAGCTTGCAAATTCACGGTATTCTGTTGGCTCTTTCTCTGCTGGAAGAGGTCAGAAAAAACGAAAACATGGTTTCTGAAGATGTTGGTCTCCCTTCCTCTTCCTTAACATAAAGCTCCGTGCTAAGAATTAAGATATATATTCTCTAAAACTCTCCTCTACTGCAAATGATCTACCATTACTCCCAACTGCTTCTTGGACCTGGCGGTCAAACTTTATTGCTTAGAAATCAGACCTCCTTTGATGTTCACAAGTTCTCTCAGGCAGCTGGATTCTGTCAGAGACACGCAGTATGTAGGTATACAGTGTAGTGTTTGCATTATCTTACACGTGATGATTCTTCTTGTGCTAAAAGGAGATTCTTCTCATTTGAAAAGATCTGCTGAACTGAAAACCAGCTCTGGGTTCGCTTCTCAAAACTGTAGCACCCATGGCTCGCGATATTGAGGGAATGCTGCAGTTGCTACTCATCCTTGAGTTGCTTTTATCAGTCTTAAAAGTCTAAAGGCATATAAAGAATGGGCGATGCTTGGCTGTATTTGCGGTTGGACTGGTAAGCATTCACCTTAGTCATTAACTGCTCATTGTAAGTTTGCTTGTCTAGCATAGATGTCATAACGGTTTTTGTGATATAAATACTATTTGCTAATTTTTTCTCGACTTCTTTTCCTCAGTCAGTATATCCCGTTCTATCCACGACTTTGCACAGTTTTGCATCACAGGGTAGAGACTCCTTTGCTGTTTTTGGATTAAAAGAATCCTGATAAGACAAGACTGCCAGAGGTGCTTAATTGTGCGGGTTAATCAGCAGACTGTAAATCCCTGATAAATGAACAAAGTTACCTATACTTGATGCTATGAAAAGACTTTTTGTCTTGATCCTTTATAAGAAGCAGCATCAAAAGAAAATGCCTCACCATTAAATAACTGTGAAAGATCCTTCAGAGAGAATGAGTGAAAGCTTCAACAAATTGTATTACATCCCGGTTGTACTGGATTTGGGACTTAAATAGACCTCATAAAGCTCATGGATAAATTTCTGCAACTTGCGGCTAAATGAGCTTGATATCTTGCAAAGCGTGAGATATTAAATCTTAAGCCAGGTGCCAGATCTTCATCCATTTCTTCCAAATAATTTTGGTAAAAGATCCATTACTTTCATTGAAGGGTTTGTTATCATCAAGTTTTGAACATTAGTTCATTTGCTACTTATGTTTTGTGGACGAAAAGGATAAGATCTGGCATCTGGCTTGAAACTTAAGATCTTTAATGTTTTGCAAGATGTCAATACCCTATAAGCCGCGAGTAGCAGTAATGTATACCAGAGGTATAATGCTTTTAGTCAAATCGCAAACCTTGTACAACTGAGTTGTTAAGGGATTTGTTGAGTCATTTTCTCTTGAAGGATCTGTCAGAGTTATAAATGGTGAGACATGTTCTTTGATGCTTCCCTTTATATAGGATCGATTCGAAGGACTCTTCCGATCATCAACAGAATCGATAAATTTGCTCATTTATCCGCCGCATAATTTATGTCAACCAGGGAAAATTGAGTTATGCATTTATAAGGCGTAGAGTCCTCGATTCCTAAGAATGATATTCTGGTGGTTTCAGTAACTTTGTTATAGGGAACAAAGATTTATGCTCTGAAACACCATGCATTTGTAATTATTGTTCTTTTCCCTTTCTAAATTGAACCATAGTACTGTATAAATGTGGAAAACATTGCTAAGGTGCTTTTAGTTCATGAACAGTGTGGCAATGTTCTAATACAGAAAAATGACCATGACCAAAATACTTGCAGCTACATTCCCTTCATGTATAGGTTATTTCTTTTGGTAACAACTGAATTCTATTACCAGTAAAGATATGTACAGCTCATTACAAAACTTGGGCCAAAACAACCATCATCTGCCTCCTAACAAGCCTAGGTGTCCTGCTACATCGAAAACTATCTTCCTGTATGATCAACCTTGTGCCTCTTATCTTGGAACACCCTTGCATTCCTCTTTTGTCACATGTGGTACACGGTTAAAACCTACATGCACCCGGTGTATACACCAAGCCAATACATGCATGCCGTGTTCTGCAATGCCCATTGCATTCCCTTACTCCTCTTGCTAAAGCTTGCCATCATTGTGTGAGTAGGTTGCTGACCTGCGTGGGCATGTGCCCCAATTTGCTGAAATGGGTCACTTTTGGGCCCATAATGTAACATGTAGTCCTATGCTATAAATATAAATATGAGTTTCTCTTTCATTTTTAGATCAACTTTGATGCTAATGAACAATTATACTCTTGTGAGTGTGTAAGTTTGGATTAGCTTGCGTTGATTTCTCGTTTGGAAATGTTGGTTGCTTGGGAATGGATTCCCTTGTGGTCTACATAGGAGTTTAGGTGCTTTGATTGGATTATTAAATTAGCGACATGTGTGATGGACTTGCCAACTTTCAAGCAATATCAGAGTATGTCCATTGAACTCTTAAAAAGTTCGTGTACTAACACAAGCTGATAGCCTCGAAGTTCATGAATTCGCGTTTCATGACCCCAAAATGCAAAAATAACCGACGTAAATCATGGTAAAATAATTGGTATCGATTATAAGGTCGTTTGTGATCGTTCTACCAACTCTCAAGCAAATCAGGTTTCATCAGCTGAATTTTGAAAAATTTGTACATTAACACACACCAAAAATATGTAAAATCATGAATTCAAATTTCATGACATTAAACTATAAAATAAGTGATGTCGTTCGTGGTGAAGTTAAGAGTATTGATCACAACGTTGATTGTGATAGTTCAACCAACTTGCAGGCACATGGAGTCCATCTACTAAACTCTGAAAAATTTGTGTACTAACACACACCAAAAGTACCCAAAATCATGAATTCAGTTTCATGACTCAGAAAAGAAAAAATAAACGACGTTTTTCATGGTGATACAATGAGTATCGATCACTAGGTTGTTTGTGATGAACCTAACCAACTTTTAGGCAAATCGAATTCCGTTGGTTGAACTCCAACAAATGTATGAACTACTACACACTGACACCATAAAAAATTATGAATTTGGGTTTTATGATCCTGAAACGCAAAATAAGCAACATCATTCATGGTGATGCAACTAGTATCGATCACAAGATCGTTTGAAAAGAACCAGGGCTGGCTCAAGGGTAAGACTAGTAAAGTGTTTGCTTTAGGCCTCTAGAATTTTGAGGCCTTGAAAATTTTAATAGTAAATTTTATGATTTTAACTTCACTTGAAATAATAATGAAGATTTTGAAATATATTTAAAAAACTATTCAAAAGAAAAAAGAAATAAATAAAGAAAAAGTTGTCAAATTGTCACTAGAAATAATATAGAATTTTAAATTAAACAATTCAAACTTTATATTAATACTAGATAGTGATGGCCCGTGCTAGCACAGGCCCAGCGTTGAAACATTTTTGTCAGTGTAATGCATTTATACTAGTCAAGTGTACGTGCGTTGCACGTGTGTTTTATGTCAAGTTATCAATCAATTATATATATATATATATAGAAATAGCAATTGACTTTAAAAATTAAAGATAAACAAATTTATGCATCAAGCTAAGGCATGCTTGAATTATCGGAATTTTGATCATTTACTACAATGTGAACTATCACATAACGAATGATAACAAAAATAGCACTATAGTAATAGATCAGAAATTACAACAAAACAATATGATTAAACCTAACCTTTACACAAAAGCTCCTCAAAGACCGATCGAACATTCATCTACCACCTGTAAACTACAGCAAAACAATACGATACTCGAAATATTAGAATGAGACGATTAAACTCTAACCTTTGTAAAAAAGTTCCTCAAAGTCCAACTGAGCATTCATCTACCACCTGTATTACACAATAATCGAGATTTTTTAAATTAACCTTTATACAAAAAATTCTTCAAAGATGTGACCGAACATCCATCTACAATATAGACTTAAATAGAATAGAAACTATAATAAAACAATATAATAATTGAAATGTTAGAATAATTAAAATATTAGAACTATAAAATTAACGGTGACCTTTTGTGATTATTAGACAACCCTTTAAAACTCATCCGGCATGCACTAACAAAAATTTCCTAACAATAATATAATATAAAAATAATAAAGACTCCCAAATATAGCACACGTCTTGCACGTCCGAACAATAATATCATATAAAAATAATATTTCTTTTTATTATGTCAAAAATAGAATAGAGGCCCAATACTATCAAATTTTGAAGAAACAAAATTCTCGTCCTCTTGATTAATTTCCTTGTTTTAATTTATAAGAAAAAGGTGGTTGTTAAATTTATTATTCTAATTTTGACGAAAATCATCATATTTTCCTTTTTTCCTCTTTATGTTATATTTAGGAATTCTTTCTCAAGTACATAAGAAGAAAAAAGAAACTGTCAATAATAAGTCTCCACATATTTTTTACTTATCATATATTTTCGGACTTTTTAATTTTAAATAATATTATAAATATAATAATGATATAATAATTGTAGGAAATAAGTGAAAAAATAATTTTATCTATTGCAGAGATTTCTAATGAAGGGCAAAAAGTTCAAATCACTTTTCTAAGGATCTTTATACTTTTAATATATTATAAATTATAGATATAGATACAGATATTTTATGATTGGCAAACGTTCATTTACAATTTTATTATTTACATTGCATATCTATATGCCATACTATTTACATAATGGAAAAATATTTCGTTTTCTTTGTATTTGGCATTATCAGCAGCTGGCAAACAGAAATACTCAAAGTGTAAACCTGTAATGAAAAAAGAAGAGCATGGAGGATCAGTCAGATAGTAAACATAAGCAATGTGGAATTTTAAAACACAAACTCATAATTTGCTAGCATTTCTTAGTCAGTACATGAGTTAAAAGTTGTCTTTTACGCATTTTTCTTGTACCCTTATTTTCGATATGAAGCTTAGAGATGGACACATTCAATTAGATAGTGAGGGACTACTGCTATAATAATATAATACAATTTATATTTAGTGTTCAATGTATAGGATCCTATAGCCAGAAATCGATTGTTTGAAAAACGAAGCTAATGAGCAATTATGTCCAGTCTTTACAAATACTGAAAACAAGAAACATGAAAAGTATAAAAATGAGTATATAGTGAGGGTAAATCTGCCTACATTCTACCTTTTTCAATCCTACTTGTGGAGTTACACTGGACATGTTATTATTTCAAGAATTTAGCTTTACAAAGATGAGGAATTCTCAAGGAAATGTGCACCGAAATATATAAAGCACCCAAAGTCCTATATTTTGTCCCTAAATGAATCAAACTCCAATCCAACAATCAAAGAGAACTCTCTATAACTGGCATGGGTTGCTAGCCTTACCTTCTGTCCACTTTTCAAAAAATAGCTAAACAAAAGAAAGAATGCTTGAAGCTATGGCCATTTTTGTCATTGGGTTGTGTCCAAATGATATCATAGTAAGTTGTTTGACGTCTTTCCTTTTCTACCTGGTATGAGACTCAAGTCAAGTGCAACAGGACTATTCCTAAAAAACAATACGAATTTCTAAAAGTAATTCGGGGAATACTTACTACTTTACTATAATGACTGTTTGTTCATCTTTTAGAACGGTCTTTTCAAGTTGATCAGGCCATTATTATAAAATTAATAGTAGATCTGTATATTTAATTATTTATTTTATGCATAAATTAGTACAACATAGCCAACATAATCCACATGATGAGTATGAGGAGGGTGGACATAGCAATCCTGTTATCAATAACAAAAAAGTTAATTCTGAGAAGTTGACTTTATTCTGAGGTATCTTCTACCTTGCTGCTTTGACTTGAATGCTTGTTCCTCAGAAAATTCATCATATTATAGTAAATAATACGGCTATTCATCAGATCAGGAAAAATGTTCAGAGACTTCTCAAATTAAAAGTCATGTTTATGCTAAAAGGAGTAATCTGCAATCTGGCAAAACTGAGTGCATATGTAATGAAATGAGAAACTAGAGAAAATACCCTATTTCACTCTTGAACTATACCCAAAATGGCTGAGATACACCTCAACTTAACGGGGTCCTATTAATTAAAAGCATAATTTTGACATCCTTAGTGCCTACGTGGCACATACGTGGCACACACGTGTGCCTACATGGACCCTTCAGTATGTCGTGCCAAGTATGTGCCACGTAGGCACTAAGGATGTTAAAATTACATTTTTAATTAGTTTAGGGGTAATAGGACCCCCTTTAAGTTGAGGTGTGTCTCATCTGTCTTGGGTATAGTTCAAGGGTGAAATAAAACATTTTCTCTCAGAAACTATTATTTAGTATTTTCTTATAATCTCTATTGTCTAACTATTTTTTTAGAAAAAAGAAAACTTACTTTATACTTTACTACTATATAAGGGATGTCTCCAACTTTGGTAGTCCTTACATGATTTTTTTTTTAATTGTATCCTTAAATGAAGGTTTAATGACTTTACAAATTCTCAATAATTTTGGTAATTTGATTAATTATATGGGCTTTTATGTGTTGAATTATAAAAAAAAGGCGATAGTGACACCATACAAGATCTACTGTCCAATCAAATAAAAAATTAAGAGTTATTCAAATTTTTGTAATGTTCTTTTATATGGAAAGAATAATAAGAAAGAATACCTAATTTTTAAATCCTCACAAAGAAATCTATTTTACCTTTTTACCCCTAATTAAATCTTCAATAACTTTATAAGCTTTCACCAATTGAAGAAACATTTACAAAAGTATTGTATTGGATTAGATTTATAATTATTTAAGTTAATGCTATATTTATTTATAAATTAACTTGATATCGTATTTCAATCCATCAGATAAAAGTTATCCTATCTCTCTACCAAACGATCCCTTAACGCTATAACATGATAATACTATTAAAGTTATTAACACAATATATTATGATAAAACAATGTGTATAAAATACCTCTTAGAGTGAACTTCCGTTTCTTCTTAGGCCACATAACCATTGGTTCCCAGCTTAAACCGCTTGTATGCTATGGAAGTGTACAAGTGCATCATCCTCCATAGCGTCTTTTGCAGTAGTGGAATATAAGCAGTTATCGTCGGAACCAACTCTTGAAGCAGCCCTGTGTAACTGTTGAGGGTCATTTGTTCTACAAATTGGCTGGGAAAATTGTTAAGTTTTTTGATCTGATTTTCTTATCAAAATTAAGTTTTATTTTTTCTTTGTAAAGAAAATAAAAGTAACCATAAATACTTTTACTTTTCCTAAAAGAAAAATATAAAATTCTTTCATATTTGACAAATCTCTTTCTTGGAGTAAAGATTTTGGTATAAATAGAAACCCCCTTCTCTTGGTATAAATAGAAAACAAGCCTCCACAATATAATCTTTAAAGAGTATAGTTTTTCTTCTCTCAATTAGTTTTATGCTTTTTAATATTAAGTTTTATATGTAGGCCAATTGGCCAAATCATATAATAAAATTATGTTTTTAATATTGTTTTTGTTGTCATCTTATTTATCGTCTCATAACTTGCAACTACTAGATTCTGCATAACGCCCTCGATTTCGAACCCAACAAGTGGTATCAAAGCTTACGATTCAATGGTCCAATGGTGTGACGAGACGAGATTAAATAGATTCAAAGTAGTTTGAAAATCAAGCTGCAACCAATTTGATGATAATGAAGATATATGTCCAAAAGCTACATGTGGAGATAATTATCAATCGTATTTTCAACAATCCTGCTTTCACATATTTAAAAATAAAGCTCACTTTTAACCCTGCAAAAGGGCTTTAATATTTTTAACCCGAAAAGGGCTAATATATTTTTTAACCCCAAAAACTCTATTTTTAAATATGTCAAACAACAGTGATATATGAAGAATATATAGGAAGAACAAAAATAATGCACAAGGAGGATCAAGAATATTTTACAAAAAATCAAGCCAAAAAAGGAAAATTTGTTAGGGTCTGATTTTCTTACCAAAATTAAGTTTTACTTTTTCTTTGTAAGGAAATAAAAGTAATCATAAATAATTTTACTTTTCCTAAAAGAAAAATATAAAACTCTTCCATATTTGACAAACCTACATCTATAAATAGAAGACCTCTTTTTCATACTATAACACAATAACATCCACAATGTAGTCTTTAAAGAGTCTATGGGGAGATTTCTTCTTTAAAGAGTCTATGGGGAGATTTCCTCTCTCAATTAGTTTTATGTTTTTTAATATTAGATTTTATATGTAGGCCAATTGGTCAAATCATATAATAAAATTATATTTTTAGTATTGTTTTTCGATATCATCTTATTTACCATCTCATAGTTTGCAACTAATAGCTTCCGCATGACCCCTTCTCGATTTCGAACCCAACAAAAATTGCATTGAATCAGAATCCTTTCTGCTTTTGCTTTCAAGGTTGATGTCCAGTTTCTTGGTAGCAGATGCTGGAGCTCTAAAATGTATTTTCCACATCCGCCCATTTCGACAGGAGCACAAATGATATAACCATCACAATTAGCAACCCAAGAAATTGGTTTGTTCTGGTCCTGTGGAATTTCCATATTATGAAAACTTTCAGGAAGTGGCTCTCCACCGTGCATGTAATAACAACCTCTATCTGAATATTTCTAAACTGCTTTACAACTCTTTCCTGGCGAAACTCTTGGCATCAGCTTAGATATAGCTCATATGATCAAAATCTGGGCAGCTCCGATGAAGATCGACTATTGAAGTTGAGCAGTTGTTGCTGCTCCAAGGCCAACAAACCAATAAGCATAAAACCTCCAAAAATAAGGTCTGCAATCATAACATTTCATAATAGCTGGAAGAAAAAAATAGAGAACAAGAGAGAAGATACATTACCAGTAAACTCGCTCATCATTGTGACAAAGTGATCGTTTAATTTCAACTGAAGATGAAGATAGCCCTGTGATAAAAACTATTTATCAATGTAAAATTCATCAGATTCAGTGTCTTGTTTTTAAAACTCAGATGCATACCACGAATACAAGACTCCGGTTCTATCACTTGAATTTGTTCGTGATGGATTTCTTTTAGAAAGGGAAGGAGCGTGATAATCAAATAGTGCAAATGCTCAATCTTTTCACGATCAGTTAGATCCCTTCTTGATGTCTTCAAGGAAATAAGTATTTTAGCAGTAATTGGAAAACAAAAAAGCTCATTTTGTTTGATTAAAAAGAAAAGACAAACCTTTAGCATGCCACTTGAGTGTAAGCACAAGTTGCAGTTACATTTTCCATGACAACATGGACAAAGCTCTGAGACTTCCTCTTCTTCCAATTCAGGATACCTGCTCACCAAAAATAAATAGCATGAGGCTTAAAATGGTGTTTTCCATTCGACACTAAAAGAGAATGTCTAAGCATTTGGACAGCAAGATAAGAAATACACATTAGAGGTTTACCATTCTCTGATGCACTTGATACAGTAAAATTTCTCTTTACACTTCGTACAAGGAACTACAGTTCTTCTATCACTTCTTCTACATTGATGACAATTTACTGCCAGACAATTTACCTGCATAGGATTACATAAATAAGTGTCATCGTCGGAAGCAATTAAATTAAAAAGAGAGGAAATGCCATTTAAAGTGAAATATGAACAAAAAGAGCTTGACCTTCATGTTTTTAGATCCATCTATTCCATTTCTTGAAGTTGTGGAACCGGAGAACGATGATGTGGAAGGCAATGAACTACAAGCAGATAACTTCCCTGAATTATTTATTGAATCTTTCGGACTATCTTTTAGTTTTGACTCATGTGAAACTTCACTTCTCTGGCTTCTTGTGTAACTTGATCGCTAATTGGCAAAACCTCATACTCAGAATCATCTTCCCACTCACCAACAAAGTAATTATGATCGTATCTCTTGAGTGATGCAGCAGCATGTCTTACAGATGTCCTTTTATTCTCTGCATCTTTTTCATAAATTCTCTGCTTCTTTTTTCCATCGTTGGACAAACTTGATTTTTCATTGCACACATTCCACTCGTCTTCACTGTTATCCACTTTATCCATTGTACTATTTGCTCGAGGACTCTTCTTCTTGCTTGACGTTCCTAGACACTGTTCTCCATTTAATTTAGCAGGCGCCCAGGAAGGCAATGAACTACAAGCAGATAACTTCCCTGAAATTTTTATTGCATCTTTTGGACTATTTTTGGGTTTCAACTCAGGTGAAACATCAGCTCCCTGGCTTCTTGTGTTACTGGGTATATGATGTCCATCACTTAGTGGGAAAACCTCATAATCATCAGTATCATCTTCCCACTCACCAACATAGTAATCTCTGTATCTCTTGAATGAACCAGTAGCACGTCGTACAGATGTCCTTCTATTCTCTGCATCCTTGGACAAACTTGGCTTTTCCTTGTACATACTCCACTTGTCTTCACTTTCATCCACCTTATCCATTGTACTCTCTCCTTGAGGAATCTTCTTCTTGCTTGACGTTCCTAGACATTGTTCATTTAATATAGCAGGCACCCGCCTTTTATTCTCTGAGCCTCAAATTTCACGAGTCCCTGGCATTTTCTTTCCAACCTTAGACAAACTTGTTTTTTTCTTGCAAACATCCCGCTTTTCTTCACTTCGAAATTCCACCTTGTTCATTGTATTATCTCCTTTATGAATCATCTTCTTGCTTGAAGTTCCTGGGCGTTGTTGTAGATTTACTTTATCAGGCATCCTTTTAATCTGCGAATTTCCACTCAGAAGAATGTTTTTTGTGGAGGTAGATAGTTTGAGCCTGTCCCTGCACCACTGGGAAGGCTCGTCTTTCTCTTCGTCATTCCCTGTAGTTCTCATACGTCCATTTCTAAGAACTTTTCCGTTGGTGGAAGTTCTCAACCTATTCAACGCTTCCTTCAGTGGCATCTGAAATTTTGTTAATACTCTTCATCCTCTTCCTCTTCACTCTCCTATTCTTCATCATTACTCACCATTTCATCCCAAATTTTAGAACTTAATTTCTTCTCTGCTGAACGATGTTGCCCCTTTGAGGTGATTCTTCAATGTGAGCCTTCAGATTCCTTTACAGTCATTGTTCGGTTAGCTACTGTCTTTGTTCTCAGATGTGATTTAATCACGTTCCTCTTTGGCTTTTCTGCTGTTTTAATTTTCTCTGCCGATCCGCCCAATAAAAGTGCTTCCTCCTTCCTGATTGCAATATTCACGTGCTCTGACATAGTTCTTTTGCCACGGGGGACACCAGATTCAGAACAAAGCTTTTGTTTTTAATTAGGTGACTCTGTAACATCGGGCAGCGATGCTGCATTGTGCTTTTCAAGTTTTTCTTCATCACGATTTAGGACAAAGTTTCTCTTCCTAAAAACCGTAGACTGATTTCTCATTCTTGGTGTGTGTTGATTCTGACTGCTCAATGGCCCTTGTTTCGCAACTAAGGTTGCCATTTTCTTCTACTCCAACACAACTGAAAAAATGGAACTTTGATAAGCAAAAGTATATATAATTTCATAATTACACCACCTTTAAATCTGGATCATCTTCAGGATAAACGGCAGCGCAAAAATGTTATAAGCAAATAATGACTCCACATTGAAGGATAATAAGGATAGCGTTTCCAACACCCAATTGGCTAACACTTCCGTACATCCCAGAGACATAAGCAACTGCCTCACCAACAGCAACCAGGATACCCAACAACTTTTGAGCACTATTACTGGATGGGATAAATTAGTTAAAAGAGCAAATCAGACAGCTTCATTAAGCAGAACAACTAATAGAAACATCATAAAAATCTACTTAATAGAAGGAACAAAATTTTGTTAGGTAACTGAGTAAAAACTACCAAAAAGATACATCTCATTCTTTGCGGATATGGCTGAGGGGAGTAGTCGCACAGAGGGAGAATTCAAAACATGAACTTTGTCTCAACAAATTAAAATAGCACAACTAATGTAGGACCTTCAAAATGATTCCGGCATTAATGTTACAGATCACATCATCCTCATAATTTTCAAATAATACCCATGTTTGAAAGTCCTAAACTATACTATTACCGCTGCATATGGAATTAAAACAAGAAACAGCTAGCAAAATGAAGCTAGTGTAACTTACATATAGTCGTTAAAAGAGTAAAGAAACAAAATAAAAGAGATGAAATCTAGAAAACGAATTAACTTACAGGAGTGCTCGGTCCTCACGGACATTGTTGTCCACTTGAATGATTTTTGATCCAGCTAACAATTGCATCACTATTCCAGAAGTCACGATTGGAGTAATTCCAAGTTCCACGACTGTACCACAGTTCGAGGCAAGAATGACATGCATCCAGTAAAAAAAAAGTTGCGCCAGTTGTAGAGTGTATGCCATATAGAGGGAGCTGGCTGCAAACGAGAAAAATACCAAGCGCAATTACAGTAAAGATGACCTTCTCTTTAAATTGGACAGGAGAAACCTACACCAAGGGCTAAACAAGCCTACCTACCATAAAGGTTCAGATTCGAGTGAGAGCTCGAAGGGGTGAGGCAAGAAGATCTTGATCGAATAATTTACTTTGCTTAAGGCTAGGCGTATATACAGGTTTCTGGATCTCGGGAAGCAAGTGTAACACAGAGACAATCAGAAAACCATATAATTGAAATTAAGGAAGCTTCTTTAAAAGGACCAGTAATAAAACAAATTTAAACAACATCACGGAGCAAAATAACCAAAGTTCTTTCTACTCATAAAAGCACAATCTTTTCTCCCTAAATAACCACTTCAATTCACTCATATATCAACCACATACTATATGAAACACCTTAAGCAAGAAAAGGGTAAACATTAGGTACCCTAATAACACATAAGACAAGAAAACACTATGTAATTTATTCTGATATGCCCAAACCTTGGTGGGCAGAGTTATGCGGTGCCTGCTAGCTGGTTGGGGCAGTGAGTACCCAATGGAATTAGCCAAGGTGCGCGCAAGCTAACCCAAAGACCACCATCATCAAAAAAAGGTGAAGCTAACATGCATAGTTTATTAGGACAACAGTAAAATCTAGTAATTGTAAGAGTGGTTCTATTTTGCAAATGATCCATGGAAGAGACTCAGCTTTAGCTCTGAGATGAAAAATCAAGTTTTAACGCTTCTGCAAGCACTGCAAGCAGCAAAAGAAGGGCCATAATGGCAGTTTTAGTTGTAGACTGATGCAGATATTAGGAGGAGAGAAAGAATAAGTTAAATGTGCTGTAAATTCCTACTTGTTGTGTACTTTGTTCCAAATTTGAGGACATTTGAATCTTCCACTCATACTTTAAGAAATCGAAAAATATGGAAAGACAGGTTCTTTGTAGATCAGCAACACACAATTTTGGGTTAAGGGCACGTCACGGGTTCAAACTCTACTGCTGACAAAAGCATCGTAGATCAAGTGGAGAGGGTAGAGCAGCAGGTCCATTATCCACCAAGTTTGACTTGTTAGCTACTGACATTCGAGAATTTCTAGTTATAAAAAATGGTTCTTGGTAGATCAAGTCATTAAACAATCTTCCACACTAATGCAAAATGTTTAAAAGTTTTTAAAGTGATTTTTCCAATCGTATAAAACCACCTTTTCAACCATCTGATTCTAATTTCTTGAGTTCATTGCTGAACGTATCCTTATCAGTTATTTCACTCTCTTCAGTCTGTTCCACCAAACTACTTCAATCTAACCTTAGGTTGAAACTTATTGCTGATAATAAATCAGCAAACTTGAAGAACTAAATTTATATTAGTCAATCAATTATGCCCCGATGCCAAAAAGTTGGGGCCAACTACACGAATCATATGCAACCATCTGGTCAATTATTCAATAATAAGCATTCAAGACTAAACTAAATGTTCTATGAAAGTAGAAGTTAATATTCAACTAAACCACATTTCACATTAGTACTCCTGACAAATACAGCTCTTCTCAATTATAATTCATGATAGATGGTAAGCCAGATAATAGACCCTTAAACATATGCATCACCAAAAAGACAAAGAACACACCTTTAGCATTAGATTGCAAAGTAGGATCAACAACCCTTCTAAAATTATCTCGAAGATCCATAAAACTCTGGCATATTAGCAATTCATCTCTCATAGAGTCATTGAATTCCTTAAGCATCTCCGTTGGTAATCCCTCCGGCAAAACGCTCTACAGCTCTTCCCTCCTACAATAACCATTTCATGAGTACAGATACAAAACAGCTTAGAAACAAAGTGAATCCAGAAATTTAATTTCACATGTAAAACCTACCACTGCACCCACTAAAGCTTTGTTACAATTTGTACAGGTTTAGTATAAGCACAGTTTTCACTCCAATTTATAGTTTGAGCCGATACATGTTGGGTTCAAAATCGAGAGGGCGTCAGGCGGAACCTTTTAGTTTACAAACTATAAGACCATAAATCAGACGACACATGAAAAATTAAACTAAAAATATATTATTGGATATGGTTTGGCCAAACGCCTACATATTAAAAATAAAATTGAAAACCCCAAACAAAGACTCTTTAAAGACTACATTGTGGATATAAAATTGAAAATCCTAAAAATTATATTGTGGATGCTATTGTGTTATGGTATGAGAAGGGTCTTCTATTTATAGATGTCCAAAACTTTTTCTCCAAGAAAGAGGGTAGACAAATATGGAAAAGAATTATATTTTTTTCTTTCAGGAAAAGTAAAAGTAATTATGGTAACTTTTATTTTCCTTCTAAAAAAAATAAAACTTAAATATAGTAAGAAAATCAATGCAAAAACCCTAATAATACAGTGAGTATATATACACACTAACACTCTGTTTGGATGGTTGTTACATATTGTTTCATAATATATCGAATTTTATTGTATCGTACTGTATTGTTTTAATGAATACATTTGAATATAATGTATCATTTTTATTCGTTACATAATTTCACACATCAATAATTTGAAGAATAAACCTACGGAAAAAGTAGGATACACAGTAGAGCTGCTATAAAAAGGTAGAATTACTAAATAATAAGTAAAGACAAAATGAGGAAAACAAAAAGAAGAAGAAGAAGAAGGTAACAACGCGATCTCACCAAATCGGTCTTTACACAAATGAGACTTTCCGTCAGTACCTAATGATAGGATATAACTATACAATATAATAATATTTAAGTAACAATCAGAACAAATATTGTATTTAAACCAACAAACACCATACAATATGAACAACCATCCAAACAAGCTGTAAAGCATATAGCTCAAAAACACAATCTTCAATCTAAAGGCAATGGTGGTGGTCTACTAATGTCTTAACAGATAAAAATGTACCTGAATTTCATGTATCTTTTTTCGTAAGCTCGGAAATAGAAGTTGCGGAAGTGAATAATGGACGACCATTTGGACCAACATCGAGTGATGTTCAGTGATTCTTCTGCTACATAGTGAACATTTAGGAGTATTTAAAAGGATCGGCATGTACTTCTCGATGACTGAGCTGCTAACTTTTTTTCCCAGAAGAAGGTAATGTGTTATATATCAAAAGAGTATCCCTCAGCACAAAGACTATGCTAAATGAAACATAGTCACGGGAACCCTAAAAAATGGAAAACCTATTCCTGGACTGGTTACAGTGACCCAATAATGTCAATTACAGAATCTACATCTGCAAAGGGCCTCTTTACACCAAAAGCGAAACCCAAAAAAAGGTGCATCCCATTGCATCAAGCTCCCGCTATGCACAGGGTCGGAGACCACAAGGGTCTATTTTGTGTAGTGAACTCCTAGTCACTTGATTTACCAGAAACAAAAAAAAAAATACAATTCTATTAAAACAAAACACCTGACCTTTATTTAAAAAAACACAAATGAATACAGTCAACACGCAGGTTTATCAAGTGCCATATTCCACTTGACAGGGGTGACATAGTCTCACTATTAGGAATCCTCTGAATATTGCAATAGGGATATCTTATATTACTCTTTCTTATCAAGTGCCATAATCCATTGATGGGGTGCCATAGTCTAACTGTAATGGATCCTCTGAATATTGATATAAGGACGGGTATAGCCAATAACTAATCTGGAAGTGAGTCGAGTTTAATTTATTGAAACTCAGTGCTCGAACTTCTCAAATTATTCTTTCTTTCCAGTTATGAGAGATTGCAGTCAAATAAGCTTAAACAATCTCGAGTTGATATTAGAAGAACAAAAATATTAGATTAAGCAGCAGGTTACTCTTATTATAACAGATGCAATATCTTATAACTAGTGCAATTTTCTCCAACTCAAATGTGATAAGAAATTCTCACCGTTAGAGGAAAGTGATTCTACCTAAATAGTTGAAATAGCAAAACAACACTACTGGCCATTCATCATTGTAATAAACTCAAAATAGTCAAGGGTTTAGGATGTGGTTAAGTGATCAATGAAGTTTGTGTCAAATCTTGAATACCATGGTAAGTGTTGAAAATATGTATCAGAAATAAAATAGATATTTTTAGTAGATTTTAATTATTAGAGTTTAGGAATAAGTTGTTCCTTTATTATTTGAATAGTAATTAATTATCCAATTTAAATTGAAGTGTAGTTAGAAATTTAGCTATAAATATATGTTTTGAGTTATTAATAAAATAATTCCCTTTGACAATACTATTGCCGTATTTTATTTTTCTCGAATTCTTTCTCTGTTATTTCTCCAATTTCAAACCTAAAAACCAACAATTGGTATCAAGAGTCAATTTCTTGAGGGATCTATGAGAGATGAATTCTGAAAACAACTTTTCCCAAATAGCTCCTCCTGTCTTTGATGGTGAGAATTACCATCTTCGGACAATAAGAATGGAGACTTATCTTGAGGCTTTAGATCTTTGGGAGACCGTGGAGGAGGATTATGATGTTGTTCTGCTGCCCAATAATCCCACGGTAGCCCAGATCAAAAGCTAAAAGGAAAAGAAAATTATACCGGAGGTGAAAGAATACGAGGCATAAAGGTGTTGAATCTAATCAGGAAATTCGAATTGCAAAAGATGAAGGAATCTGAGACCATTAAAGAGTACTCAGACCGTCTTCTTGGCATTGTTAACAAGGTAAGATTGCTTGGCACAAAATTTAAAGATTCGAGAATTGTTGAAAAAATTCTTGTTACAGTGCCTGAAAGATATGAAGTATTAATAACTACCTTGAAAAATACAAAAAACCTGTCCAAGATTAGCTTGGCAACATTGTTAAATACATTACAGGCGCAAGAGCAAATGAGGCTTATGAGGCAGGATGGTATGGTTGAAGAAGCTTTGGCAGCTAACCACAAGACTCAAAGCAAGGGTAATAATTCAAGAAAAAATTACCCACCTTGCCAGCACTATGGCAAAATAGGTCATCCTCCATTTAAATGTTGAAAGAGACCAGATGCACAATGTAAGATTTGCAATCAACTTGGCCATGAAGCTGTGATTTGCAAAAACAAATCTCGAAAATATGAAACAAATGCCCAAGTCACCAAAGAAGAAGAAGAAGATCACTTATTTGTGACAACATTTTCTTTAACCAAGAAATCTGATTTTTGGATGATTGACAGTGATTGTACAAACCACATGACATATGACAAGATCTCTTTAAAGAGTTTCTACCTTTAAAAAATAAGAAAATCAAAATTGAGAATGGTGATTATATTCCTGTAGAAGTAAAAGGGAGTGTTGTAATCAAAGCAATTTCAGAAGATGCATACAAGTCATGCAAGAACAAAGATGAATTGACATAGTTATTCAGGAGGTCAAATTCAGCCAAAGCCGAGATAATTTCTAATCCAAGGAGGAGTGTTGAAAATATATCTCAAAAATAAAGTAGGAATAGATATTTTTAGTAGTTTTTAATTATTATAGTCCTATGTGACTTAGGAATAAGTTGTCCCTTTATTATTTGAATAGGAATTAGTTATCCAATTTAAATTGGAGTGTAGTTAGAAATTTAGCTATAAATATGTGTTTTGAGTTATTAATAAAATAATTCTCTCTGACAATACTATTGTCGTACTTTATTTTTCTCTAGCTCATTCTCTGTTATTTCTCCAATTTCAAAGATAAAAACCAACAGTAAGGATCCTGGTGGGAAAAAAATTCAAGTGATTGGTTTCCATTAGCCTAAGCCTACATGGGAAGAGTTACCAGATAGATGTGTACTGGTGGGAGTAGCAGGTACCTAATTCAAGCTAGCCAGACCACCATTATCCAACAAAATGAAAAAAAAAAATCTAAAATAGCTTCACTTTCCAAAAGTCCAGCAAGGCTACCTAACCAAGAGTTGAAATTGACCAACTATTCTGGCTTCAAAACATGAACTTATTAAACTTGAATATATCTTTACCATTGTTTTGCAGAGAAATTTTGACTTTTGAAAGAGTCGCCACTTAATTTTGAAAAGGAATTAAGAAAACCTTTATAAAACACTTTAACGATTCAAAACAGAAAAATCGTTCAAGTTTAGAGAATTTCGGGTAAGTAGTTCCTATTAATGTTTTAGGAAGGTGTTAGGCACCTAAAACATCCGCTAACTTGCGGTTATTCGGACTGTTTGAAAATCGTCTTTTGACGAACTTCAAAAAGATTGATTTTTTGAAAAGGACTTGATTTTAGAAATATTTTGACGCTTACGCGAAACTAGCTTTTAGCGACTAGACTTTAAGGGACTTGACTAGGTTCACGAAGAAAACAAGTAGACAAGTAAATGAAAGGAAATGGGGAAAAGCGGGGAAGTAGCGATTTAGGTTTTTAAGCCCAAATCAATGAGACCTGTCCTAGTCTAATTGGGCTTTCGGCCTATTTCACCTGTCCTAAGCTATTTTCCTTCGAACTCTTGTCTCGACCTTCGCTACACCTGTATTAAGTTTACAATTTTGGCTTCGGGGCCGCAATGAATGAATAAAGAAATAGCTAAATGAACCAAGACATAAATAAATACAAAGAGGCAACGATGAAGATGATGGGACTTTAAGGCCTCCTTTGCAGCTTAAAAGACGGGATTGTAACCCGTTTCTTCTTCTTTCAACTCCAGGCATTGATTCATTATTGAACCAGCTTTGGGCTTTTGACTTGTCTCAAAAAGCTGGGCCATATTGGCCCATCATTGATGTATGCATGGGAAGAATCCATGTAGGACTCAAAACACAATATTTCAAATCCATTTTCAAATGCACCCAAAGAGAAGGATAAGGATTAATCACAATCTTTGTAAATTATAGTAAGAAAACAAACGAATTGGTGGGTTAGCCAAAGTGCCATGTCAAATTGACCAAAAATAGAGCAGATTAATGATAACATGTCAATTCAGATTATTTAGGCAGGAGATGCATGCTACAACAAGGGAAAGGATGGTAATTCGTGAACATATTCCTTAGAAAAATGATCCCCATAATAATCCTAAGAAGGGTTGCTTATCTAGAGTTGATTTACCTGACCCACAAACCATGTTTAAAAAAAAGAGTGCACCACTAATCATCTTCTTCTATTTTAACAAAATGACGACTAAGGATGATAATAACTAAAAAAAATACTAATAAAAAAAATATATGTATAAAGAAAACTTTCAGAAGTAGTGAAAACTAAAATTTCAGATCCCAGGAAACATAATGTGATGTCAAACTAGAGGAAAGACGAACATATCGCAGGCAATATATGTAAATTTCAAAATAATGAGGAGACGATCTATTTGCAACTACTCCAACTTAAATGAGCTTAATCACTATTAAAACAAAATGAATCAAGGCTAATAAACCACAAGGACTACAATTTTTGGAACTTCCTGTGTACACTGCGACAAGGGTAAGGAATAAATATGGGTCTAATCGCAACAAATCAAACAACTTTCAGGGATGATGCCTGGCTATGATAGATGAAGCATAACAATGGGCTCGACACTAATATATGAATACCATGAAAGATACAGCCTTGCAAAACCACAAAAGTTTTGGGCTTTATAATCAGCATCCGAACAGAAAGTAATATGAACCAATCTAAAAAAATAAGATTTCAATGATTTATTGCATGAACCGGCACCAAATCCTTGAAAGAAAAGCAGTCATAGTAGAACAACGCAACCTAAACGTGACTACGACAACAAAGTCCACTAATTGATCACTAGAGGCTTAATTATTCTAGGTCGACAAGGAAAAGCTACACAGTTTTTATCACCCAGGACCTAAGGCCATTACCGACCTCTACAGCTAACAACTTCTCAACCCTAAATAACACACCAATTGAAACAGAATCATAAAAAAATATCTAAGAAGAACAATCCCAGCAGAACTTTAAAGGAAATAAAGGATTTACCTCTTATGGGGCAACAAAACAAGAACCCGAGCTAGCAGTAGAACTGTTACCACCGAGAGATGATGTTGTTGACTTGGGAATTCCCAGTTGGTCGACCAACTTTCAGACAGAAAAAGTGGATGAATTTCCCCTCAAATTTTGAACATAAGGACTTTGAAACCCAAAAAGTAAGAAGAAAGAACAATCCCTCTTTTTGGCTCACTGAATGAGCTTTTCATCCTCTTTCGAACACCAAAAAAAATTCTTAGCCTAATTTCCCCGAATTATTTCCAAACTCTAGAGTCCTTCCTCCCTCTCCAACCTCGAAACAGCGACCTCATGGGTCCTTTTACAGACGGCATTGGGGACAATTTGGAGATTTTCCAAGGGATTTCAAAAATTTCCAAATAGAATCCTTCTACAGCTTTTCATTTCATCAGCGAACGTACCAATCTTCCTGGCCACTCACGAATCTAACGAATAATGTACGAATTCATACGAGTTATCCCAAAACTTGCGGATTTGAGCCGTTGGGAGGGACACCTAGGCTTGTTTCTAGAACACCCGCATCCTTTTTCATACTAGAAATGCATGGATAAGCGCGTGATGATGAGGATAAGGGGAAAATGGGTTGAAGTCGGGTTTTGCGTGGAAAAATTACCTACGGTGTTGGGTGTTGCTGATTCGGGTTCGACTTGGGGCTGATTATCGCATTTTGCAGATGTTGGTGAGGGTTATGTTGTTCATGGTGACTAAGGAGGAAGAGAAAATAGGGACTGGGCCGGGTCAATCAATGTGTTGGACTTTTTTAGTAGAGGTGTGGCGCTGGGCTGGTGATTTGGTATGGGACCTGGGCAGGTTAGGATTTGGGCTTGGAGGTTATAAATTGTAATTAGGTTGAAATTGAACTTGTTTTAATTTGGGCCGGTGATTAAAGAAAAGGCTAAAAATTGGGGTTATTTAATAGATAACCCCAAGTGAATTAAGAATCAACTAAATCCATTTAAATTTAAGCCAAATTGAAAAAATCAATTAGCCAATCACATTGCAATTGAGGTCATTTTGATCTCAATTATGACCAAATCTAATAGGTTGGCCCAAATTAGCCGAAATTCGATACAAATAAATATCTCACTCAATCCCGAGCTTCTTTGTTTAATAAAACCAAACAAGTATTTCTCCAGATAGATTATTTGTAAGAATAAATTATATTTAAATCAAGACTTAATTATTTAAATTTATTTTATAAATAATCCTTAATTTAAAGTCCAAATTTTGATGAAAATTTTCAATTAAATGACATCATTTATACAATCTTGTATATGCAAATACAGAAATATAATTATCACTTAAATGACAAAATTAGCCCAAATACCTATTTCAGAATGCATTTATTTGAAAAAATAATTGTTGTGATTTTATTTGAAAATCGAAGAAACTCGAATTAAACGTAGTTGTGGAAGGAAAAGATTAGGTGTCAACAACTGCCTCCTCCCTTTGGGTAGGATGGATGCAAGTAATCCTAGGCAAAGGGAGGTTGACGTTCCAAATTTTTGTCCGACCACAAATTTGTATCTAAGAAAGATTGGTTTTTCGCAGGAGTTTATGGAGTTATGGCTGAACCTCGGTATCATATTTCCTAAATATCTTAGGTTTCATGAGAATTCAGGCCACTTGTAGTTCATAAAGCTTGATTTTAAGCGTGATTTTCAAAAAATTCACAAGTTATCTCAATTTTAGAGTTTTTGATAAAATCAAGAAACTGGGGAATAGAGGGATTAGGGGGGAGGTTGGAATGCAGTCGAGTTTTATACATAGATCCCAGCCTACATATCCCCGAGAATGGGAATCAGACTGCTTGTAGTTCGACTTAATCGGTAGAAAAGATAGTCTTTTATTTCAGACAGTCTTTGGCTTAAAATGGGTGACAAGTCAATCGAGTTGCAGAAAAAAGGCTTGTAACCTTATAACCATGAATGTGGAGCTCTTCACATCCATAGGTAAGTACTTACCCAGACATAATTTCCCAAACTCTAAGTGTGTTGCCACCCGAATTTGAAAGAAAAAGAAAAAGAAAGTTTCCCTCAATATGAGTTAACAAACATCCCAGAGGTAAAGGTGAGACCAAAATATCCCAAAATATCCACATGTCTTCTAATAGAGGAGTGGTTAGATGGTGGTGGTGATCATTATTTAGCTCGCGTCCAAAGAGTTTGATGTCCCTCTTTAGACTATGTCCTGTTTTGCTGCTAAGAAAGAGTTTCACGTTGTGCTGCGTCCTACCTGAAGTCGTCTGCACCTGTGGTTTTTATTTGAGATTTTCATCTTCTCGGATGCTCTCGACAATGCTTCAAGCAAAAAGTGTTGGTACTAACATAATTCACGAAAGTGGTATATAGTCTTTTACCATATCTCCACGTGAGTTGTGGCCTAAAAAGCGGAGTCATCTCTTCATGTACCTATTTAGAATGAAATAACTAGCAACAAAAAATATAACAACCCTCTTGGTTGTTGTATAATTATGACATTTATCAGTTTAATACGTCTTTAAAGTAGGGTGGCCCTTTTGGACTCCGGCAATACTTTATGCAGAACGGTCTCTACAACTGTGTAATCTTGTGCTAGTGTGGCAACCCTTTTGCTTACCTATATCACTTGTTGTATGTGGAATGATAACCTCTCCGGTTGTAGATGATGATCGATTTATAAATTTTTCTCAAATTGTCAATCTTTGGATAATTTTGCGTATTATTTGATGTTGGATACGAGGCGACTTACATATATCCTTTGAATTGCTAACTTTTAGGTAATCCTGCACATTAGCTAACTTTGGATAAGAGATGGCTTACAGATATCTCTCCAATCGCTGGTTTTCAGGTGTTCCTGCATATCATCCGACCTTGGATACAATATAACTTATAGATAATCCCTCAAATTGATAGTCTTTGGGTAATTCCGCACATAATCAATCTTGGATATGACGCGGCTTATAGAGAACCCTTAGAAGTATCAATTTGACAGTCTTACATATCCTCCGGTAAGGATTTAGTTGCGACTTACGGATAACCTTTGAACTATCAAATTTTGGGCGATCTTGCACATCATCCGGTTAGGATGTTGTTGTGGCTAACGGATGACCTATAGGCTATCAACTCATAGGTGATATTGCACACTATCCTATTTCAAATAATGTGACTTATAGGTGACCCTAAAATTGTCAATTTCTAGGAAACCTTATATATCATTCATCCTTGGATAACGACTTAAAGGTATCCCTTCAAATTATGTACCCTCAATGAATTCATATGCTGATTCATGAAATGATGAGATATCCTCGATGCCAGCATTTCTGTCTAGCGTGCCAACAGATATTGAATGTCTTCTAGGGCGATGGTATGAGATGGCCTTTGTGGAAATAATATGTAATGGCTCTTGGGGCGATGATATGCAATAGCCATTATGGCGATGATATGGAATGGCCATTGTGGCGATGATATACAATAGCCATTGTGGCGATGATATGCAATAGCCCTTGTGGTGATGATATGCAATAGCCATTGTGGCGATGATATGCAATAGCCATTGTGGCAATGATATGCAATAGCCATTGTGGCGATGATATGCAATAACCCTTGTGGCGAGGCGATGATATGCAATAGCCATTGTGGCTATGATATGCAATAGCCATTGTGGTGATGATATACAATAGCCATTGTGGCTATGATATGCAATAGTCGCCATTGTGGCTATGATATGCAATAGCCATTGTGGCGATGATATGCAATAGCCATTGTGGCAATGATATGCAATAGCCATTATGGCAATGATATGCAATAACCATTGTGGCAATGATATGCAATAGCCATTGTGGCGATGATATGAAATATCCCTTGTGGCGATGATATGCAATAGCCTTTAAGGCAATTCCTTGAGGCTATAATGTGTAATTTTACCGATTTTATTTGTCAGTGTCCTGCTTTCTACATGTACCTGTACTCAAGGTAGACGATTAGTAGACACAAAGTCGCTTTTACTAGCGACTATTTTTAGGAAACTTCTAAATACGATATGTGTAAAGAAGACAAAGAGCTTTTGTTTGTCGCCTACGATCTCGAGAAATGAGATGGACAAATCAAAAGGTCCTCAATAAATGGGCGTTAAACCTATTTTTAGGGCTACCCTAAAATACCGTTCTTGGGTATTAATGCTCTGTTATGGCTCCCATTTTGCTCGAGGATTTTTAAAAGGGACCCTCATTTTGTATATTGAACCCTGCATCCACAGAAAAATGATTAGTTTGAATGAAATTACTCCGTGTTGACCTTCTTCGATCCTTGATTTGCTCTTTTCCATCTCTTGGGCATTCCGCCATATTGGGACTTCCACACTGACACTCCATCCTAATTGATGTCTAGGCAAGTACTAAATGAATGATTTTGAAAATAGTCTTAAATTTTTAAAAATAATTTTGAAAACTTCTTTAAAACTTTAGAAAATCTCTGCCATTCATGTCACGTACTAGCTCATTGAACGTCTTCCTCATTGTTTTGACTATATTCGATGGATGATTTCCAAAACTCATGATCATTGTTGGAGGGTTTCTTCAAGTAGTTCTATCATAGCCAAAAATTGAGTCTACCCAGACTTTGTTATAGATGGTGGCTTCCAAAGCTTGACTTTAACCTCTGGTGCTGGGGAATTTGGAATATGTTCTGGCATTTGGTGGAAATTTTGAGGTCTTCCTCAAAATTTCTGCCCCAGTTTAAAGTTGTTTGAGATGATACCAATCCGAGTTGATCTGAAGTCTTTGTTGATCTTCATTCCCTTTATTGGATGTCGATCTTTTCTTGTGAATTTTTGAGATTTCTTCTTGAAAATTCTTCCCCAGTTTCCATTTCCTGGGATTATATGAACGAGCCATTGAGGCGCCTACGTATCCTGTTGAAGCAGGAATCAGGTCAAATGTAGTTCAAGCCTACGCTAGGGATATACAAAAGAAATTAATGGGTTGAGCGAAGACGACATAGGCCACCTACGTATCGCTTTCTTGAGAATTCAGGTCATCAAGTAGTTCATACATAAAGAGAAAGGATAAATTATCCTAAGGGGTTGACCGAAGCCGACATAGGCCGCCTACGTATCCCTTTCTTGGGAATTCAGGTCAAACGTAGTTCGTACATAAAGAGAGATAAATTATCCTAAGGGGTTGACCGAAGCATACATAGGCCGCCTACGTATCCCTTTCTTAGGAATTTAGGTCAAACGTAGTTCGTACATAGAGGGAAAGGATTCTAGGCAATTACAAATCATAAAATTGATACTATTATAAAGGCAATTACAAATAAGCCCATAATAAAAACTATAACATCTTTCAAGCATGATATATCTTTACCGCATCAGAATCGATTGGTTTGGTCCACTCTTGACCATCCATCTCGGGTAGTATTAGGGCTCCTCTAAGTTGGGCTTCTTTTGATTTTCACATTCCTCTGTATCTACTATTAACTGCTCCTCATCACTTTTTTCTGTTCATCATTATTTCCTTCGCCTTGTTCGCCTTACCCTTGACGTGACATGACATTGACAGGTTTTTAAAATTATTGCGACCAAACAAACCATGCTAGATAATCATATTTAAAAATTAACTTCTTAAATAAATGGAGGCCTTTTGGAAAATAAATAAAAACTATGGCCTATGACCCACACAAATGTGGGCCCATGACTTTTTGAAAGTTGTAAAACACGAAACAAAAATTTGAGACATAAAAGGGTGGATAACGGGGCCTCCAACAGATCATCACCAATTTTAAAAACTATTAGTAATTGCCCCTTCATCTACCGCGATGAGTGACGGGTTATGAGTGGAGTGGAGGTCCAGTTTTGCAAGGCCTCTACGATGCAATCTTCTTCACCCCACCGGACTTTGGAAAACCATCTGGTAGAGCATTGTATCCTTCGAACAGATCTTTTATCCCATCCCCAATACCATCATCGTTTGACACCTCATGTACGGGAAATAACTGGTACAAGATCGGCAAGGGCCTAAAAAGACTCTCCTTTGAATTATCTTCGATCTCATTTTTCCTTCTTGGCTGGTACTCTATCCCATGCTTAAATTCTTTTTTTGGGACCATAACAGGCTCCAAAATTCCTTCCAAATCCTTACTTAAGGCGGCCGCAACTTTCTCTATCTTCTCTACCTCTTCTGTTCTTCTGAGTCCTTCTGAATTTACCTTAGCAATGGCCTTGCTATACGCCCATTCACCATCTATTTCAATCATGTTAACTGTAGGTCCCCCATGGTTAGGCAACGGATTACTGTTAATATTTGGAGTCGGCGACTGAAGTGTGATGACCTTCTGATCGATCAAATCTTGGATCTTATGTTTCAAGTTAATACAATCCTCGGTACTGTGCCCCGCTGCTCCTGAATGATAGGCATAATTTTGATCGGGATAATAAAACCGGGAGTTGGGATCGATAGGCTTTGGCTGGATCGATTGCAAATAACTAGCTTTCATCCATCTTCCGAAGAGCTGGGTACGACTTTCAGCTAGCAGCGTGAAGTTTTAGGGAGGTTTCTTTTCAAATTTTGAACGTGAAGGGTTATAATGATTCTTATTTATGGGGGGAGGTACTTGATGATAATTTGGAGACATTTGGACGTTTATTTGGTTATTTGGAAAAGAGCTTGAGTATGAGGCTGATAATTTAGTTGTGGAACTTGGTACTGGGGTAAAATATTTGGATTTGGAGCTTGACATTGGGGTTAAGCGTAGAATATAGGCTGAAAATTTGGTGATGATGATAAGGTAAGAATATTTCTAGGCTTGAATTTCCTCTTTAACTTATCAACAGAATTAGTAGAGACCGCAGTCACATCCTCTCTTTTCTTCTTTAGAAATGCAGAAGATTCAGATGATGTTGGGATTTTGGCAATTTTTTCTGTTCGGATGCCTTCCTCTAATGATTCCCCAATCTTTACTAAATCTGTGAAAGTTGCTCGGACCGCGGATACCATCTTGGTATAAATTCTCCTTTCTGTCCACGAGAGAAAACTGATACCATTTCTTCCTCAGACATGGGAAGTTGTACTTTAGCAGCCTCTTTTCTCCAACGAAAAGCATAGTCTCGAAAACTCTCATTATTCTTCTGTTTGATCCGATCTAGTGAATAGGGACTACTTCAATATGGAATGCGAACCAGTCAAGGAAACCCTTGGCCAATGCTTTCCAACCAGACCACTTTTTCGGCTCCTGAGACATGAACCACTCCAAGGCTTCGCCATTTAAACTTCGACTGAATAGGCGCATCAATAACACCTCATTTTCCCCTATCCATACCAGTTGCTCACAGTACCTTCTCAAATGGGCCATTGGATTTTTGGTACCGTCAAACATCTCAAACTTAGGGCATTTGTACCCATCTGGTAGGTCTACTCCCGGGTGAACACATAAATCGTCATACCCTAAACCGTCGTGGTCCCTCACTCCATGAGATTCTTTGATCCTCATGATCTCTTCATTCATAGCTAGCAACTTTAGTTCATGCTTGGTCCTCCATTCTTTCTCCTTCTCCTCGTAATGGTCTATCTCAAGATGAGGAAGGAGATTATAGATATCAGGAGATATGATGGTGTGAGGAGGATTTGGAAAGGAGGCTTGATTTTGTAGATGAGGGTAATTTGGTTGGTAAGTGGGGAGGACATTTTGGGAATTGGGAAGGTTCCATGGACCTTGCGAGTAGTTTGGCGGAATATGAGAAGGATTTTGAGGATTTGAAAATGAATTTGGTGGATTCGAAGGTAGATTTGATATATTTTATGGGTTTGGGAGTGAATCTTGCGGATTTGGGAATGCATTTTGTTGATTTGAAAATGTGTTTTGAGGATTTGGGAATGTATTCGGAGATGGATTTTGTGGGGTTAGAGATGGATTTTGCGTATGGTAGGCGTCTGGGTTATTTTCATGATTGGTATTTTTGACGAATGGAGGAGCAGGGATGGACGATACGTTAATCGGCTGATCCCCGAGAATAGGGGTGCTGAGGGGAGGAATTTGGAGTGGAGTCCCGTGTCCCCCCGGAGCAGGGGCATTGACGGTGATGGCCAAGTTATCCAAATCTTGAGTACGATTTATTTCCTTCTGAAGCATTTCTAACTTTTTTGTGAGTTCCGCAATCATCTCATTTTGTTCTATTATCACATTGTCCCGGATAGTCAGTGCGCTCTCTTCATTATTTTCTGTCATTTCTGGATGATGCTCAGAGAATAGGATTTTGTGCGCTTTCGATCGGGTGAATTAGGGATGTTCTGCCAGCTTATATCAACATAGAGTCATTTCTATTATCTGCAAAGTAAAAAAACTCAAAGGCAAATATGTTAGTTTCCATATATGATAAGTAATGCAAAATATTTGACAAGAAATAACCACACAGAGTTGTTTGAGTCATAGTCAAATTCATCCGTAGGACATAGTGGATAAACTTGCCTTTGATCTCAACAAACGCACATAAGCACATAAAATAGTTATACTACGCAAAACATTATAATGACGCGTATCCTAGTTGGGGTGACCCTTTTTGAGCCAAGGGTTCAGGCCTAACGATTTTTTGAAGAAAATATGTGCTTCCTCAAAGTCAATCCATTAACCCCCAACTCATATAGACACAAAAAGGGCATAAATGCCTACAAAAGATATCGAAATAGGGATACAATCTTTAGGGAAAAGGGGAAATAACATGAAAGAAGATAAGTTCCCGCGCAGGGGAGAATAGAAAGATTAGCTACTGGAGGCTCCTTCGTCCGCTTTTGCCTTCTTTGCCTTGTTTACCTTATGTGCTATTTGATACCTATTGATGATAAGAGGACTCCCGTATAACTGTGCCTTGCAGTCGTAAGTCATTTTCCCTATGCTATCGAGTTGGGAGGCCATGCCATCATCCAAATTGATTAGGCATTGCCTGGTATCATCAGTGTCTTGCCTAGCTCTTTTCAACTCTTCCCTTAACATACGTATGGTCAAAGCGTCCTCCATATGCATCTGCCGGTGCGCGATTTCACTTTTATAGAACTCATCTTGTAGCCTGTGAAGCCAAATTTGATGCTTGGATTCTACATCCACGACCTGAGTGGGCACATTTGGTCCCGGAATCAATGCTCTAGCAAGACTCTTTTTCGACCACTCTTTGTAAGTGTCGCTGACTTCAGGGTCATGCCCTATACGGAAAGTCACTTCCGTCCACCTTCTTTTTCTCCATCCATTTGTCATGCCGTCTTTTAGTGGAGACTCACTTTCATCGTATTCGGTGAAAAACCTAAGCATGGAATCTATTTGTGGTGCCTTCTGCTTGATCTCGAATTGCCTAAGAACTCTGCCAGGATTGTAGGGCCGGGTCCCCCTGAGACCGGGAAGCATTAGGAAAGGCCACTTGCCCCCTCGAATGGTGTATTTCCCTGAACGAAGAGAGTTAATGAACCATTGCACATCGTCATCTCTTAATTCCCCGAAAGTCTTAAGCCAAAATTTGTGAGATGCTTCCCTTTTAAACCTGTGTAGAAACAACCACATGTCGTACGAAGCTAGCATATCCACCCTTGTTTTATGATCAGGTTGTACCGTTCTCGAATCCTTTACCAAATGCTTCATCATCCACCATTGTAATATTAGGTTGCAACCTTGAAAGAAACGATTTTCGACTTGACACCTTCCCAAGGCTCGATATATGTCGGCGAAAATCATGGGAGCTAAATTGTGGAATACCTTGGTAGAATCATAATCTACTCCAAAGAAAAGTGCATGGGCTACCGTAACAACCCTTGGATGAATTGTGCCATTTTCTCCTTGTGGGAACACCATGGTTCCAAGTAGACCTACCGCAAACGTAAAGGCTCTCATCTCCTTCCATTTTGCTTCGGACTCAAATTTATGTCCAAATTTATGAAAGGCATTGAATCTTCCAAACCGATGATACAACTCCCGAAAAGTGATATTTGTTCCATCATGTTCCCCTAGCTAGGTGTCGTCGTCAGTTAAAAATGCCTCTTTAATTGTTTTACGGTCCCACACGGCAAGAACTAAAATGTTCTTATTAGTTTTTTCCTTTCTCTTGAAACACATTTCAATACTCTCATAGCAAATTAACACTTCTTCGATGGTAGGAGTCAATTCCACATCCCCGAAACGAAACACCATATTTTGATCATCCCAAAAAGTCATAAGCACGAGGATCATTTCAGGCAAAACGTCCATTTCGATCAATGAAGGCAGGTGCCCGATGTATGTCCTAACAATTTTTCTCTCATCTGGACCCATGTAATCCCACCACAATTTCAGGTAATCGTCAGGTTTGGGATTGATCCATATCATAAAATAAGACAAAGATAAGCCTTTCCCCGACTCCAAAGGGTAATGGATTGAATTTAGACAAGCATATTTTCTCTAACACATAAGTATGATCCGTCTGTGATTGACTCGGGGTCAATAGACGTAGGGAAGGTTTTCTAATGGGCCCAATACCCCGCTCGGGTATTGGGTCGTCCTAGGCTCATGCCTAAAATAGGGTTTTGGTTTCGTTCTATCCTCGATGTCTAGAGTGGGTTTGAACACTGGTTCTCAAACGGACAACTTGAGTGTGAAAATACAAACAGCCATCAGACGACTCACGTGCTAATAAACTGCTTGTATTTCCAACACATTTTTAGAATTGATCAATAGGGGCCGGGATACCCATGAAACCCCGAAACAGTTTAAATAATGTAGGAATATGCCATGAGATGCGATATTTAAATTCTACAGAATCGAAACACATAAACACATAAACAGTTAATCAAAAGATGAAATCAAACATTTGATTAGAACCTAGTTAAAATTCCCCAGCAGAGTCGCCATTTCTGTTTTGCGGAGAAATTTTGACTTTTGAAAGAGTCGCCACTTAATTTTGAAAAGGAATTAAGAAAACCTTTATAAAACACTTTAACGATTCAAAACAGGAAAATCGTTCAAGTTTAGAGAATTCCGGGTAAGTGGTTCCTATTAATGTTTTAGGAAGGTGTTAGGCACCTAAAACATCCGCTAACTTGCGGTTATCCGGACTGTTTGAAAATCGTCTTTTGACTAACTTTAAAAAGATTGATTTTTTGAAAAGGACTTGATTTTAGAAATATTTTGACGCTTATGCGAAACTAGCTTTTAGCGACTAGACTTTAAGGGACTTAACTAGGTTCACGAAGAAAACAAGTAGACAAGTAAACGAAAGAAAAAGGGGAAAAGTGGGGAAGTAACGATTTAGGCTTTTAAGCCCAAATCAAAGAGACCTATCCTAGTCTAATTGGGCTTTCGGCCCATTTCACCTGTCCTAAGTTATTTTCCTTCAAACTCTTGGCTCGACCTTCGCTACACTTGTATTAAGTTTACAATTTTGGCTTCGGGGTCGAATGAATGAATAAAGAAATAGCTAAATGAACCAAGACATAAATAAATACAAAGAGGCAACGATGAAGATGATGGGACTTTAAGGCCTCCTTTGCAGCTTAGAAGATGGGATTGTAACCCATTTTTTCTTTTTTCAACTCCGGGCATTGATTCATTATTGAACCAGCTTTGGGCTTTTGGCTTGTCTCGAAAAGCTGGGCCATGTTGGCCCATCATTGATATATGCATGGGAAGAATCCATGTAGGACTCAAAACATAATATTTCGAATCCATTTTCACATGCACCCAAAGAGAAGGATAAGGATTAATCACAGTCTTTGTAAATTATAGTAAGAAACAAACGAATTGGTGGGCTAACCAAAGTGCCATGTCAAATTGACCAAAAATAGAGCAGATTGATGATAACATGTCAATTTAGATTATTTAGGCAGGAGATGCATGCTATAACAAGGGAAAGGATGGTAATTCGTGAACATATTCCTTAGAAAAATGATCCCCATAATAATCCCAAGAAGGGTTGCTTATCTAGAGTTGATTTACCTGACCCACAAACCATTGTTTAAAAAAAAGAGCGCACCACTAATCATTTTCTTCTATTTTAACAAAATGGCGACTAAGGATGATAATAACTAAAAAAAATACTAATAAAAAAAAATATATGTATAAATAAAACTTTCAGAAGTAGTGAAAACTGAAATTTCAGATCCCAGGCAACATAATGTGACGTCAAACTAGAGGAAAGACGAACAAATCACAGGCAATATATGTAAATTTCAAAATAATGAGGAGACAATCTATTTGCAACTACTCCAACTTAAATAAGCTTAATCACTATTAAAACAAAATGAATTGAGGCTAATAAACCACAAGGACTACAATTTTTGGAACTTCCTGCGTACACTGCGACAAGGGTAAGGAATAAATACGGGTCTAATCGCAACAAATCGAACAACTTTCAGGGATGAGGCCTGGCCATGATAGATGAAGCATAACAATGAGCTCAACACTAATATATGAATACCATGAAAGATACAGCCTTGCAAAACCACAAGAGTTTTGGGCTTTATAATCAGCATCCGAACAGAAAGTAATATGAACCAATCTACAAAAATAAGATTTCAATGATTTATTGCATGAACCGGCACCAAATCCTTGAAAGAAAAGTAGTCACAGTAGAACAACGCAACCTAAATGTGACTACAGCAACAAAGTCCCCCAATTGATCACTAGAGGCTTAATTATTCTAGGTCGACAAGGAAAAGCTACACAGTTTTTATCACCCAGGACCTAAGGCCATTACCGACCTCTACAGCTAACAACTTCTCAACCCCAAATAACACACCAATTGAAACAGAATCATAAAAAAATGTCTAAGAAGAACAATCCCAGCAGAACTTTAAAGGAAATGAAGGATTTACCTCTTATGGGGCAACAAAACGAGAACCTGAGCTATCAGTAGAACCGTTACCACCGAGAGATGATGTTGTTGACTCGGGAATTCCCAGTTGGTCGACCAACTTTCATACAGAAAAAGTGGACGAATTTTCCCTTAAATTTTGAACATAAGGACTTTGAAACCCAAAAAGGAAGAAGAAAGAACAATCACTCTTTTCGGCTCACTGAATGAACTTTTCACTCTTTTTCGAACACCCAAAAAAAAAATTCTTAGCCTAATTTCCCCGAATTATTTCCAAACTCTAGAGTCCCTCCTCCCTCTTCAACCCCAAAACAACGACCTCATGGGTCCCTTTTATAGACAGCATTGGGGACAATTTGGAGATTTTCCAAGGGATTTCAAAAATTCCCAAATAGAATCCTTCTACAGCTTTCCATTTCATCAGCGAATGTGCCAATCTTTCTGGACACTCACGAATCTAGCGAATAGAAAATGGAGAAAGAAGAATAATCTCTAAGAGTTAATGGAAAACCTCCACCTATGTACGAATTCGTACGAGTTATCCCAAAACATGCGGATTTGAGCCGTTGGGAGGGACACCTAGGCTTGTTTCTAGAACACCCGCATCCTTTTTCATACCAGAAATGCATGGATAAGCGCGTGATGATGAGGATAAGAGGAAAATGGGTTGAAGTCAGGTTTTGCGTGGAAAAATTACCGGCGGTGTTGGGTGTTGCTGATTCAGGTTCGACTTGGGGTTGCTTATCGCATTTTGCAGATGTTGGTGAGGGTTATGTTGTTCATGGTGACTAAGGAGGAAGAGAAAATGGGGACTGGGCTGGGTCAATCAATGTGTTAGGCTTGTTTAGTAGAGGTGTGGCGCTGGGTTGGTGATTTAGTATGGGACCTGGGCAAGTTAGGATTTGGGCTTGGAGGTTGTAAATTGTAATTAGGCTGAAATTGAACTTGTTTTAATTTGGGCCGGTGATTAAAGAATAGGCTGAAAATTGGGGTTATTTAATAGATAACCCGAAGTGAATTAAGAATCAACTAAATCCATTTAAATTTAAGCCAAATTGAAAAAATCAATTAGCCAATCGCATTGCAATTGAGGCCGTTTTGATCTCAATTATGACCAAATCTAATAGGTTGGCCCAAATTAGCCGAAATTCGATACAAATAAATATCTCACTCAATCCCGAGCTTCTTGGTTTAATAAAACCAAATAATTATTTCTCCAGATAGATTATTTGTAAGAAGAAATTATATTTAAATCAAGGCTTAATTTTTTAAATTTATTTTCTAAATAATCTTTAATTTAAAGTCCAGATTTTGATGAAAGTTTTTAATTAAATGACATCATTTATACAATCTTGTATATGCAAATACAGAAATATAATTATCACTTAAATGACAAAATTAGCCCAAATACCTATTTCAGAATGCATTTATTTGAAAAAATAATTGTTGTGATTTCATTTGAAAATCGAAGAAACTCGGGATTAAACGTAGTTGTGGAGGGAAAAAATTAGGTGTCAACAACCATGTCACCAACAAAAATGAGAAAGAACGGATGTAGATCTTAAGATGGAAGAGCAATGAAACAAACAGATAATGAAAGCATATATAAAGCCTTCTTTGGATGTCTGAGATAGAGAAAAAAAAAGCATATATAAAGCTGAAGGGCAAACACTATGGACAAAAAGTGCAAGGTTGCCATACTCTGACTCATGCATTATCCACCAAAGTGATAAGAGGAATAATCTTCAGTAGTGGTCAATCTTATTCTGAGCCTGCGAAAATGGTATACAATATTCCACCTCATAGCCAATAGATAAAGATACCTCCTGTCCTGGCTCTCGGGTTTTCGGATACCTTTTAAGTTTGTTGTTCTACAGAATACAAAGAAGAAGAAAACAGTCGTTTTGAGGGTAAAAAAAATTCTTCTTGTTTATTCATTCACATCTGAGAATATAAATAGACAAAAGACTCTTATTCTATTTCTAACTAGGAAACAAATAAAATCTTATTCTACCTTCAACTAGGATACTAATAAAATCTTATTTTATCCCAACTAAATAACTGAATTTCAGAAATAAAATTAATAAACTGAAAAAAAATAATAGCAAATAACTCAATACTTCAAAACTCCTCCTTGAGATGTTTACTGGTAACTCCAAGTTGTTCATGAAGAGTTTCTTTGAGAAGAGCTTTGGTAAATATATCAGCGAGCTTTAATCCCTCCTTCGTCTCATCAATTTCATTGAACATCTTAATACATTTCTTCACAAGGTTCTTCCCAAACACCTTGAGAATGTTGTTTTGTTGTAACATCTCAGGAGAGATGTTGAGAGACAAACCATCAGAGTCCACAACACGCTTCACAAATCCAAGGTATCGGGCATAAGCTCCTCATAGTTGTCCATAATGAACACCCACGAGACATATAACTTGATGTTGTTCATCTTTTTTCAAGCTTTAGATTCTAACATAGCATCTTGCTTCAAGAAAACTGCAAGCTCCTCATTTTCAGAAGCCTCAACAAAAGTTGCAACAATAATTTTTGTACTGTAGAGGTATTAAACCCTTGAATATTTAGTCCAAAATTATTTTCCTGACATCTTTCCAAGAACAAAGTTTAAATATGCTTGGCAAACAGCTGGTTTCTCAGCAAAAATCTGATGAATAACCTCTAGAGTCAAGTTAAATGTAACTTTGTTCGTCTGACCATTGGATAATAGTTTTACACTCCACATATCAATTTTAAAGCTACCCGCTATTTTGTCTCTTTCTTTCCACGAGAATTTGACCCTCTAGACACCAGAGTACTGCTTGAAGCAAGGACTTGTGGAAAGCCACTACTTGCATGCTCAGGATTTGTGGGAGTTGATGTCTGAGCACCTGCTAGATAACTTAAAGAGCTAACTTGGAAAGACACTTTTAAACTGGAAGTAAGTTAATTTAACCTAGGAATCGTTGCCTCAACACCAGCAGGAAAATTAGCATTATCAAATTATGCCTGCATACTCAAGTAATCACATTCATCATCATAGTTTGACACATCATCGCAATCATCCATCCCATCATATCTGTCATTCTGATCTTCATAAAATATAAGGTCTGAATTGGAACTATTGTTATTGCCAGAGTCTGGAGATCAGGATGTGGTCCCAGCTACAGTATGTCAATTATCCTTAGTTATAGCCTCCTTGTTGTTTTGAAGCTTTTAAGGATTTTCTTGAGAAGTGATTTGTTTGATTTCAACGTCCATTGTAGCGTAGCAATTTTTAATTTTTCCAGAATAAAAAAAAATCATCATCATTGTGCTTGGTGGTCATAATAACCTGCTCATATTGACTACTTCGACAAACTTGCTCAGAATTTGAGTTCCAACTCAAAGAAAAATTCTTTTAATCATTTCAACCGTAATCACTTCTTGGTTGCTAGAATCAGAAACAACATATTTTTTGTCTTTAAATAGTAATATATAATCTTTTTCTAGCATTTGACCAACACTCAAAAGATTTTGGTCAAGATCAGGTACCAACAAAACATCTTCAATAAACTTAGTACCTTTGGGAGCTTTAATTGCCACAGTTCCTTTACCAACAATCTCCAACTTAGTTTTATCGGCCAACTTGACACTACCTTTGGCAGATTCCAACTTCGTAAAATATTCTTGTTTGCTGGTCATGTGTTGAGCTCAACCACTGTCCATTAACCATGTGTTTTCATCATTCAATCTTGTTGCTGCCATCACCGTAAATAGAAACTCCTCCTATTCTTCAACTTTTGAAATGTTGGCTTTTTGAGTTTGTTGGTTGTTCTCCTTCTTCACTTTGCAAAACCTTTCAATATGACCAAGCTTATTGCAATATCTACACTAGAGATGTGGTTTCTTCCCCTTAAACCAACAGTCATCCTTTTTATGATTGTCTTTTCTGCAATACTTTCATGGAGGAAAGTTTTCTCTCTTCTTGACTCCATTACGAGAATCGCCTTGATTATTTCTACTAGAATTAGTAGAATTTTCTGGGATTTTACCTTCCTCTTGCACTTGCATCTTCCCTTTGAAATTGGCTTGAAGAGCAGTTTCAGTAGCTTTCTTTAGCCTCAAGGATCTTCTTTGCTCTTGAGCTTGAAGAGCATGTACAAGTTCTGAAGGTGATGGTTTTGTGAGTTCCTTTGAATCTTCGAGTGAGGAGATCTTTGCTTCAAGTCTTTTCGGCAAAATCACAAGAACATTTTCCACGATTCTTGAATCTGTAAGCTCTTCTCCCATAAGTCTGATTTGGTTTACAACCTTCATCTACTTGTTGGAGAATTCTTCAATAGTTTTTGAATCCTTCATTTTTAGAATTTCAAACTCTCTTCTCAGATTTATCACATTTATTTGCCTAATCTTGTCACTTCCGTGAAATTATTCTTTCAACTTGTCCCAAGCCTTCTTTGCAGTCTCACTCACCAAAACTCTAGCAAAAATTACTTCTGAAAGTGTTGATTGTATGCAAGAGAGAGCTTTAAAGTTTTTTGAAACCTCTTCTCTGTGATTCTTAATTTGCGTCATAGTTGGATTATTTGGCAAAGGATTTACCTCTCCTCCAACCTCTACCACTTCCCATAGATCATATGCTCGCAAGTATATTCTCATCTTGAGAGCCCAAATTGGATAATTCTCACCAGAAAAAATTAGGGGTGAAGGAATTGGGAAATTGCTGGAAGCCATAACAGTATTGACTTTTTACGTAGGGTTATTTTTGTGGGTCTTTTCTCTCACAGATCCCTTAAGAAATTGGCTCTTGATACCAATTGTTGTTCTATAGAATACAGAGAAGAAGAAAACAGTCATTTTAAGGGTAAAAAATATTCTTTTCGTTTATTCATTCACATCTGAGAATATAAATAAACAAAAGACTTCTATTCTATTTCTAACTAGGAAACTAATAAAATCCTATTCTATCTTCAACTTGGATACTAATAAATTCTATTCTATCTCAACTAAATAACTGAATTTCAAAAATAAAATTACTAAACTAAAAAATAAAATAACATCAAATAACTCAATACTTCTGCAAGTTCAATAATCTTGAGCTGCTCCAATAAGTTCCCAATTAATTTAAGATATTGTGCAAACTGCCTGCAATTTGTCTTGTGCATCCGGGCAGTGGTAGCAGCTTTGACAATCATCCCAATTAGTCTCACTTAAGCCTATCAAATGGGTCGGGTTGATCCGGCCCAACCCGGCCCGAACCGGCCCATTTAATGAAACCGGCCCGATTTGATCCGGCCCGATAAGCCCAAGGGCTTTAGGGACCGGGTCTTGAACCCAACCCAGTTAGGGCCCACCGATTAACCGACCCGGCTCGATTTTAATTTAATTTTATTTTTTGGATTTTGGGCCAAACTAGCCGTTGGCCCAGTGGCTATATAGCCGTTTTTGGGTCCAAACTGCTAGTTTGGGCCCATTAATTGAAAAAAAATTACTTTTAGAATTATTTTTTAATCCTAAAATTTTTTATATAAATACCCTATACCTTCAAATCATTTTTCACACAATTTTTAATTCTCTCAAATCTCATTCTCTCTTAAATCTCAATTCTCAATTCTCAAATATTCTATAAATTTAATTTCCTAAAGTGCTCACTTTAATTTTTAATTTTGCAATTACAAAGTACGAGTGAAAGTTTCTAAAGTTGCAACCTTCGGATACTTCCAAAATTTGGTATTGTCGTTCCATCTCTTACGTTTAATTTTTATTTAGTGTATTAATTGTTGAATATTTAATTTTATTATATTTGTGTATTTTGAATTTTTTTAGTTTAATTTATATTATGGATAAATAAAGAAACCTCGCCACTAAAGGTGGAAAAATTTTTGTTCCGAAAGTGGTAGTGGTAGTAAAAAGCGAATTACTAGCGGTAGAGGTAGTTTAAGTAGTAGATATACCCGTGTGCCTCCGACACCGCTTAGTCAACCTTTTGAGGAAGAAGTAGGTGTACCTTTAGGTGTAGGTGCTCACGATATGGATTATGTAGAAGTTCAGAAAAATTACGGTATAGAAGAAGAAAATAAAGTAGATGCGGTTAATTTAGACGAAGATGATGAAAATATTGGTGAAACACCCGCAATTGGAAATAATAACGTTAGATCTGAATCGGGTAATCTCCCTTCCCATCCTCCCCGTGCCCCAAGAGCTCGTAAAACAACTAGTATTGCATGATAACTTTTTGAATGTATATCAGATACTAAGGTGCAATGTAATATTTGTCAACAAATATATAAGCATAAAAGCGGAGGCAAGTAAGAGGGTACGGGTACGTTAATGAGACATATAGGTGATGCTCACGAAAGAGAGTTAAATATTGCATGAGGTGGTGGGAATGTTGGTGGGCCAACGCAAACTAGAATGGACCCAACAACCGGTCAGGTAACGAAGAAGTATAATAAATTTAGGGACCGGGAAGAAATAGCTAAAATGGTAGCTGTGGGTTGTTTGCCTTTTAGTTTTCCTTCTTTTGATGCCTTTATTCATTATATTCAAGCAATTTATAATTCTATGTTTAATGGTGTTCCTAGAAGTACTTGTCGATCTGATATTTTTAAACTTCATTCACAATATTATTTTTATTTATCTAGATTGTCCCTAACTTCTGATCTTAGTCGTGCTGTAAATAAAAATGATTATTTAACCGTTACTTGTCACTGGATGGATAGTAATTTTGTGATGCAAAAACGTATTCTTGCTTTTTTATATGATGAAGATCGTAAGTATACTGGAGATTTTATTGCCGATTCTATTGTTAAAGTTGTCGGATTTTATAGTATCAAAAATAAAATCTTATGTATTGTTTTATATAATGTTTCTAACAACAAGACTGCTATAAAAAAATTAAAATCTAAGCTATCTCTGTCGTTGCCTGAAAGTTTTCATATTAAATGTGCATGTCATATATATAGTTTAATTGTAAAAGATGGTCTTGAGTTTTTTGACCTTTATATTAAAAAAATCCGTCTTGCTATTGATTTTATTCAAGGAAATAATCGAAGAAAAAGAATTAGAGAATTTAAAGTTAAATGTCAAGAAAATGGACTTGCACCGATATTGATGCCTGAGGAAATTGATATTAGATGGAATTCTACGTATGATTTTTTAAAAACTTGTTATAAATATAGAGTTCCTATTACACTAGCTTTTAACCAATATTGTGGTTCATTTGTTGATTCTGCTGATTGCATGCTACATGATTCTGATTGTGTTGTAATTGATGATCTTGTTAAGTTTTTAGAAAAATTTTATGTATCTACGGTTGAATTTTCCGGTGTTTATTATCCTACTGTTTGTAATATTTTGGCATATATTGCCAATATTTCTGGTTTGTTCAAAGAATATAAAAATAAAGAAGGTTATAAAGAAGCTGTTGGTATCATGTTTACTAAATTTAAAATATATCTTTTCCCAATTTCCCCTATTTACTTGGTTGGTGCTATGCTAAATCTGTGCATGAAATATAATACTATGTGCCACTTTAGTACTATTATTTATGCTAACTTAGAAATAAATACTAACAGTGATTCTGAACAAGTACAACCTAATTTGTGGACGGCTATGGGTAATGCAAATGAATGCATAGAAAAATTATATAATCACTATGCTGATTTATTTGATTTAGCCGTATCTACAAATATCACTCCAACTGTCGCTCCTCATCCTTCCGAGGAGCCATCATCTTCTAAAAGGCCGGCACATAGTGGTTTTCCTGATTCCTTTTATGATTTACCTTGTTGGAACAATGTTGATGACAGAGCTTACACATTAACTTATTGGGGAGAGCTGAAATATTATCTTCGGTCGCCGCCAAAGGATCGCAGACGATGGATCAACACTTTGGATTGGTGGAGGAGCAATGAAACACAATATCCTATGCTTTCAAGATTAGCCAGAGATATCTTGAATGTTCCAATGTCAACCGTTACATCAGAGAGCACCTTTAGTCAGGGACGACAGCAGGTTGGAGACAACCGACACTCATTGGGAAGCAATGCAATGAATGTTCTAGTTTGCCTCAGAGATTGGATTAGAGCGGAAAGAAGAAACCAAGGAATGGAACCGGAGCCGAACAACGAGCTGAAACTTGAAGAAATTATGTTTTCACGGGAGAACTCAGCAAATCAAGCCAAATGCATGGTTTTGCCCCCGTTGACTTTGACTATCCTATGCAAGTTCCCGTTAATATTAACATGAATGAGTGGAAAAAAATGATGCATAATTTGTAGATTTTTCATTCATGTAAATTATAAATTTTGGATCATTTTGCAATCAATAAAATTCAACATTCATTCACTCCTTAGTCCTTACTTTGTAATTTTTTTCATTTAATGATTTAAATTGAATTTCTACTTTAAATTAAAAACTTAATTCTAATATATTATTAATTTACTACCAAGTATTATTAATTTATTATATTAAGTAGCATATGTTTTGTATATTTGTGTATGTATCTTCTATAGATGTGTATATTTAATGTATACATGTGTATATGTTTTATAAATTGTATATATATATATATATATATATATATATATATATATATATATTTATATTTTATAAAAGTTTTATTTATATTATGAAATATATATTGAATGGTGTGTATATGTGTGTATATATCTTTCTATAGACATGTATATTTAACGTATACATGTGTATATGTTTTATAAATTAGTATATAACTATATATATATTGTAATGTATATATATTATAGATATTTTATTTAAAGTAGTACATATACATTGAATGGTGTGTATATGTGTGTATATATCTTCTATAGACGTGTATATTTAACGTATATATGTGTATATATTTTATAAATTATTATATTACTATATATATATATATATATATATATATATATATATATATATATATATATATAGTAATGTATATATATTGTAGTAT
>NC_061111.1:45690291-45724599 GCF_002878395.1 Capsicum annuum
TATATATATATATATATATATAGTAATGTATATATATTGTAGTATATTTTATTTGAAGTAGCAATATACATTCAATGGTGTGTATATATGTATAATTGTGTATATATGTATATATTTTTTAAATTATTATGTAGTATATACTATATATATAGTATATACATATTGTTTAACGTATTTAAAATGTTTATAGGTGGGTATATATGGTGTATATTGAAAAAAAGTTTTTATTTTTATTTTTGACCGGGTTTGATCGAATTTTTAATCGGATTTGACCGGATTGGGTTAAGTGGGCCGGGTTAGAGTTGTTTTTAAACAATTTACTGTTGAGCCCGGTCCAGCCTGGCCCACTTAACCCCGACCCGGTCCGGCCCGCAACTCAAATAATTTTAACGGGCCGATTCTAGGTTGACCTAGCCTGGCCCACTTAACACCCTTAGTCTCACTGCATCTATACCAGTAAGTTGGGCGATATTTGCAGCTTCACCAAAAATGATCCAATGAAGCCATATGTAAATTTGAGACTATTCCCTCAAATCACTCTCATTTTCAATTCAATGCGAAACACATCTCCAAATCAACAGAATGAACTATGACAACAGCAATTCGATCAAAAATTTTCACAAAAGATAAAGCTTTCTCCACCAGATCTTTTAATCCAGAAAAATCGAATGCATTAGCCTCTCTTTTTCATCTGCAGCGAAAGTAACACTAAGAACAAGTCAACAAAAACATCTAAACACTGAAATACAACTGCCACATAAAAAAAAAATTGATTCAATGATAGAAATTTTGTTAAATTACCTGAGGACAACTGAGGTTCAAAGAACCATCCAAAAACGATAGTTTTATGGCAATTGGCTTTACGTTGACCATCACATGCCCTAGCCTTGAAGTTACCTATTTTCCTCTATTCAAGATATACAAATTATTAGAATTTCATAAGGATTAATAAAGATACTCTTTCCTTCTCACATCCATTTGTCAAATTATACTGGATATGTTATTGTTAGTTGTTTTCTCGATCAACGAAAAAATAAAAAAGTTACTCTATGAAGCAGATTCTGAATATCATTTGGATTTTTCAATACAAAAATTAAGGAATCAACATACTCTTTTTAACTCCTAATATAATTACTCACGAGCACTACATAATTAAATTACAACACCTTGACAACAAAGACCATTCACACTTATTCCCCCACTTCGTTCATGAATTACTTAACTCAAATGGATCGTTTGTTGTGAGGTATAAATTACAATATCAAATAAAAAATTACTCAATAATTAAAAAATAATCAAAAATGAAGATTAGACCTGTATTAGTTCCACCAAAGTGAAATTAACCGAAGAAATTAATTGATTCCTTTCTCAATCTTGGATCTTAACAGCAAAAAAAAATAGAAAAAGCTACTCTATGAAGTAGACTCTGAATGTCGTTTGCACTTAATAATACACAAATTAAGGAATTAACATACTCTTCTTAACTCCTAATAGAATTTCTTATGACTACTATGTAATTAAAATACAATACCTTGATAGGAGTTTCACACCAAAGACCATTCACGCCTATTCTCACCTTGACAAGAGTTTCACACCAAAGACCATTCACATCTATTCTCACACCAAACTATCAGGGGTCGTTTGGTGAAGTACAAGTTATTAGCTAAGTTTTGAAAAAGAATATAAACATTTAGTTTAACATTCTATTTTCTTTTATAATCGTTATATCAGGGTCAGTTTGTGTTCACTTCAACTACTTGCATGGGTAGCACCCGCCAGCATAAAGTACCTGCTACTTCCCACCAGCACGGTTATCAGGTAACTCTGTCCACCATGACTTGGACAAGTAGAAATCCTTGTTATCTATCAACTCTATTTGGGACTAATGTTATTGTTACTACTATTTATTTCTCTTCGACTTGGGCATAGTAAACAGTGTTACAGCTTCAAGCCATGGGAGCATCTCTTACATAAATGCAATACACGATTACGTAGAATACACCAGACTCACATAACGGGAGCTTTAGTTTATCGAGTTATTTTTTTTTCTTTTGCACATAGGAACAATCATACAACTCAAAATCATGGCATAAAATACAAATAATCAAAAGGGAATGGAAGTAAAATACCAACTTCAAAACACCAGAGACCTTGACTGAAAGATTTATACTTATCACGCCTAACCACCTTCCCATATGCCATAGTGTGTGTTTGTTCGTTCAAAAATCAAACTATTTTTCACTAATACATGGACCTGCTAATTTTCACTATTTTCTCTAATTACATGGGTACCTCCTACCAGTATAAGGTACCTGCTAATTTTTAGCAAAACAATTACTTGGTAAGTCTGTCCAATAATACTTAAACAAATGGGAATCCTCTCTATCTATCAGCTTTATTTTGGTTAAGTATTAGTTCATCCACTTACCCCTTTTTTGCACATAGAAAACAATAATACAACTCAATCATAGCACAATATAACTAACAATGCGAATAATCATAATGAACATACCATTTACTTTGACTGATGATTTATACTTGGAATGCTTAACCACCTTCCCACCATCCACCATAAGTCCCTTTGTTCTTTCATTCAACAAAAATCAAACTATTTTTTTTCACTAATGCATCAAAATAAACAACAGCAATATAGAAATTAGTACAACAACAAAAAAAAAATTAGTACTATTTTATGGAAGCGAGGGTTCCGATGGATGAATTTGGGGATTTTTAGAAAAAAAAAACTCTGAAAGTCCAAAAAGATTGAATATGATCACTTTTCTGCGAGCCTAAACTAATAAAAATCATCAAAATCTGCACTTCCTCTACAAGGATCATTCATGCTTAACCTTTTTAAAATAAAGACAATGTAACTAAAAAGAACTCTAGCACTCACCATTACTGTAGTGGACGAAACCATCACCTAGTGGTAACTCTGAAGTTCATCCTCTCCCTACTAACTGAAGTAGCATTTTCTAATTAAAATCCAGTGGATCACCACCCTGCAACAAAAAGGATCAACTCATGCCAATGATCTAAACAGATAATAGCTTAATATTTATTATAATCAGTTCAACTACCCTACTTTCTCAAGAAATTTTAAATATGCACGTACATGCAAATTACAGTTTGAATTTAGAGTTGTTAAGTATTGTGAGGTGAAACTCTAGTGTTGAATTTGAATTCGAAAGAAAAGGAAAGAGCAAAAGAGATTAGGAAAGATCGAGAAACAGATAATAAAAGAACAAAGATAAACAATATCAGTGGAAGATCTTTTATTAGGTAAATTGACTATTTTACCCTTGGTCGTTCCTTTGGTGACTTTTCTATATAGTAGAAAGCAGAAAAATAAGGTTTTAACAACAACATCCCATTTAATGTACTGAAAACAAATGGCTAACTTCTTATTAATTAGAAATAATCTTTACTTTTATTAAGAAAAAACCCCCCCCCCCCCCCCCCCCCCCGCCAACCTTTAGTCAAAATCTCAACTACACACTCAACCGTTAAAGGTGACCTATTACCCCCCTGAACTATTTTAAAATGAAATTATTACCACCCTCCCTCAACGCTGACATGACAAGAGAGTGTGTTCCACTTTCTTTTAAAGAGAGTGAGAACAAAAATAATTTATTAAAAATTTATTTTTAATATTTCTTTAAATAAATATATATAATTTTAATCATTATTTTTATTTCTTCTTCTTTTCTTCTTTTTCTTCTTCTTCTTCTTCTTCTTCTTCTTCTTCTTCTTCTTCTTCTTCTTCTTCTTCTTCTTCTTCTTCTTCTTCTTCTTCTTCTTCTTCTTCTTCTTCTTCAATGACATCCAAGAACTCATCAATGACATTTCTTCTTCAATGGCATCCAAGAACTCAAATTATGTGAGAATGTTGAATCAATTTAGATTGAGAAATTCAAATTAATTTCTGTGTTAGAATCATTCCTTAGCTCCCCAAAAATTGATTGACGTTGAAATTGTTGAAATTCATCAAAAAAAATAAATTTGCCAGAATTTTGAATTTTTCGACGCCGTCACTATCTAACAGCGTTTCACCATTGAAACTGCACCATTGAAGGCGGCGATATTTTGTAAAAATCAAATATTTTTCAGACATTAATTATTGATTTAATTTTGATAAGATTACTTATTGTGTGAATTCCATCTGATTCATTATGTCATTGAAAAAGAAGAAGAATGAGAAGGAGAAGGAGAAAGAGAAGGAGAAGGAGAAAGAGAAGAAGAAGGAGAAGAGGGATGAGGAGGAGGAGAAGAAAGAGGAGGAGGGGGAGGAGGAGAAGAAAGAGGAGAAGGAGGAGAAGGAGAAGGAGAATGAGGAGAAGGAGGAGGAGGAGAAGGAGAAGGAGGAGAAGAAGAAGAGGAAGAAGAAGAAGAAGAAGAAGAAGAAGAAGAAGAAGAAGAAAAAGAAGAAGAAGGAGAAAAAGAAGGAGAAGGAGGAGAAGGAGAAGGAGAAGGAGAAGAAGAAAAAGGAGAAGGAGAAGAAGAAGAAGAAGAAGAAGAAGAAGAAGAAGAAGAAGAAGAAGAAGAAGAAGAAGAAGGAGAAGAAGAAGAAAAAGAAAGAGAAGGAGAAGAAGAAGAAGAAGAAGAAGAAGGAGCAGAAGAAGAAAAAGAAGGAGAAGGAGAAGAAGAAAGAGGAGGAGGAGAAGAAGGAAAAGAAGAAGGAGAAGGAGAAGAAGAAGAAGGAGAAGAAAAAGGAGAAGGAGAAAAAAAAAGGATATAAAGAAGAAGAAGGAGAAAAGGAGAAGGAGAAGGAGAAGGAGAAGAAAACTCTAGTTTTTCTGATCATGATCTCCGAACAAGTTCTGCCACCTTTTCAGGATACAGTTACCATGTAAGACAGATTGGAATAAATGAACTGGAGTTTTTTTTTTAAATCTCGAGATTTGAACCTGGAAACTCATAGTTATCATCTCACGTCATTTAACTGTTAGGCCACATATTTGGATGCTCTAAATTTTTTATTTTTTATTTCTTTAATTGTGGGATTTTTTTGATAACCATGGTGTCCGAGCCTTCTTTCGCTCACCATGATTAATTATACGGGATACATGACATCTTTCATGCGCAATAATTACGAGCTAAGACAGATGAGTAGAAATGACATAGTATTTTTTATCCTGATATTTGAACCCGAAAACCATTTGTTCTCAACTCATGTCATTACCGCTAGACCACACCCTTGGATGCTCTAAATTTTTATTTTTTTTGTTCTATATTTTTTTTACTTTTGGTTCTTTAATTGTGGGGGGTGTTTTATAATCGTGGTGTCTGAGTCTGTTTTTAGGTGCCCTTCAGAACACTTTTTTCAGAAGCGTTAAAAGATACATGGAGGGTCGTTGTGTTTGTTTTAGGTCAAAATGTGTTGATGCACGTTGAAGATGTGGTCCCAATAGTTGAACAATACACTTTTATCGAGCGTTGCTCTATGAATCTTGCTCAACCAATATGATAAATTAATAAACAAGGAGTTACATAGCGTGTGATCTAAACCGACTCTACCAAGCCTATCAAATATTATGTAACTCCGAGCTCATTAGCCTATCAAAAAAATATGATCGAATTAGTGTACAAATCAAACAAGCTCAACCTGTTAGCCTTTCTGCTGATCACTCTTCTCCAATATAGATGACAAGATATCTGCTATGCAAAAGTCTACACCATCGCCAGACATGCTTGCCAGGGAGCAATTCTTCAGAAGGCATCAACAAGAAAACACAATCAATTACAACCATATTGGTAAGGAAGCAATGATGCTCAATTTTCCTTTCAATCTCATTTGTGGTTCCGATCAGGTCAACGACAGTGGACCTAATCGGAAACACAAACAAGAAGGCATGGGATGAAATTTAAAATTCAGAATTTACTGCCTTCGCTTAGATTCCTTATTTCAACTGTAGTTGCTGTTGGCGTAAGTTTTCTAGACTTGTTGTACATCATTTCAACCCTCGATGCTTGTGAGGCTGCTTTGTTTTTACTATTTTCTATCTAGGTGATAATCCCAACCACGCAGCTCCCTAGCAAAGTGTCTATTTACATTATTTTTCTTTTATAGAGACAACAGGTGAAATTACATTATCGGATACACTTTTATATTTGTAATTGATTCAAATTTCGCATCTTTTAAGATAATTCCATCGGCCAGATTCGCTAGAAGTTACTTTTTACCCTATGTCTTTTTTTTAATTAGCTCTCAGATGATATAGTCTTCCATCAGCCACCCATTTTCCCTTAAAGGCATTCTCCTACCAGACCTTCTGGCGTATAATCATCACCCCGAGCGAGCAACCTAACCATATAAATTTGGGCTAGGGCAATAACTATATTGGTTTTTCGTTCTTGTTAGATGCAGTGCTAAGCTTCGAAGGCCCTTCAAGGGTCCAATGCACCCTAAAAGTTAGTCCAATTCGCTATTGAATCTCTTTACAATGACACCATAACTAGACCCCTTCACAATGCTTGACAAATAAACATGAGCAACAACCGACATTAAATCTTAACAGGGTATCAAAACCATATTCATGGTCCCTTAGCCTTATTAGTTTAGACCTACCAAACTTAACTGTAAAATTGCAAACATCTTGTTTAAATGATCTATGACTATTCAGTGCACTCGATGTGTGTTTTGACGATAACATTATCAGTAATTCACAAAATCAGTGCACTCTAGAACCCATCCTTACTGCATGAAACTTATTCCTCCGAACCCATCTTTACTGCAACATCTTGTAATGGTTCGATAAAATTTGATCAACTGTCAGTTCCTTATATCTACAAAGAAGAGGAAAAAATTGATGTCACAGAAAGAAGATTATCCATCTGTTGTAAAAGATGTAGTCTGTTGCATTAGATATAGAGTCTGTTGCAACAAATGTGGAGTTTGTTGCAACAGATATGGAGTCGGTTGCAACAGATGTAGATTCTGATAGAATACATCAAACCAGCCTTTTTGGTGGTTTGATTTGTTCAATAGTTTCTTCATCTGTTGCAACATCAACAACAGTATAAACTACAGATAAAAAATATCAACAACAAAGAAACAACAACATTTGTTCCAACAACATCATCACCAATAAAAAAGCAACATCCTTTGTTCCAGAACCATCAACAACACCACACCACAAGTTTTAACAATGCAAACCCCGCCAACAACATCAATAACTGCATCAACAATAAAGAAACAAAAAAAATACATACAAAAAATGATACTGCCAATAAGGCTTTTAAACTTCTTCCAACAGATGACTTTTTTCGCATATTGTAATAAAAATTCTCGGTTTGTTTATTTAACACTTAAAAGTTCCTTCAATTTTTTTAAGAAATATGATATGGGTAAATAGTAATTAAATAAAAAATAAATGTAAATAACTTGCAAAGAAGAAGAAGAGAATGAAAAAACAATAATGAACCATACCTTAATGTCAAAAAGGTGATCAAAACAATAAGTTCAGTCGAGGAAAGATATGGATCAGTTTAGATCCGAAAGGATCTTTATGAGAAGAGAAGAGAAAAAAGATAAAAAAAGGTTGTGATAACCCTAAAGAGGAGAGAAAGAAAAAGATTAGAGTTGAATAAAAAAAACTGCAACTGAAGAAAGAGAGATGAGATAATTTCTATAGATGTATTGTGTACATAGACGTGGGGGTTTTCAATATTCATTAATTAATATTAATTAATTTCATTAATAATTTGAGGGGCACGAGGAAGACTAAGACTAGTGACATTGAAAAGACAAGACAAGACTGCTCAATGAACTCACTTTTGAGATATCCAAGAAATATTTTTTACCGCCTTTAGTAGTAAGTACTACTTGATATTATCTACTCGGACAGAAGCTTGCTTTAAAACTAAAAGAGAAAAAAAGATTTTCAAAAAGATATGTCATCTGTTGCAACATATATAAATATCTGTTTAGAAATTCAAACAACTCAGTCATCTGTTACAACAGATATCAATATCTGTTTAAAAATCCCAACAGCTCAGTCATCTATGACAACAAATGAAAATGTCTATTTGATAATTAATTAAATCAGACATGTTATCTGTTACAACAGATATAAATATCTATTTAAAAATTTTCAACAGCTCAGTCATCTGTCACAACAGATACAAATGTCTATTTGATAATTAAATCAGATATGTCATCTGTTACAATATATATAAATATTTGTTTGAAAATTTCCAATATCTCATTCATCTGTCACAAGAGATGCTAATGTCTATTTGATAATTAAATCAGATATGTCATTTGTTGCAATAGATATGAAAATCTGTTTAAAAATTTTCAACAGCTCAGTCGTTTGTTGTAATAGATTTTATTGAAATTGATTTAGGTGGAACTAAGGATGAATGAATGATTTCACAGGGTTAACTACAAATCCAATCGAATCTTTGAATTGCATGGCGTTGGTATTGCATTCATCCCGACCCGAGTTATCGATCAATTAGTCTGAGTTGAAATGAGTTCTCATCAACTCAATGTTAGGATAGTGATAGTACTTAATTTGATTTAGGTAGAACTAGGGATGAATGAATGAGCTCACAGAGTCAACTACAAATCCAATCGAGTCTTTGCAATTGCATGGCGTTGGTATTGCGTTCATCCCGACCTGAGTCATCGATCGATCACTCTGAGTTGAAATGAGTTCTCATCAACTCAATGTTGTAAAAACTATATCTTTTAAAATTTTTAAAATTAATTAAGATCAATTCAGACCAAATTAGAAATTTCAAAACTTGTCATTCTCTTTCAAAATTACAAATCAACCCATACAAATCATCCTTTTGCATGAAAAACTTTTCATTTCAAATCTGAAGTTCTTGCTCTTATCTCTCTCTCTCTCTCTCTCTCTCTCGGGGTCTCCTTTCTCTTTCAACTATGCAAATAACAACTACTCAATATATTACTCAACCCTTCAAAACAGGTAGATTTTCTTCCCATTTACGACCACATATAGTTATTTTTCGACTTTATTCCTATTTGTATCCGTCGTTTTCTATGTCTTCATAGGTAATAAAGTTCGAGAAGACTTCTACATTTGTTCTTTTTTCTTAAAAATAGGGATTTTTAGTTAATGATGAAAAATAAGACTTTTAGTTGTATTATCTTCGAGAATGGGTTAACAATTTTGAGTTTAATGCTAAGAAAGTAGGAAGCACACGAGAAAATCTTTATTTTTTTCTCAGTGTTTTGTTGACTGTCGTTGTATTATTGGATGATGTTTGTGGTGTTGTTAGTGGTGTTAGTATTTGTTTTTTCTGGCGGTGGTGGCGGTGGTCTTGGTGTTGGTATTGGTGGCATTGGTGGTGGTCTTGGTGGTGGCATTGGTTGTGGTGGTAGTGGTCCATCTGTTGCAACGGGTGAAAGATTTGTTGGGAGATATTAAATAGGTCTTCAAACAGATTCCCCATCTATTCCAACTGATAGGTTATCTGTTGGAGTATTTTTTGGTAATGTGGCGTAGAATAATTTATTAAAATTTGTCCATCTATTACAACAGGTGGAATATTTATTGGGTGATATTAAATAGGTCTTCAAACAGATTTGGGTTCCCCATCTGTTCCAACTGATGGGTTGTCCGTTGGAGTATTTTTTTTGTTGTGTGGCATAGAATGATTTATTGAAATTTGTCTCTCCTTTTTTTTTAAAATTATGCAGACATCAGATGCAATGATTTTGTCAAAACTATTAGTGTCATCGGGTTTTGAGTTACAATGCCGATGAGTAACCCTAATGTAGTATTTCATGATGTTATACTTAAATATCAGTTGGGGAAATTTTTTAACGAACTTAAGAGTATTATAAAGAAGGAAAACATTGATGGACTTTTTAAGAAGAGCTGCTTTGCATACTTTCTTGTGCTGTCTGGGGTCCGCCCTCTCCGTTTTCTATTGATTATGGTATATGGCCTCCTCAAGCGCAGTATCAAGTATACAGGGATGATAGAGGTCCAAAGAAGGGCAAAAAAAGATGGATGAAGTCTGGATCAACTACTGTGGCATGCCAGTTTGTTTTGGATTGAAAGAGTTTGCCATAGTGACGGGCTTGAGATGCGATCATCCAGAAGAACCTATCATCAAGAAAACAAACCACAAAGGGTCTAACAAATACAAGGTAAAAAAAGATGGGTTGTTGGGCATTGTTAGACATAGCTACAGAGTGAAGAATTTGATGGAGGATCTCAAGAATAAAGACATACCAAAGCACTACAGAGAGAAATTGTGCTTAGTTTAGTTTGTCCATTCTGTTTTATTGGCAAGAGACATCAGGAAAGTCATAGAACATGATTTGTTGGCTCTTGTTGATGATTTTGAGAAATTCAATGATTATCCCTGAGGATATGACAGCTACTACTTGACTGTCAAATATTTACTGAAAAAACTAAAGCCAAAGACGAACACATTATATGGCTTTCTTTGGGCTTTCATGGTAAAATTGATCAGTATTTTTACTCATTCAGTAATTTATATTGAATATAGTTGTGACTATTTTTGCTTGCTTCCTGCCTACAATTTTTAGGCTTGGGCATGTGAAGCCATTCTTCCCTTCCAAAAGCATTTCAAGGATTACTCGGATAAGGTTTCTCATCTAAGGATCCTAAGGTAGTTGGCTGCAGTAGAGAGAAGCAAAAAAATATTAACGAGGATGATCTCTTTAACCCTTTGGATGATGCAGTACGTCTTCTTTCAACTAAAATAATTTTCCTCATAGAAAGATATTGGAACAGATGTTCCATCTATTACGACAGATGGGTCGTCTGTGGCAACATATTACCCATCAACTACAACTGGTGCAACAAATGGGTAATCTATTGCAATAGATGATCCATATTTTGCAACGGATTAACCATCTGTTCCTCTAATTCACTGAAACCTACTCAACAGATTACCCATTTATTGCAAATTATGCAACAGATGGGTAATCTGATGCAACATATTATCAATCTGTTTCAACATATAGATCAGCTCTTGCGGTAGCTAGATTATTTGTTGTATAAGTTGGCTATGTTAACATCTATGTAACCCGAGCCCCATGTAACCCAACTGACTGCAAATTATTATTATATGATTTAAATTCCTCCTGTCTTTTTTATAGATTATGTATCCTTGGATCGTACCTACCATTGATGAGCTGGGGATGACTTTTTTTCTTACTCTGGGTCTTTTTGATATAAAAGAAGACCCAACGGTGGAGTTAATAAAGGAGTTACTGGAGCAACATCCATAAGAAGAGAAGTAAGGCAAGGTCAGCCTAATGTTGAAGCTCTTCACGACCAACCTCAAACTGCAACAGATTCAGGTGCTTCTTCTGGGGGTATTGCTGGTGGAGTTGTTTGTGATGGTGGTAGCCATCTTGATATTGCTGTTGCTGCAAGTCATGATTATGAACATATTGGTGATTAGCAAAAAATAAATCTATTTGAAAACACCCCTTGCATAGGTCCTCCCTCTCACCCCTACACCTGTCCCTCCTACCCTTAAAGTGGTCCCTATCACCCTTATGTTCTCATTGCAAATGCAAAGTGTACAAGGACAGAGAGGATAAACTCCTTGAAAAGCTAGAGGCTATTGCTGAAGTTGTCGAGGATTTGAAATCTAGGAGGGGTGTCATACCATCCAACGAAGTGATGGAGCCATGCACTCCTACAGTAGAGGTTAGGAGGAAGAGAAGAAAAATTAGACAAATTCTCTCCATTCTGAAATCAGCAAAAATTGCAACTCCTCCCGCTCCAAGAGTTGTTGAAGTTTAGGGGATGCCGAAGAAGTTGGACATATTCGCGGTGCTTGGAAATAAGAAGAAGAAGGAACTGGAAGAATTTATCGAGATGAAGGTTCAAAAATAATACATCATGCATTCATTTACCGCCAAAGACTTCTCGAATATGACAAATATGCGTGTGTGGTATAAGGATAAGGTAAGTTTACTTTTGCTAACCTAGCCTTCCAATCTACTCTATGAAGAAGAACCTATGCAGCAGATATGTAATCTATTGCAACAACTTGGTATTCTATTGCAACATAGTACACATCTGTTGCATAAGTTGCGTTGGTTGGGTAATCTGTGAACTAATTCAGAGTACCCTTTGCATCAGATTTTTCTACTGTGTTTTTATTCTTTACAATTACTAACCTATTTAAAAATTGTCTTCTTATACCACATTATGTTGATGAAATTCTCTGCCTCATGAGGGGCAGGCAATTAGTGTACCCGGATGCTTATGATGCTGCGGATAGGATAATGGACCTCAAATTCTATAATAATTTCAAGGATAGGTATGCTAAACTCTGTAATATAGTTGATTTCGGTGGCTCAGGATTTGATCGATTAGTTTCTACATTCCAATGGAATGAAAGACCGATTAAATATGTTAGAGAAAAGAGGCCACATCCACACGGCAAGAGCTGGACCAAGGCAAAGAGAATCCTTACAATCATGAACGTGGATGTCACACATTTTATCACTATTGAGATAGTACTATACGAGGGAAAGATTACGGTTTATGACTGCAACTTACCTGTCTTCAGCGAGAAGACATATTTAACCCACATGCAGCCACTCTTGCAGTTGTTGCCTAAGTTGTTAACGCAGAGTACGCTGATGGATCACTTGCCGGCTGAAGTCTTGACGAAGGAATTATAGGATTTTAAAGGTCGAAATAAGAACATCTAGCTCCCAAGACATATAACCGGTGTAGCGTGCAAGCCGTACTTGTTTGCATACATCGAATGTTTGCTGACTGGCACACAAATGACCAGTGTGTGTGACACGTTATGGGAAAGATGCAATGGGTATGGGCTTATAGGGTACTAACTAAATGGTTGGAGCCCGTGTATAGAAAATAACATGTACAAAGATAGAGGCGAACACAATAACAAATTTTTATTTCAATCCAATTCACTTTACAAGTAGTGATAATAATTTTTATGTCTAGCCAAGTTGAATTTTTATAATGCAATAGATTTTATATTTGTCGTAACAGATATAGTACCTATTGTGATAGATTGATTATCTGTTGGAATAGGTTGGTCATCTGTTGTGTTATGCAGATGTTCCCAGTCATTCTGTCGCAATAGATATACGATCTGTTGTAATTGATCGGTAATCTATTAGAGCAAATCAAAAAAGTAGGAAGACCTGCTATAAATTTCCAGCAGATGACCTATGTGTTGCATCTCATGTTGCAACATATGTCTAAATCTGTCTGATAAGATATGTCATCTGTTGCAGCAGATGTATTAGCTTTTGCGATATTTGAATTTAGTACTCTATTTCAATTTACATTTTCAAAACCAAGGATTAAATTATATTCATAGATAGAATAAAATAAATTATAGCCTTCGAAAATTACATGGAATAACTCAACAAATAAATGAAATATAAAAAAAATTATTATGGGTACAAACAATCTACTCTACAAATAAATCAACAAGTTAAACAAAGGAGGATAGGTTATTACATTGACAGACTCAAGCTATAAGGATCTAATCAATATGGATAAGTTGTTCTTCATCCGGTGCTACAGAATTCGACTTTGGTCATCGTGGATCTTTAACGTCGGTTGCGTATGGCCTCTGAGCTTTTGCTTCTCTGTATTTCCATAAAAGAGCAACATAACTTTTGTGGAGTAATCCAGCATCAAGTCCATCATTTGGCACTTGTAATCCATTGCTCAAATACTCGGCGTGGCAACAAAAGGACCGCAATCCCTGCGTTATAAAAAAATAGATAATCCATATCTTGCAGTTCATGCAAGCGTTGTGAAATTTGTCAAATGAAACTAAATCGTGGCATTTAGTCTTATAGGCTACCAATGGTTTGTTGAGCAATTCCTTCAACATATTGTACTTCAAATGGATTATCTCTTTTATCCCAGTATGCTTTAATCGTCGACCAATCAATACGAACCTTTTGGTCCAAAAAGCCACTCATATCAAGATAAGTAGGAAATATTTTGGCTAGCTTTTGTACCTCAGATGACAACCCAAAACATCTCCTTCGCGACATCGAGTCATAAACTCGGATGCGCCTCTCTTTTAGAACGACAACAGCTAACACCCAATGGAATTCATCACCACAATTGATTAGGATATACACTTCATCGACCAAATGCCAAGGTAAGCCAACCGGAATGCTAAAACTTTTGATGATATTGATTAAGCATTCCTCGTTTCAAGAAACTTCCGGCTGTTGTTGACAATACCTATCGTAGGCATTATTGATGTAAACTTTGTACAAATAATTGTCTTTCGTGTAACTGTATTATTCTTGTGTTTGCAACTTAGCCTTCTTTTGGAGGTAGTAAAAAATGAAATTGATGTGCTGCACATATTATCAAATATTTTGGAGTACATGATGAAAAAATCAATACGCAAATGCAATTAAATAAAGTATTAATTAATAGTAATATATATGGCATTTAAACCTCATCATTCCAGCAAGTTTGGGGTTGTAACATCAAATTGAACCAATTCTTCATTTCGGGATGTGCAACAACAAAGTCAAACATATCAAAACCAAGACTCGATTTGTTCATTTTGTAGAGCTAGTCATTTTGTTTTCCACATGATGATTTATATGTTTTAATGTCAGGTTCATACAATAAGAATTGCATAAACCAATACCTATAAAATTGATTTATGTACCTGTCGGCATAATGCTTTAACAGCCCATCAGCAATCCATTCTGAATAGTCATTGATTAACTGTGTTAGTTTTTTTGAAGCCTCATCCGAGATGTTGAACACTTCAAACGGGTAATTCTTACGTTCTCCCAAACTGACGGGCTCCAATTTTTCTTCTTCTTTGGAAGCAGTTGATGGATTATCAACTGTGACATTATACTCTTCGGTAGTAGCTTATACTATGACATCCACTTGGAAAACCAGAATTGTCAATGCTAAGTAGAGATATACAACAGATTGTCCATCGGTTGTAATCGATGAGTCTTCTGTTGCATCATATGGATTATCTATTGGGATAAATTTGAATAGGTAAATCAGAGCAGTACGATAATTTTGAACAGATAACCCATCAGTTGTAACATAAGACTCATCTGTTGAAATAGATAACGAATCTGATGAAATAGGTTAGACAACAGTTGCAACAGATGTATATATCTGTTTGATAATTTTTAGCAGATGTATCATCTGTTGAAGCAGATATGTGCCTGTTTGATTTTTGAAATAGATGATGTACATTCACCTTCTTCAGCTCATGTTGCACTCTTGTGTCCATTACACACTGAACATCGGTGCAAGACAAAGACAGAGGCATTGTAATCTTTCTTTTTTGATGCTTGATGATGCCTTGGAAGTGTCTTTCCTTCTCCTCTTAGCCACCTTGATCTCTAGTGGAGTGTCTAGATATGAAATCCTCTTTGATGGAATAACTCCCCTCTTAGATGTTATTTCCTTTACAGAAGACGTTAGTGCATTAATAGTATTAATCACTCCATCACGTTTCACCTTTCAGTCTTGACATTTGCATGTAGAACATTCGCTAGATGTTGCAAAATCTAGAGAAAAATTTGTACAACCATTATGATCATAATCATAATGGCTTGTTGTTTCAAAAACTGTAAAAAGAGCATTATTAGCCCCACCCTCCAAAATTATTTTTTTTGTGATGGTTGTTGCTCCAAACAATTCTATTTTTATTCCATCAACGTCCTTCGGGTCTGCTAAAATTTGTACAGACCTTAAAGTAAGGAAAAATGACATCTTCAACTCTCGGTTGATTGGAACAAGCCACGGATGGACAATCTAAAATAAATTGGTACATATATTAAGAATGATGATTAAATCATTTAATCATTAATTAAAATAAAAACTTAATTATAATTGGGGTTACTGCTTCCTTGGTGGATTGAAAAGATCAAAAAATTTTGCATTTTTATCGATTTTGGCCAACAACCATCTCAAAATTCTTAGACAGGAAACTTCTTTCTGGTATTTCACTTGTTGTCTCAAATAAGGAATGTTTTCAAATGCCCAAGCCTATAACATAACGCCAATAAATCAAAAGCATTATTGAATACAAAAATAACGAATCACATCATGATAAAAGAAATATTTACCATGAAGGTCCTGAAAAAGCCATATAAGTTGACTGTTTCGGGCGTTAACGGAGTCACAAATATTCGACAGTCACTTTAAAGATTTTATAACCCCAAGGATGGTTGTTAAATGGCTCAAGATCCTCAGAGAGATTTATTAAATTGAGGCTTATGTTGTTGTTAACATCTCTCTCCCAAAGAACATTATGTACAAACCAAACCAAGCACAATGATTGCTTGTGCTTCTTTGAAAGTCCTTTACCTTTCAACGCTTCTATCAGATTTTTGGTTTTGAAGCTTGGACCAACAATGGACACCAGGTCATCACGATCAATTGACTTACCTTTGCCTTTTTTAGGTGTGCAGGGTGCTTTCTTTGGGTCAGAGTAGGTATAACTTGAAAAGGAGAAGAAGGATAGGATTTTAGTCCAGTAACTATGGAAAACTCCTTCCAACCAAAACAAAATGGCATGCCACAGTAATTTATCCATACCTCATCTATCTTATCTTTGTTTTCATACATAAACCTGCGCTTGAGAAGATCATATACCATTTCATCTAGAAAAAATCATTGTTGTCCTCCGACAAATCAAGATATTGCCCAAAGCAGCTTTCCCTGAAATAAGACTCCAATTTTTGTTCTCGAAGTATTTTTTGAAGGCGTCGAAAGATTTTTCCATGACTGACTTAACCACGAGATCACCTGTTAAATCTGTGGAACCATCACACTGCATTCTCATAGGATAACGATCAATGCTAAAGGTTTTGACCAACTCTTCGGTAGAAGGGCTATTAGCATTTGGATTATCTCTTTTGAAAGATTCCTCCTCCCCGTGTTCATTAGCTTCTGCTCCTGATTTAGATAACGCTTGTAAAGTAAGCTCATAGAGCGGTGGTTGTAGCCGAGTTGCTACACTTGTTCCTTTACTTAGACTTGATTTGATTTCTTTTATTTTTGGAGCCATATTATCTTAAATTAACAGGAACATAACATAAATCATAACTGATTAATGTATAACAGTAATATAACCGTTCCAACAGACCACTAATTTGTTGCACCAGGTATGTTATCTATTGCAACATATAACCGACTTATTGCAATGGATAAGTAATCCATGGAAATCATAAAAATAGATCACTAATCTGTTGCAGCTGATATTTTATCTGATGCAACATATAACCGACCCGTTGCAACGGATGAGTAATCTGTGGAAACCATAAAAATAGATCACTAATCTGTTGAACTTGGTATTTTATATGATGCAACATATAACTGACCCATTACAATGGATGAGTAATCCGTTGGAAACCATAAAAATAGATCACTAATCTGTTGCACCAGGTATGTTATCTGTTGCAATATATAATCGACCTATTGTAACGGATGAGTAAACCATTAGAAAGAATAAAACAGTCACTGATCTGTTGCACCAGGTAGTTCATCTATTACAACATATAACCAACCTGTTGCAAAGGATGAGTAATCTGTTACACCAGATATGTCATCCATTGCAACGTATAACCGATCTGTTACAATGAATGAGTAAATCATTAGAAAGAATAAAAACTGTCACTAATCTATTGCAAAATGAAGAGTAAACTGTTGGTAAGAATAAAAACAGATCACTAATCAGTTGTCTGTTGGATTAATATTGTTTAGATTTCTTCTAACCAGAAGAGTCGTCTATCGCAACAGATGAATGAATTGTTAGATTGTTCATCTGTTACATCAGATTTTCATAGTTGCATCAGATTTTCATATGTTACATCAGATGTATTCATCAGTCACATCAGATGTATTCATCTGTCATATCAGATGTTTCATCTATTGCAACACCATTTTTACCAGGACAAATAATAAATCAACCCAGCAACACTAATATCACACACACACAGAACATCAACTGTGACTAAAATCACCAACAAATTCGAATCAACAGTACGACAACAAGAAGAAGAAATGCCAGAAATTAGGGTTTTATTTAGTTCACATTTCAATACTAGAAGAGTAGTTGGCTCAAGTTCCTCTATTTCTTCATAATTTTTTACCTGTGAAAAAAGAAATGGGGGGACGAAGAACTCGAAGTTGTTGTCACCGGAGAAGTCTTCACGTAGATTGACGGTTGATAGTTGAAAAGAAACTTGCCCGACTATTTATAGCTGGAGGTTGAAGGGAGAAATTTTGCAGAACTGTTGGTTGGAAGAGAGTTGAGAGAAGCAGTCAAGAGAGAGAGAGTGATTGATTTGGATTGAAGAGGGGTGTGGGTTGCGTTGATTTCTATTTTAAAAAAGATTAGAAAGTTTTGAAAATATTAATCAAGTCCATAATTAACTTAATCAAGTTTCCTAATGATGTTTGACCATTTAAGTTGGTTAATGTCACCAATCCTTTATTCAAGACTTAAAAGACACCTTTTCTTCAATTTTCTCCAGAGACTATGTATTATAATTAATTAAAATTTATGCTAAATATGATAATTTGAAGCTTACATTTTCTAAGTCATGCAATTATCCCCCCCAAAAAACCATTTCTCGTATATTATGCATAAAAATAGGGATAAAATAAACAAAGTATATCAAATGAAAGATCAAATTAAAAGAATCTAACCGTTTGTACAACATTTTCGGCAGTAGAATCTAACCTTATTATCGAACCACTTATAACATAAGGACGCTTTTTTAGTGTTTTAATGAGAATATGTTTTTCTAGTGAATCGATTATGTGGAAAATAGGTGGAAAATATGATGTAGATAATTAGCTGCGGGCTTTAGTTAAACAACTCTTTTTTGTAAAAAAAAACGTAAAGGTATAATACATAAATATGACCCTAAACTTGACATCAAATTATAACATTGACCTTAAACTTTGACAGTGCACAAATAGGCCCTTTAACTATACAAATTTGAACAAATAAACACTCATATTTTGCAACTTAGGCGCTTGTATCTCACTTGCGCCGATGTGGATTAGTCAGCCACTCATACGGTGTCAAGTCATTAAAAAGGCTGATATGGGAGGGCTTTTGTCTTTCAATAAAATGACGTCGTTTTGCTTCTAGCAATAAATTTTAAAAGTTAAATTTAAAATTGTAAAGTCTATTATTATTATTATTATTATTATTATTATTATTATTATTATTATTATTCTACTACTACTACTACTACTACTACTACTACTACTAATATTTCTACATATTACGTACTACTATTGTTTCTATCAATATACTACTACTATTACTACAACAACAACAAACCCAGTATATTCCCACCTAGTGGGGTCTGGGAAAAGTAGAATGTATGCAGTTCATACCACTATCTCTAAAGAAGTAGAGAGATTGTTTCCGATAGACCCCCGGCTCAAGACACAGGACAATATACAAAAATATTCAAAGCATGAAACATGATAAAACCAACATAGATACAACATCATAAAAATAATGTACATTACCAAATAAAAGACACCAAAACCCTCCTAACTACAGACTATGATTCATCCCCCCACCTTATCCCTCTATCCTAGTATTTTTCCTCTAAACCTTCCTATCCAAGGTCATGTCCTCAGTGAGATGTAACTACTCCATATCACGTCTAATCACTTCTCTCCAGTATTTTTTCGTTCTACCCCTACCCCGTTTGAAACCATCTAACGCTAGTCTCTCACTCCTATGAACTGAGGCATTCGTGCCCCTTCTCATCACATAATCAAACCATCTCAACCTCACTTTCCGCATTTTTTTCTCCACCGATATCACTCCCACCTTTTCCCGAATAATCTCATTCTTAAACCTGTCAGCCCTTGTAAGACCACACATCCAATGCAACATCCTCATTTCCGCCACCTTCAATTTTTGGATATGGGAAGTCTTAACTGGCCAACACTTTGCTCCATACAACATAGTCAGTCGGACTGTAACTCTATAGAATTTGCCTTTAAGCTTGGGAGGCACCTTCTTATCTCATAAAATCCCCGAAGCGAGCCTCCATTTCATCCAACCTACCCTAATACGGTGTGAGACATCCTCATCAATCTCTTTATTTCCCTGGATAATAGACCCAAGATACTTAAAACTATGCCTCTTGCAAACTGCCTGAGAGTCCAACTTCACCACCATCTCCTCCTCTTGCCTCGAGTCACTAAACTTGCACTCTAAATAATCCTTCTTGATCCTACTCAATCTGAAACCTTTAGACTCCAGAGTTCCATCTTATCATTAACACTTTGTCACTCCTCATCAATCAAAACTACATCATCTGCAAAAAGAATACACCAAGGCACCTGGGCCTGTATACTCTACGTCAACACATCTATCACCACGGCAAACAAGAATGGACTAAGAGATGATCCCTAATGCAACCCTGTCAAGATCGGGAAGTGCTCAGAATCTTCTCCCACCGTCCTTACTCGAGTCTTCTCCCCCTCATACATATCCTTAATCGCTCTAATGTATGTCATAGGAACCCCCTTGCCTCCAAGCATCTCCAAAGAACTTCCCTAGGGAGCTTGTCATACGCCTTTTCTAAGTCAATAAACACCATGTAAAGATCCTTCTTCCTCTCTTTATACTACTCTATCAATCTCCGTAATAGGTGAATTGCCTCAGTCGTCGAGCGACCAGGCATAAATCCAAATTGATTCTCCAAAATAGACACAATATTTCTCAACCTCCGCTCCACCACTCTCTCCCAAATCTTCATCGTGTGACTCAACAACTTAATACCCCGGTAGTTGTTACAACTTTGAATGTCACCCTTGTTCTTATAAATGGAATCATCGTGCTCTATCTCCATGCCTCAGGCATCTTCGCGAACTTGTTTGAAAATATTGTTAAACAGGTTGGTCAGCCACCTCACCCTAGCTACGCTAGAAAACTTCCAAAAATCAACCGGAATCTCATCGAGCCCCGTCGCCCTGCCCCTTCGCATCTTGCGAATAGCCTCGATGACCTTCTCTACTTTAAAACACTGACAATAGCCGAAATCACCACACTCCTCGGTGTGCTCCAACTCTCCTAGTACAACACCTCTGTCCCCCTCATCATTCAAGAGCTTATGAAAATATGACTACCATCTTTTCTTAATGAGGGTGTCCTCCACCAATACTCTACCATCTTCCCCCTTAATGCACTTCACTTGATCCAGATCCCGACCCTTCCGCTCCCTAGCCTTGGCAAGCCTAAACAATCTCTTTTCTCCGCCTTTCTCTAACCCTTTATACAAACTCTCAAAAGTTGTTGTCTTAGCATCTGTAACTGCTAACTTAGCCTTCTTCTTAGCTAACTTATACTCCTCCCTACTAACCCATTTTTCCTCTTCATCTTTACTCTCCACCAACTTAACATAAGCCACCTTCTTCGTTTTCACCTTCTTCTTAACATCTTCATTCCACCACCAATCCCCTCGATATCGGCCCGACGCCCCTCGAGATACCTAATACCTCTCTAACCGACTCTTTGATACATCTCGTAGCCCTATCCTACATACTATCCATGCCTCTGCTATCCTCCCAAACCTTTATCCCTTCCAACTTTGCTCCTATCTCCAAGGCACTAGCTGGAGTTAGTCCACCCCACCTAACTCTAGGATGGCCCTCCCTACCCCATCTCTTCTTGCCCTTCTTGATACCCAAGTCCATCACTAGAAGTTTATGCTGGGTCGTAAGATTATCACTCGGGATAACCTTACAATCCTTACACATTGCTCTATCCCCCTTCTTAAGCAGCAAAAAGTCAATTTGAGTCTTGGCTAGCCTACTACGAAAAGTAACCAGATGCTCCTCCTTCTTTGAAAAGCTGGAATTCACTACCACTAATCCAAAGGCCCTCGCAAAATCTAAAAGAGCAGCTCCCTCAACATTTTTATCCCCGAATCTGAAACCTCCATGCAAATCATAATAACCCATCAGCAGAGACCCAGTATGCCCATTAAAATCCCCTTCTATGAAAATCATCTTTGAACTAGGCACGCCTCTTACCACCTCGTCCAAAACCTCCCAAAATCTCTTCTTCTCCTCCTCATCCAGACCCTCCTGTGGCGCGTACGCACTACAGATATTCACAGAAGACCCCCCCCCCCCCCACAATTAATTTGATAGACATCACCCTATCACTAAACCTTTTAACCTCCACTACCTGCCCCCTAAGCTCTTCGTCCACTAAGATACCGACATCATTCCTACGCCTCTCACTACCAGAGTACCATAACTTGTACGCATCTACATTCCTAGCCTTAGAACCTACCCACTTAGTCTCTTGGACACGCACAATATTGATCCTTCTCTTCCTAAGAATCTTTACCAGTTCTATCGGCTTACCCTGAAGGGTCCCTATGTTCCACGACCCTATCCTCAACTTATCATCTCTCTTATCCCCTCCCTTAATACTTCACACTCCGCATCTCCAACCTAACCTAACCCCAAACCCCGACCCCACCCCCAACCCCCTAAGACATGACCTTACTCCATCATTAGCCAACCAAGCCTCCACTCATGAAAAGCACAGAGAAGGCTAAAAACAGCAATAACTATAAAAGACAAACGCAAAGCATACAATGCAACAAAATTTCAAGAACAAATGCTAGAAATAATCAGTGAAAATAACCAAATAGCCTAGAAATAACCAGGCAGCCCGTAGAAAAATAACCCACACAAAATTTAAACAGTGGAGATAATATAAAAAGGTGTGATACAAGAGAGTGCGTTAAAATAAAGTTTCGAGGTTAGAAATCACCGGGGTACGTAGATCAAGTATTCAGCTCCTGCTTGCTGCGCTGAAATCTGGCATATTGGGGTAGAAATTGGTCGCCGAAATATCGCCAGAAATTCGCCGAGTCAGATCTTGTCTGAGTGTCAGATCTGGTATTTTTTTATTATTTTTTTATTCTCTTCAATTCTATCCCGTCTCCGGAGTGGAAACGATAATCCACACGCTGGTGAGAGAGTGAACCAGCTTTAGAAAAGGAGGGAGAGAGAGAGAGGAAGAGACAAAGGGAGAGCGAGAAGGTATCGTACTTACCTGTCACCGGTGATGTTCTTACTCCGACATCTGCTTCGTCGGAGAGAGAGAAAGACGTTAATCGGATGTAGAGAGAAAGACGTTAGGAGAGAGAGAGACACTAATGTTCCAATATTAGTTCTCTACTACTATTACTACAACTATTAATAATAATAATAATAATAATAATAATAAAAGAAAATATTTTAATAAAATTTTCATCTTAATAATGTTTTATTAACAATGCTTTAATAACATTAATTCAATAACGTATACTACTACTACTGTCCTTAATAATATTTTATTAATAATATTTTAATAACTTTAATTTAATAACGTTAATTTAATATACTACTATTGCTGCCCTTAATAACGTTTTAATAAAACTACATTTTTTTAATCATTATTAGTATAGTTTCATCTTTAATTTAATAGTTAAATAAATCATATTTAGATATATTATATAACTTAAATTCGTCCTTTGCTTTATAATATATATAGATACACGCACGATTTTTCTGTATGAGGCAGACCCACCTAATTAAGAAATCTTCAATATTGCTCTTTTTCAGCAATGACAAAAGAAATTAGATACAATTTTCATCAATGAGCTGAAAATAATGGGAAAATAATAGGAAAAAGTTATTTAAATATATAAAAAGGAATTAGTAAGGGCATAATAATCATTTAACCATTTTTTACTGTTGGGAGGCTAAAATTTTAAGCCTGATACGCACAAATTTGCGTGTACATATGCATTTTGCCACATAGGATATGAGTGTTTATTTGTTCAAGTTTTGTATAGTTAAAGGGCATGTTTGTGCACAGTCAAAAGTTTAAGGTCAATGTCATAATTTGGTGTCAAGTTTAGGGTCATATTTATGTATTATGCTAAAATTAAAATATGAAGAAAATACTCTTTTTCACCTTTGAACTATACCCAAAACGGCTGAGATATACCTCAACTTAAAGGGAGTCCTATTACTCCCTGAACAAATTAAAAGTGTAATTTTGACACCCTTAGTGCCTACATGGCACATAGTGGCACAACACACTAAAGGGTCCACGTAGGCACGTGTGTGTGCCACGTATGTGCCACGTTGGCACTAAGGGTGTCAAAATTACACTTTTAATTAGTTCAGGGGGTAATAGGACCCCCATTAAGTTGAGGTGTGTCTCAGCTGTTTTAAATATAGTTCAAGGGTGAAATAGGGTCTTTTCTCTAAAATATGTTTAGCTAGAATTGAAAAAAATAGAGAAATTTATAATTTATTGAAATATCCTTAAGGGAAGTATTGAAAACATATACATATTTACGTTCAAGATTAAGAATAACCATAAACTTCAAAACTTAAAAGCAATAGAAAACATGTACATATCTTTACATTCTTAATTCAACAAAACACAAGTTTAACAATGTCAAGTGTATAGTTTGAATGCATCAAAGAAAAATCCGGAAAGGCGCAATTTGTAGTAACTTGTTTGTTGAAATTTTAAGAAATCCCACTAATAATTCATTTTGTGACGTTTTGTTCTAACTCCTATAGTATAATTTTTTTTGTGGTAGTTTTACTATAGAGGTTAGAAAACTGCCATAGTTCAATATAAATTATGGCGATTAATGACTACCACAAATTTATTAAAATGTGTTACTTTTAATAATTATATCCTTTTTATATTTTTTATTTTATTATATTCAAATTATATGGTATATAATAACTATCATTGATCGATAGTTAACTCATTATATATAAATAAATGCACACCCTTCTCCTCCTTCATTTTAATAGGATTGTAATTCTTTTATCCTCTATTTTTATTACCTATTAAGATACTCTTTGAATATATATTTTTTACTTTGTATACCCAATTTCATTTCAACCTTTTATTTTATACGTTACTTCTTTGTATTAGATATTTTTGCAAATTGGTGATTTTAGTTGCCGCATCACATAATAATTTAAATTTCATAACTATCAAAACTAAGATAAATATTGTATGACCAATTTTGAGTAAATGCATTATATATATATATATATATATATATATATATATATATTATATGCTTTTTAAAATAAAAATTCGATGCCAAATCAATAGTAATATTCATTATATTTGTTTTATATGCATTTTAAATTTATTTATGCTCATATAATAATTATTTTTTAAGGTAAAATATTTTAACCAATAACTAGTAAATTTTCTGGAAAATTTTTATTCTATGCACCAAAACAAAAATTTTCACATTTTGCATTTGAACCCAAATCCAACCAAAATCCTAATATCTTTCCTTCCTTTAAAAGAAAAATAAAAAAATTAAAAATTGTTAAAGATCAAAATTTCCCTCCAAAAAAATTAAAAACCAATCAAATATTTCACTCCCTTCGCAAGTACAACCCATGTACAAGTACCAAATGCCCCATCTCTTTTCCCCCCATTCCTCTCCCCTCCTTTCTAACCTTTCATGCCTCATCTCTCTTTTTAATTTTTTTGATGCCTACACATGCAGGATGAGTGATGTATATTGGTTCAATTTAATTTTTTTTATGAGATTTTTGATAATTATTTTATTTTTTGCAGGTTCAATAAGACGGGATATATGTTAAATAATTGTTTTATGAATATAAAGGTAATTCTTTGTCAATTAAACTTAATTAATGTTTATGTTCTTTTTATTCTCTTTTTAAATATTTATGTTCTTGTTGATCAGTTGATATCAACTATTTTTTGTGGAAACATGCAATTTTTTTTATCATTTTTTGTGAATATTATACAATTTCTCAATTGATATTTAATGTTTGATCATTATTAAAGTAATTTTGTTTCATCTATAATCTTTTACATATATATATTTGTCAAATGCGAAGTTATATATGAACTTGTATTTGAGATGAATGTTGTACTCTTTTTTTATCAAAATGTACAAAAATATATGTACATTAATATATGTTTATTTAATCATTTATAAAATTTTCATTGCTTCAGTCAAATGCAGATATTGAGCTCACTTCATCATAAATTAAGGGCAAAATGGCTCAGTCGACCCCTGTACTAGATTGGTTTTATAAGTTGGACACTTCTACTTATATGTTTGTCATCTGGACCCCTGAACCCACTAAAAAACAACATTTTAAACACTTTTTTGGTGAGTGTAACACACTCTCGACACGTTAGCTTCCACATCAGCTTCAACATCATTTTAAATACTATATTAAATTTCACATCATTTTTAAAATACCACATAAAAAATTATAAAAAAAAATAATTTAAATTAAAAATAAAAAAATAATAGTGGCTGATCTTCTTCATCTTCTCTCTCATCCATCTCTCCACTCTCTCTTATCCATTACCAACAGAATCAAAATTCACAATTCAATCAATTTTCACAAACACAATTATATCAAGAAAGCATAGAAACACAATCAGCTACAAAATTAAAAAATTGGAGTTATTCGTAGTGACTCATATCTCACTTCTTTCAACCAACAATCCCTCTCTTTTTTTCCATTTCTATTTATATTTTTTGTATTATTTTTTTGGTGTGTGTATATTATTGTTGTTGTGTATTATAGTTACTGTGGGTAACTGGTGGGTTTTTCGTTCGTTTATGGCGAATTAGTATTCATGGAGGTGGAGGAAAATCAAAGGAGATGGGTGGTGGGTGTGGTGTTTACAGTTGTTCATAGTAGAGATTGTAGTGGAGTGTTAATGGATATAGGTGTTACGGGATAATTTAATGGAGAAATTTACCTGGGTTTTTGTGTTGTAGATGGGATTTCCAAGATTGGAGCAAAATCCTTCCAAATAGAGGTTCAAGATCACCTCCATGGTGTTGCTCGTCACTGTTGTGTATATTTTTGTGGTCTTTGCTGCTTGGTTTTATATATATATATATATATATATAAGAGTGAAAAGATACAATCTTTGATAACCCCTTTTGCTTAATTCATGCCCAAAATTTTCAATCAAAAGTAAGAAAATGGAAAATTTAGACACCCTTTTGATCAATTTGGACGAGATAGTGATAGACGGGGACGATGGCGGATGGGGACAGTGGTGGACAGAAACGGTCGTGGTGGACGGGGACGACTGACCACCATGTATAGAAGTGAAAGAGGGGGAGGGGGGGGTTGTGGGGGAGAAGGTTGACTGCCCTCCTTTTTTTTAAAAAAATTTTAATATTATTTTAATATTATTTTTTTAAGAAAATAAATAAATTATTTTAATGTAAAATTGATAAAAAAAAAAAAATGACCCCCACTAGCACCCCAAGCGAGTGATTACACTCTCCTTGTCCTAGTCAGCATTTCAATGCCACATAGGCAAAGTCAACGGTCAAAGGGTTTAAAATATAGTTTTTTAGTGGGTTCAGAGGTTCAGATGACAAACATGTAAGTAGAAGTTTCCAACTTACAAAACCAATCTAGTACAGGGGTCCACTGAGTCATTTTGCCTAAATAAAGAATTGAATGACTACAAGTCTACAACTCAAATCACCAAAGAAAAGCATCGATTTTTAATGTTTATATGATTTGGAACTATGTAGATTCTTACGAATTTAAAATTGTAATATTCAAGTTATTATACACAAGTTCGTATTACTTCAATATAACATGAATTTAGACTTGTGAAGCTTATTAATAATGCTTCGTTTGATGAAATTTAATTTATGTTGAATGTATTAGTTAGTAAAATTATTGAATTCTATTATTTTGAAAACTTGATGTAAATCAAATTTCACATTTTTTTATTTTAAAAAATGATACTTTGTGGCAGTTGTAAGTCTTCATAAATCAAAATATATAAATATTAATCTCATATCACTACAGTTATAAACTCACACAAATCTAATTTTTAAAATATTGAGATCATATTGTGAAGGTTCTAAATTGTCACAAATTGATATTGAAAACCTCCATAAATTTAAAAGTCATATTATGGCGAGTGTTATGGAGGTTTATTAGAACAATCACAAATATACTTGTGGCAAGGATAACTGAGGCATTTTTTAAAACACCCACAATTCAATTTGTGGGGGCCATAAACCCCTACAAATTGACAAAATAACCCTCATAAATTGAACCTTTTTTTGTAGTGGGCATATAGTTTTGAAGGCATTAAGTGAAAATCACAAAGGCATCAAACAAGGTCAATTAAGCATTTTCACAAGTTGTGCACACCCGAAATAATTTCACGAGTTATCTTCTATCTACCATCAATACAAGTATCAAAACTAGATAACTCTGTCCATCATGACTTGAGCACTTGCAAAGACATCACCCCTAAAACTTTTTCATCATTCATGCAACATCACGGGTAAAGTTGAACTCATGTGATCAGAAGGTCATGGATTCAAGCCTTGGAAACAACCTCTGGCAGAAATGCAAGGTAAAGTTGCGTATAATACACCCTTGTGGTGGGGCCCTTCCCCGGACCCTGCGCATAGCGGGAGCTTTAGTGCACCGGGCTGCCCTTTTTTATGCAACATCAAACACACAAACAAGAGAATGTAGTATGTAGATGCCAAACGCACAACTTGTACAAAGTGGATGCCAAATGCAAAACTTGATGACATTCATGAACAAGATAATGTAGAATCTTGAAAACCACGATTGAAATGTTTGGATGTAATCTCAAAGCGTAGTTTATGTATTAAGCCTAAATTAAAACAAAATGCTACACCTATCATAGATATCTCATCACTTGCCAAATTTTAGAAAAATAAGTATACAAAAGAATACCAAAGTAGTTTAGCACAAAACAAATTTAAAACATCACTTTTCTGATCATTACTTGTCAATATATAACAAAAGAATTTGACAGTTCCAACCTGAACATAGCAAGAAACATTGAACCAGAAAATATAGACCTGTCTTTCGGAAAACACAAGTTCACAATCACAAGGGAGTAGAATTTATTTTTTAATACAAAACAATGACATAACCACTGTTGTAATCCCATAAGTGGGATCTGAAAGGGTAGAGTGTAAGCAAACTTTTCCCCTACCTTGGGAGGTAGAGAGACACTATATCTAATAGAGCTCAAGAAAAACCATAAGTCATATCAAGGGGTCATTTGGTTGGTAACAAATGGATTAATTATCTCATAATGATTAGCTATCTCCGGATAACTTATCTCATCAGCATGTTATAAATGGTGGGATAAATAATCCTGGGACTACCTAATACATCAATTGCCTATTGGAACAAGGATGCATGACTTTATGAAAACTCACTTGTCTCTATTATCAATAGAAACTTTTAAGGGAAACGAATCAAATTTGCATATAACATCCCTTAGTAGGCTTGACTATTTGGAAAAAGTCTTGTTTTTCCCTTGATCAAAACTTAAAAAGAGTAAATTGGACAATTGCCTTGCAGAATTGGAAGATGAAGTCCATCCACCCACCCATTTTATGTTGAAGAGACAACCTAAAATATGAGACAACTTCAAATGACTTGAATTGTTGCACACCAAATCCCTGCAGCAACAACAACAACAACAACATACCCAGTGTATTCCCACAAAGAAGGATCTGGATGGTAAAGTGTACATAGTCCATACTGCTAACACAGTAGAAGGGATACCCTCAAAAACCCAAGGTATATTATAAAATTAGTAATTAAAAAGCTAGGTAGAAGGCATATTAAAAGGGTAAATTTATTATATACCTTAAAGCCTGCAAAAGTCAACATCATACTCTTCCCTCCCTCCCCACCATACCATTGCTTGAAAGGTGTCTTCTTTTTTATCATTATTATCCTTGGCAACGAATGTGATATAATACAAATCTATAATCTCGAGCCTGAATTAAATATCTCAATCCATCCATCCACCCATCAATCAATCACAACAATTAATGAGCAAAATTAACCTTGTCGAAACCCTAGATTAAAAAGAGACCCAATCAAAAGCATGCATGCGTGCATGTATATATGTTTCACAACAATAACAATGTGTGTGTGTGTGTGTTTGTATTGGGAACCAGTTCACTTACACCACTCTCCTTAACCTGCCTGTCATACTCTTCAAATATTGGATCCATCTCATGGTAATAGCTATCTTCTCCATTGCAGTGTCCTCTTCCAATCCTATCCTCTTCGACAATGAAGACATTAGGTGAGAGGCCAATATGTATAAGATTTCCTTGCTCATACTCTGTCAGTTTCTAGTATATTTTAAGATATCGTTCCACAGAGATTGAAACCACCTAGGCTACAAATTTGTACTATCTTTATTACTATTTGAGAGAATCAAAATGATGAAAGGTAAAATTGGAACTATATAGATTGCTTAAATCTTAAATAAATTAGATTTTAAAAACTTATAATTAAAAAGAGTTGGGAATCATTGAATTCACTTGATAATATTTTTATAATAGAATCTCAATTTCCACATATATTTTATCTAAAGAATGACTGCTTATTGCTAATACAATTATATTTTGCTCACTGAGAAATAAATAATTAATTAACACTCCATGAGGTTATGCCAATTAAATAATTTAAGACTAGTGATAATTGAATCAAAATATTTTCTTGCCTGAATTGTGCTAAAAGGTGTAAAGTCCTCTTGCAATTAGTCTTTAAATCAATAAACTTATTTGTGTTAATTCCTCCGTGAGAATTAGAACTGAAAGAAATAAGATAAAGACCCGTTAGATCAATAAACTTATTTGAGTTAATTCCTCCATGAGAATTGGGACTAAAAAAATAAGATAGAGATCATTAAATCAATAAACTTGCTTGAGTTAATCCCTCCACAAGAATTAGGACTAAAAGAAGCAAAATTAAAGATTTAAAATAATAAATAACTAAAGATTACTTTCCATCTACTATTTTACTACTTTCCATCTACTATTTTACTCATTAGTTATTATATATTAATTTTGCTCCATGAGAATTACAAAATCAATATAAAATTAACATAGAGATAAAATAGATAGATGTGAAAAAAATAATTAGATAAAGTTATTATTTTGGCACTATATGAAGTTTTAAGTGAAACTTGCAGGCGAAGCATGCATTAAACTGAAATAGTATTATAAATATATATATATCGAGATTCATCAACTATACCAACCAAAAGAAATTACTCCATTATGAAGAAAAAGTAAACCTACTAAGAAAATATTACCCTTCAAAAAGAACAAGAAGAAGAAGAAGAAGAGAAAGAAAACAAAACTAATGAATCTTTCACATGGTGTGTGGTGTGTCCTTTTCCTTCAACAACATGTGTCTATTTATAGAAGAATTTATATGAAGACATTGATCAAACTTAACAAGATAATATCAATATATCATGAGATCTTGATGACAAATTGACATGAAAATTTATCATGCAATCTTCATGAGATTTTGGTATGAATATTATCATGAAACCTTGATGAGAATCCAAATACCTTGATGATAATTTCATTATTTTAAATTTCTTGTTCTTGTGTAGTCTCTGATGAATTTGTAGCGGATGTATCTTCCTTACTTGATTTATATCTTCTTTCTTTCTTTTTCGTAATTTATTCTTCCTGCAAGATTTGTTAGAAAATATACTAGAATAGAATATTTTATTCATATTTATTTAAAATACTTGTATTTAGTATATAAAAATATACTAATTGATATATCTCATCAAATACCCCACACTTGAATATTTGCACGTCCTCGAGCAAAGAACACAAAATAAAATCACGGCTAAAATTTTAGCAAAACTACTGTATAAACATTCTTGACGAACAAAATTTCACTGAGATTACATTCTGAGTTAAAATAATTTTAACCACACTCATATTCACCTATTGAGAATCAAAATTACAATATTTTCTTATTCCAGGTGTGTCTCACCAAATGAAGAGAGATGCCCACAACATATCAGTATAAATCAAAAGAAGATCATAGTTAGAAAATTTTCTCACTCTCAACAAAAAAGTACTCAAGTTACTTGAAATTGCCATAAGTTTGTCTATATGTGGTTCTCCATTAATATAAGAGTCTTTGAGTTGAGATCATGTGGGGCTTTTATAGGATTGTAATGTAATTTTAAAAATGGATTGGATACATATGGTTAAAGTGACTCATGTCCCTCATAAGCACCACAATACTTTAACATTTAAACATCACCGCTCTCTTTTTTTCTAAACAAATCAACCTCTACTTTTTCTTTTAACTTTTTCATTCCTTTTTTCTCTCTAATTTATTTTTCAAGATGTCGATGTCAAAAGTTCTCTTTGTAACCTTTTTTTCTTTTTTTTGCTTGATAACATTCTTAAAATATCAATAAGCTCAACAACAATCATCTTTTTTTTTTGAATAACTAGTCCCCACATTAATTTTGCATTAAATCTTTTTATCGAGAGAAAGGAACATTGTTCACAAATAGGTTGATAACAAAGATTAGGCTCAGGATAAAATTTGGCTTATCAAAAAATGAGAAACAATTCATTTGAGCACAAAGGGGCTGACTAAGGATAACCATAATTTAGGTAGGTTGATTTTGCTCGTGACTTAACAAGGATGGCCTACTTTCATTTCCCAACTAAAAATCTACCTAGTATTTCACCTCAAATCACATTCAAGTCAAGTTCTAGATTTTCGAATGAGCATGATAACTGAGAAATATAACCTGACAACATAATACACTTGGGATTAGTAAATATAATAATTTCAATCACTAATAAAGAAATATAAATTTGAAAAGATATTCATTATAACTCATGAATGACACTCAATGAAATTTGTTTTTCAAAATTTCATTCGAACAAAATTAAAATTTAGATGACTAATTTATTTTTAAATATCATAAAAAGTGTTCAATTCAAAATAGTACGATCATATCAAAGAATAGAACAAAGAAATTCATGAAAGTGTATAAAAGGAGTTATGCTCCAAATAAAAAAAATATTAACATATATACATATATAAAATATACTGAAATATAATTATATAGAGAGATTTTTTTTTTGCTGGAGCTTGTGAACTCTACCCCCAATTCTGAATCATAATTTTATTTTCGATTTTTGAGGTTTCTTTTGAATCACACTTGGTCAATACCATCATAATGTATTTTCTTTTTTCGCACCACCTGCTTTTTGTTAGACCTGTCTTGAGTGGGCAAATAATCATGTATAATGATCTTTAACTTCATTTTATTTTTTCACTAAGATCATTCCATGCACTTTTCTGAAAATCTTCAATAACAAAATCCACAAAATCCACATGATGAAATAAATTGAAGAATAATGGTCAAATAATATTGCTTTTGTACTTGTGACCTCTTCATTCTCAACTACCTCAAAATTATTCAATTTATGTGGATAAGAAAATTAGACATGCATTCATTACTTATTGAGTTGAATTCAACTAAAACTTTATCGTCAACCTGCTTCATTAGATCAATCTTGTCATCAAGAGAATTATATTTTTATTTCACGAGGCACTTTTATTTTGCCAATTGTTCCATCCCCACAATCCATCGTTTCATTTGAAAGTTCACCATCCTTATAGGAGATTACCATACTTATCAATTCATTTAATTGCATTGTCAAATCATTTATGACTTGATGATTTTGTGCATACTTTTCATCAATATTTTTTGTGAAAGTAATCATAGTTTTCTTCAAGTTCACACTCTCCTTTGAGATGGTTCGATTTCAATAGTTTGACTCTCTTATGAGTATTGATTGCATTCTGGATTGCAATCATATTCACTTGAATCAATATAATATGCTTGAAATACTAGAAACAACATAAAATTGTTCATAAGAAGAATCAAAGAAGTATGAAATGCCTGTTTGACATTCATAACCAAAGTGACTTACTCCACAATATTCACAAGTAATGAAACTTTCACTAATTTTATTAATTGATCCTTCAAGATCGTTTATTCTTTCATAATCCGCATAAAAGAATGTGTTACTTGTTTGACATTCAAAGTTTTGGTGATTGTCACCACAATAGTCACAGATGGTAGTCTTTTGACAATATTTTTCTAGCAACTCAATAATACTTTCACTTGGTTGGTTGAAATTCATATTATTTGATGTGCATAAAGTGAACCCCTTTTTTAATCCTGCTTTCTAGCACTAATAAAGTGCTACAAAACATAATAATTGAAAATAAAAAATATATATATAAATAATAATATAATATAATATAATATAATATAATATAATATAATATAATATAATATAATATAATATAATATAATATAATATAATATAATATAATATAATATAATATAATATAATATAATATA
>NC_061111.1:45724699-45744366 GCF_002878395.1 Capsicum annuum
TATAATATAATATAATATAATATAATATAATATAATATAATATAATATAATATAATATAATATAATATAATATAATATAATATAATATAATATAATATAATATAATATAACATAATATAATATAACATAATATAATATAATATAATATAACATAATATAATATAATATAACATAATATAATATAACATAACATAATATAACATAATATAATATAATATAATATAATATAACATAATATAATATAATATCTCCAAGTCTCGTTTCCTGTAACTTGTCAAGTATTAGAATACAAAATACTCGAAGATATAGTAAGAAATGAAAACCTCAAAGTAGTAATAAGATAAATAATATAAAGTAGATGTTTATCAATCCCCGGCAACGACGCCAAAAATTTGACGAGGCCAATATGTATAAGATTTCCTTGCTCGTACTCTGTCAAATTCTAGTATAGTTTAAGATATCATCCCACAGAGATTGAAACCACCTAGGCTACAAATTTGTAATATCTTTATAACTATTTGAGAGAATCAAAATGATGAGAGCTAAAATTGGAATTATATAGATTACTTAAATCTTAAATAAATTACTTTCTAACAACTTATAATTAAAAAAGTTGGGAATCGTTGAATTCACTTGATAATATTTTTATAACAGAATCTCAATTTCCACATATATTTTATCTAAAGAATAACTGTTTATTGCTAATACAATTATATTTAACTCACTAAGAAATAAATAATTCATTAACACTCCGTGAGGTTACGCCAAATAAATAATTTAAGACTAGTGACAATTGAATCAAAATATTTTCTTGCCTGAATTGTGCTAAAAGGTGTGAAGACCTCTTGCAATTAGTTTTTAAATCAATAAATTTATTTGAGTCAATCCCTCCGTGAGAACTAGAACTAAAAGAAATAAGATAAAGACCCATCAGATCAATAAACTTATTTGAGTTAATCCGTCTGTGAGAATTAGGACTAAAAGAAATAAGATAGAGATCATTCAATCAATAAACTTGCTTGAGTTAATCCCTCCGCGAGAATTAGGACTAAAAGAAGCAAAATTAAAGATTTAAAATAATAAATAACTAAAGATTACTTTCCATCTATTATTTTACTCATTAGTTATTATATATTAATTTTACTCCGTGAGAATTACCAAATCAATATAATATTAACATAGAGATAAAATAGATAGATGTGTAAAAAAATAATTAGATAAAGTTATTATTTGGGCACAATATGAAGATTTAAGTGAAACTTGCAGGCGAAGCATGCATTAAACTGAAATAATATTATAAATATATATATCGAGATTCATCAACTATCCCAAGCAAAAGAAATTACTCCATTATGAAGGAAAAGTAAAACTACTAAGAAAATGTTATCCTACTAAAAGAACAAGAAGAAGGAGAGAAAGAAAACAAAACTAATGAATCTTTCTCATGGTGTGTGGTGTGTCCTTTTTCTTCAACAACATGTGTCTATTTATAGAAGAATTTCTATGGAGACCTTGATGAAACTTTACAAGATAATTTCAATATATCATGAGATCTTGATGAGAAATTAACATGATAATTTATCATGCAATCTTCATGAGATTTTGGTATCAATATTATCATGAAACCTTGATGAGAAATCCAAAGACCTTGATGATAATTTCATTATTTTATATTTCTTGTCCTTATGTAGTCTCTGGTGGATTTGTAGCAGACGTATCTTCCTTACTTAATTTATATCTTCTTTCTTTCTTTTTCGTAATTTATTCTTCCTGCAAGATTTGTTAGAAAATATACTAGAATAGAATATTTTATTTATATTTATTTAAAACACTTGATATTTAATATATAAAAATATACTAATTAATATATCTCATCACTAGGACAAAGATGGAAGTAGGGTTAGGGTTCTGAGTCGTGAAAAACTAAGAAAAAAACACAATGACCACTCTTTACACTCTGTTTGGATGGTGGTTTGTCATGAAATGGTATGATATGGTTATTAACTGAACCATGTTTGTTTTAATTATTTCTTAAAAGGCATAATACATAAGCAGGACCTTTAACTTGACACCAAATTATAACTATGACCTTTAACTTTACCAGTGCACAAGTAGGCCCTTGTCACGACCCAAACCAGGGCCCTGACCGTGACGGGCATCCCAAACCATGAAGGCCCGCGAGCCCTTCTAACTGGAAATCATATGCATAATTCATAAACTATAAAGAATTGCGGAAGACATAAGAAAAACGAAAACATGGTAAACTTCTTAATTCAAATAGACAATACAAAATAAGGCTCATAACATTCAAAATACATGATACCAGTCTGCAAAATCTCTAACAATATGACAACAATTTCTGTCTGAAACCAGGACAAGGCCTCTGGTCGGACCATGAACTAAAAATAATGAAATCATCACATGAGACAAGGCCTTCTGAAATAAGAGAGGCTCACCAAATCCAATCTCCTAACAATGATCTACTGCTTAGTAGGACCCTGGGACTGAGCCTCGGATCCTAAAATATAGGGGTGTCAATACAAATATACTGGTACGCAGAGCAATTCAAAATAATGTACTTTTATATAACATAAGTAAGAGCAATTCATAAAACAGTTTACATATGATATAGGAAAACACATGGGCATACTTAAAAGACTTTGAAGCATTTGTTGAAACCATGACTCACTCTTTGTCTTACTTCTGAGCTAGGTGGTACACCCTACAATTCTGATATTCCATGGACTATATGGAATCCACCCTTGACTCGGAAGCTAGGCCCCCAACCTAATTTGCCACAAAGGTTGGAGTTTCTAGGTCTGATTCGCCATAGGGCACTAGGACAATGTATAATCCCTCTTAGGGACATAATAACCCGTATCGGCAAAACATAATTTAGAGCAGTGAGTTTTCTAAACTCGTGCCTTCTTGGGGTAACCATCTAACATCTCTTAATCTTATTTTTAACTTTTTCTGAACATGCATATTTAAATTTCAAATTGTAAAAATCTGAATAAAATTTGACTTCTGTTATGTTCTGAATCTGTTATAGCATTATCTATTTTAGTATCATCATACTAAGACTTGCAAGTCATACTTCTCAGCCATACATTATCATATTACAACTCTTTTCATGCAAAATGATGTCCAGACCACCAAATCATTCAAATAATGCAACAGGATGCATATAATGAAACTCATGAAAACTTTGGTAAATATCCTCAATTTCAATTCACAAACACATGGTGGTCATATATCTTGTAAAAAACAATGAAATTTTTTTAAATGTCACTTTCGTTTATACAATTACGAAAATCGCCCTCTCTTCATATCATCACAAATACCAAGTCCATTCACAATAGTGAAGACAATTCATCATGCTTTCTCAATATGAAATTGAATAGTTATAATAAGAGAGGGAGTATAAATATTCATGCTCTCGATTCAAATTTCAAAACATCCACTGCATATATATATATAACGGTCAGTAGAGTTGGAAAGAAAATTCGAAGGGCTTTAATTTGATATATAGTAGGCCCTACAACTCATCATATTCTAGAAGTAATAGTCATTAGAAGTTGATCCATGTTGAAACGTCCACTAAAACTTAATCGATAGAATGTTTTCAACTCATCATAAAGTTAGGGGATTTTTGTGACCTCAATTCATGTTCAAAGGTATTCCCACACTATATAATTGATCACCACACATATATTAATCTGGAATCATTTAGTTCGGGTCTATACACGTAGAAACAATATTTTAAATTGATATAAGCATGAGAAGCCCCAAGAACACAAGATATTGTCAAAGGTTCAAGCTTCAGAATTGACAAATGATTGAAGGCCTTTTGGGAGTATTTTTGAAACCTTGTTTAAGAGAAGATAGGAGGAGAACCTTTACACTCAAGAGACGCCCCATTTCCCTTATTCATTAAGGGTATTTTTGACATTACTATGTAATAGTATAAATAGATATTTGAGCTCTTATTTTCATTAGACTTGGATGAATTGATTGAGTATTACTCAAATTGTATTTTATTTCCTTAGTGTAGGGCTTGGAAAAGCCATATTAGTGTAGGTCTTAGAAAAGACATCAAAACTAGGGATTAATACATTTGGTGGATTTCACATGTGTTGACCAATTGGAAAGAAAGGTTTGATTGAGAAGTGTGAATTTCTTTGGTCCACGTAAGAGTGTGGTGTTATCTCTCATTGGTTTTGTGTGTATTGGCATTTGATACACACCTTAGTTCTATTCATTGGTGTGAGTGTATGTCTCACTACGATCCTTTATATTTTATGCACTTTTATCTTCTTTTGTGTTGAATCTGTGTCTTCTACTTCATCTTCCTTTCTTGTAGTTGCTGATTTTTAGGTTCTTTACGAGTAATTTCATTTTTCAGTGGTTCATTTTGTATCATTTGATATCAAATCCTTGTTTAGGGTTGTTCCCATAACTCTAATCCTTGATTTTAGTGTCCTTATTAAGAAAATTGCAACAAAAAAGAGTCAAATCCAAAGAAAAATTGAAGTTAGAGTTCATTTGCCTTGTGGTCAAACTTCGGTCAACTCTTGAATATTCATATGGTTCTTCACCATCTTCATAGCTTGTTGAAGAATAATATTCAAAAAGGGTGTTACATCCACAAAAAGAAAGAAAGAGAGTGAAAAAGTCATTTGTACAAAAGAATATTCCAAGAATATTAAAGTCATCCAAAGAAGAAGAGACAAAGGGAATATTCAAAGTACAAGTAGGGGGACCATTAATTTAAAATCCATTTGAACTTACAAAAAAGGCTCCAATCCTCCATTTTTTTCACCAAATTTCGTTCAAACACTCTCCTAGGCGTATCCTTGGCCGAAACTCATGTTGGGAATTAGAAAATTTTTGCAAAATCAACAACTAACCACGTTGTGCTACGTCATCACTAGTTGATCAACCTAATAATATCTAAACTAGATTTCTTAGTTTCTAATTTTTTATTATAGTTTCTTGTAAGTTAATTCTATAACTAATTACTAAGCTAGTAAGTTCCTACTAGGTTGGTAATTAGTCTAGAGTTTGTTTATTTCGTGTCTTTGATTTTTGTGTGCTTTTCTCATTTTTAATTCATAGTAGTTTGTTGGTTCAAGTCCATTTATCATTTTTATTTGAGTCATATCAAACAAAAATTAATTTCGGGCCAAAGCATATTCACCATTCATTCACTTGCCGAGTATTGCCAAGTTTTCAACACTTGTGAGACCAAGTGTGAGGTGAGATCCGAGTATGAGTGTGGTGAGGCTTTTGAACTAACTTGTTTGTTCATTTTGTAGGTGTTGTCTTTTATGTTTTTGTTCTTGCTTGTTATTAGGTACTTTAACCATGGAATCCGAAGGTACCACATCCCAACCTTTAGGAAATAATGTTTTGGGAGTCTTGATGGCTCGGTTAGATGCACTAAACCGAGACTTGAAGGGTGATTTGGACCTTATAAAAGGTGACTTGAGATCCATGAAGGGTGATGTAGGATCCATGAGGGGTGATTTGGGATCCATGAGGGGTGACATGATTAGAATTAAAGCGGGACTTGATAGACTATGTCCACCAAAACCTCCACAAAATTCAAACCACCAAGTCCCAAATTCACTTGACCAAAGACCCTACACTCCACAAAAACCCATGCCATAAATTCAAATCCTTCCTCAACCAAACTCGGTTTCCCCTCTCCAAACTTTCCTAAACCAAACTCAATCTATCCAAGTAGGAGAAGTGGGAGAGTTAGCACCCAAGGAGAATGAGGCTAAGCCTCAAGATGGAGAGAAAATCAATGGTGAGGTACAAGAAGGATATGAAGAAATGAGGGTAAAGGAAAGGGAAGCCACGGGTAGTGAAATTGGAAAGGGAAAAGAACACTTGATTGTGGATCTTATCCATAAAGGACCCTTGTTATTCACTAACCCGAATGCTAGCACTTTGCCTAGCGTTGATTCTTCTTACGTGCAAGTTCAAGATCATATATTCTCAAAGAAGAATCCAAAATGAGTTCCACACACATACATGGTTGATGAGTTAATGGAACCCTTGGCCAAAAGTTCCAATCTTGGAATAAGTGATGAAAAAATGAATCCAAGGGGATATCTTAACATATTCGAGGGCTACCATGGTGCAAAACTAAGTGAATAATACACTTCCCATGATCTACAAGGTAACAAAGCTATCTTCTACACCCCTAGAAATTTGAATTATTGTGATGTGTCTAGTACTGGCCAAATTAGTATAGTTTTGGATTTGCTTAGTATAGAAGTGTATGAATATTCCTTTTGTGATACTCTTGGTGTTATTGGGTTGCATAAGGACCAAACTCTTGTTGTAAGTACACAACCACTAGTTGATACTTTAGATGACAAAATTAATTCTTTTCATAAGGATGATTTGTGTCCATATAGTGGTAGAACTTATAACTTGAATAAGGTTTCATTACCAAGTGACAATAGTATTCACACACTACTTTTCCCTTGTGAAAACCAAGGTGAGTCTATGTTGGTATGTGAGTTTCCAATAACTAGTGAGGGTGTGCAAAATGATCAATCGAGTGGAGTTGCCCTTGAATTGCTAGAATGTTTAGGAGACCCGAATTATGATTGTACTTGTGTAAATAGTTTTGATTGTGATCCATTTGCTGCCCGTTATGGTTTGAATATGAGTGTGGGCTACTCTCTTGAAAGAGAAGGTGGTATTTGTTTAGGTATTCCATCTAATTCTTCTTTGTGTGTTTCCTATGATGAGCATACCAATGGTGATAAGCTTGAAACTAGTGAGTATATGCATAAGGACACCAAAGTTGAAGTTGATTTGTGTGATACCTCTCTCAACCATCTTTGCTCTCATGACATTTCCAATAATGATAGAGAGGGTATGCTTAAATTTTTGGATGGAACCTTAGGAGAAAATAAGAGTGGCGCTTGGTTACTTCTTCCCTTTGACCCCAGGTACTTGTGAGATGTAGGAAGTGTAGTTTCGGTTCATGCTCATTACCTTTCAATGTTGATGCTATTCACTTCTTTGGTATCCTTTATGCTAAGCTTTTCATGTCGAATACCAAAGATATGCGGGTGTATGTCAAGTTTAACAACCTTTGGAGTGATGGAATTTGTGTTGCTAAGGGAGTTTTTCTAAACCGTAGGTCCGCAATTTTGAATATTCTCTTTCCTTAGAAATATGTACCATATATGTTTGTTTTGGCTTATGTTCCTTATTCCTTGATGTTTGCCTTAGCCGTGTCCATTGTGGTGCTTGTGGTAGGTGTTTCATGATCGTAACAAAGGATAGTTGGGTGTATTCCAAAAGTGTACCCCCTTGGCATGATTATATAACTTATGGTGCTAATGCTAACCCTCATACCATGAGAATTGTGTGCTTGTTTTTCATCTCTTTGGTTTTTCAAGGTGCGAATTTGAGGACAAATTCCTTTCAAGATAGAGAGGATAATACAAGCATGAGAAGCCCCAAGAGCACAAGATATTGTCAAAGGTTCAAGCTTCGGAATTGACAAGTGATTGAAGGCCTTTTGGGAGTATTTTTGAATCCTTATTCAAGAGAAGCTAGGAGGAGAACCTTTACACTCAAGAGGCACCTCAAGTGAAGGGTATAGAAGATATTTTACACCCTAAAGTGACACTCAAGAGGAGCCCCATTTCCCTTATTCATTAAGGGTATTTTTGACATTACTATATAATAGTATAAATAGACATTTGAGCTCTTGTTTTCATTAGACTTGGATGAATTGATTGAGTATTACTCAAATTGTATTTTATTTCCTTAGTGCAGGGCAAAATGCATCAAAACTAGGGATTAATACATTTGATGGATTTCACTTGTGTTGATCAATTGTCAAGAAAGGTATGATTGAGGAGTGTGAATTTCTTTGGTCCACCTAGGAGTATGGTGTTATCTCTCATTGGTGTTGTGTGTCTTGGTGTTTTATACACACCTTGATGCTATTCATTGGTGTGAGTGTATGTCTCACTACTATTCTTTACATTTTATGCACTTTTATCTTCTTTTGTGTTGAATCTGTGTCTTCTACTTCATCTTGCTTTCTTGTAGTTGCTGATTTTTAGGTTCATTAGGAGTAATTTCGTTTTTTAGTGGTTCATTTTGTATCATAAATTCTAGCCTGAAGCTGCAGAGTGTTACAACCCTTTAACTATATAAAATCTGAACAAAAAAATACTCAAATCCTACCTGGCAAAATGCGTGTATATACTCAAAACCACGCGTGTCAGATTTAGAATTGAAGTATTTTTTTGTTCAGCTTTTGTATAGTTAAAGGGCCTATTTGTGCACTGGCAAAGTTAAAGGTCATAGTTATAATGTTTTTTTATTAGGTGGCAGCATCTGATTGGATTACTAATTCACGTAGGAGCAATTGAGTTTCACACATGTAAGTTGTAGAATTGGAGTGTTTTTTGTTCAGCTTTTATATAGTTAAAGGGCCTATTATAATTTGGTGTTAAATTAATGGTCATGTTTATGTATTATGCCTTCTTAAAATGTATGGTGTGGTATGGTTTGATAACCATGTAAACCTCATAACCATCGATTTGGTGGTATCCCATGGTATTTGCTTATTTTTTTTAATTATTTCATTACTTAATATCATATAATCCTAGTTTATCCTTTATCCTATATTATTAAACACACCTCCTACCCCGACCCCACCCCCACCCCCACCATCCCCGCACCCCCACTCAACTCAAAAATTAATTATGCAGACACCTTTGAACCAAAATCTACATGTCAAGTTAATATCAAGTTTGTCATTTTGTAAATCATTTGATTTGTTATACATACACCTCTAAAAAAACACCATACTCATTGAAATCCCATAAGTTAGGAATGGTGAGGAGTAAATTATACACAGACCTTATCACTACCTCGGGAAAAGAGTTCACTGAAGAAGAAGAAAAACGTTGCGTGGGGGGGGGGGGGGGGGGGAGGAGAAAAAGAAAAGTAAAAAGTGTGATATGTCGTGTAGTCGAGATATTTTAACTTTTTAAATAATAACTATTTGACGGTACTCGCTAAGGAGTGAAGTTTTATAAGATTTTTTTTTCACATGATAAGAAAGTGTGATATGTCGTGTAGTCGGGCTATTTTAATTATTTGATGATAAGATTAAGACCTGTTACAAAATATAGAAATGATGTAGAACTAATATTCATAGTATTATTTCATACAAAAACTGGATCAAAAGATACTTCAATTAACAACAAAGTCTTAGATCATCTTCTCAAAGGCAAAACACTTATAAATACAACTATTGAAATGTTTTGAACGACTACTAAGTTAAGAAATTCTTATAGATGGGTGCACAATATTATCAGATCTAGATATCCAAATATAAGAGCAGTTAGAATTGAGGTGGTAGCTCGAAAAATATTTTCAAAATTAACTATTGTGATTTATAATACTTTTTATGTAATTTTTAAATGATATATGTTATACTCTCTGTCTCAATTTATGTGGTATTGATATAATTTTTTAGAGTTAACTAAATTTTTTACATATTTTTAAACTACTTTAAATTATTAATTATTGTGATTTGTAGTACTTTTTCTTCTGTTCCAATTTACGTGACAGTAATAAAATTTAAAGAGTCAACCAAAATTTTTTTATGTCTTTTTAATTACTTTAAATTGTTAATTATTATAATTTATAATACTTTTATGTAATTTTCAAATATATAATAGATTAAAATTGAAAGTAAAATAAACAAATATAAAAGGAAGTATCTAAGTAGGCAACACAAACAAACACGTCGATCTGCTACCTGCTTATCATTTTATGTCTATTTTATTTTTTATTAAATATCATTAATTTTTTAATACTTAGATGATTAATTAAGAGCGGTATTTAGTAAATTTATAATTGGAGCAGCTGAAATAGACATGTTATAAATGTCTATTTTTCTTTTTTAATTAAATATTATTATTTTTTTGATACATAAATGACCTACAATATTTAATTAGGAATGATACAGTAAAATCAAGGTTGAAGGATATCATTTGTCGATTTTATCATTTTATTAAATATTATTAATTTTTTAATACTTAGATGACTCATCATAATTAATTAGGAGCGATATTTAGTAAAATTATGGTTGAAGCAGCTGCAACAAACATGTCATAAACGCATATTTTTTTGTTTTAATTAAATATTATTAATATACTAATACATAAATGACTTATAATAATTAATTAGGGGTGATATAGTAAAATCATGGCGCAGCTCTTGAAGCAGCCATGTAGAAATCAATGTTTTAATTAACTATTATAAATTTTTTAATACATAAATGAGTTATAATAATTAATTAGGGGTGATACGGTAAAATCACGGTTGAAGAAGGTCAACTTAATTTAATACATCAAAAGTTAATTTATCATTTTATGTTTATTTTATCTTTTTTAAAATATTATTAAGTTTTTAACACTTAGATGACTCATAATAATTAATTGTGAGCGATATTTAGCAAAATTATGGTTGAAGCAGCTGCAGAAGACATGTCATCTATTTTTTAATTAAATATTATTAGGTTTTAATACATAAATGACTTATAATAATTAATTAGGAATAATATAGTAAAATCACGGTTAAAGCAGCTGAAATAAACATCATAAATATCTATTTTTCAATTAAATATTATTAATTATAATATATAAATGACTTATAGTAATTAATTAGGGTTAATATAGTAAAAAATATTATTAATTCTAATATAAAAATGACTTATAATAAATAATTAGGGATATATGATAAATTACAGAGCAATTAGGAGTAATATAGTAAATAATGAAGCAGCTGGTCAAAACCAGTGCTTCTATTATATAGAAATATGGATAATTATGGAAGTAGTAAAATCTGTTTAATATTATATCTTTATTTATTGTCCTTTTTACCTTTTTCAAAAAACTCCAAATTTATTATTCTCTCTCATAAACTACACGATTCTTTCTCCTTCTTTTCACTCAATTTTACTCTATACGTTTTTCACACAAATTTCCTCAAAATCAATCAATATCCTTCATAGATAATCATAGATTTCATCTTTTTACCACAATATTTTTTAATTCTTCTATTATTGAAGAACTAGATGTACTGCAATTTTTTTATATAATTTTTTTTCAGTATGAAAGATGGCAGTGTTCATTAAATCTTAATTTAATACAAAAGTAGATGAGATAGAATTTTGATTCAAAAAATAGACAAGTAGTGTATGAAATAGATATATAAATTGGTATCACCTAAATTGAATATCACAATCCATAAATATCAGTTTATATATCTATTTCATAGATGTTTCATACAAATGTGACATGTAAAAAATCACTTTTATGAACTGATTCCATTCAATTTATAATCTTAAGTATATCTTCTTAATTTAATATCACAATCACATTATACTCATTCCGTACAAATATAACATGTAAAAAACTATTTTATGAATCTTGAATGTAATATTGATATTATACAGGTTTCATACACGAAATAGTTCAAAAAATACAAGTTTATATATTCATTTAATACACTGAAATAAATAATAACGTCTAATATTTGATGAAAGTCGATTTCTATACCAACTTTGTGTTTACTATACTCAATCTATATAAATATAACATGTAAGAAATTATTTTTATAAATATTGAGCGGAATATTGATACTTCATGTTGATTTTATACAGATTTCATACACAAAATAGTATAATAATTATATAAAAGATAATTTCCACTATATTATTCCTATGAAAGATTCTGATCTACATTCATATCCTTATTTATGTTGTTACCAACACAAATAATGAATTGTTCAGTATTTTCTTTAATATCCATTGACATATCTTTTGTTGTTACATACAATGAATATTTAACAAAAAAATGACAATACTCCTTATATTAAATTTTCTTTATAGAACAAAGGAAGAATTAAAAGAAAAGAATTTCTGATGAAGAAGAAGAAATCACTGGTTGAATAATGATTTTGAAAGTATAAAATCGTTTAGATGTTAATAAAGTAGGAGTAAAAGTGGTTCAGAGAGAATTAAGGAGATAATTGATATTCTGACAATAACTATCATCCCTTCTATGGATATGAAATCTTTTTTTCCATATATAAAAATTGTATTTTTCTTTTTATATTATTACAAAAAAATGATTTTTTATTTCCTTTTTTATACCTTTTTTGCTACAACTTGCAAATATTAAAATTATGCGATAAGTTGTAATTAACCATTTAAGTAAGATTATTTGAGTTTTTTTCTCTTAAATTAATCATGTCACTCAACAAACATGCATGTTCTCCTTCTCATGTTTTTCTAGGTCAAATTTACCTCTTTACTTTTAAAAATTAACTAGATTTTCCCTTTGATTTCGTGGGCTAATGAAGATATATCTTAATTCTTGCATAAATTCATTCACTGCATATTTGGAATTCAGAAATATACTTATTAATTAATGTTGCAGAAAGCTTGACGAAAAGAAAGGAAAAAAGGGTCAAATTTACCCCTTTACTTTTAAAAATTGACTAAATTTAACCTTTGTAATACTTTTGAACTAAATATGCCCCTGTTGTTAAGAAAGTTTTTATCCATATCCTCCAATTTAACGGAAAAACAAAATCAACCTAAACAATTTGTATCCTAATTTAACCCTGACCCAAATTAACACCGACCCACAAACAAAATTTCTCCTCAGTTGGACACTTTGAGAGAGCTAACATACATATATACATGTATATATATATATATATATATATATATATATATATATATATAGATGTATATATATATAGATGTATATAGATATATATATTCTCGTCATCATGATGGAAACCATCACCACCACCCAAAGCTTAAAACATCATTTTTCTGTGGCTTCTCCATCGTTTTACTTAATCAGTTCTCAGTCATGGGAAGTTTGCTTAAATGTAATGAAGAATAGGGATCCATTTGTATTAGGATCGGTATTTGCCATCGCGAGAAGACCAACCTCGGTGTGGCAATTTTAAAGTTTTCATCTAATGGATAAACAATTACCATCAGGGTCAGTTTTATCATATTATCTATACTACCACCACCCACCTAACCCTACTCCACCACCATTGCCACCGCCACCTCCGGCAAGCTCATCGGAACTTTGACTAATCTCTATCAAAAAGGTCTTTTCTCTCTCAAAACTCTATTAAAGCGCCTCTATTTTAACTCAAGTTCTGTATCTCTCTCAAAGTGTTCAACTGTGGAGCAATTTTGTTTGTGGGTCGGTGTTAATTTGGGTCGGGTCAGGGTTAGATTAGGATACGGGTATATTTATGTTGATTTTATTTTTCCGTTAAATTAAAGGCTATAGATGAAAATTTTGTTATCAACAAAGGGTATATTTAGCCTAAAAGTATGACAAAGGGTAAATCTAGCCAATTTTTAAGAGTAGAGAGGTAAATTTGACTCTTTTTTCTTTTCTTTTCGTCAAACTTTCTGTAACATTAATTAATGTGTATATTCCAAATATGTAGTGAATGAATTTATGCAAGGTTTAAGATATGTCTTCATTAGCCATGATTTATTTGCGCTTAGTGCCGCCTTAGAGCTTTTTTTCCCTGCTTTTCCCTTTGAAAACATTGTTCCCCACTCTCTTTTATAACAACAAAGAACAAGTGAACGAAAATAAAGGGCAAGAATAAATATTTACCAAAATATTGACATAAAGAAAAACTTTTAACTTGTTTATACAAACATAAAATTTTGAAAACATTGTTCCCCACTCTCTTTTATAACAACAAAGAACAAGTGAACGAAAATAAAGGGCAAGAATAAATATTTACCAAAATATTGACATAAAGAAAAACTTTTAACTTGTTTATACAAACATAAAATTCACTCTAAAAAAGAAATTATAATTTTTGCCAAACACCCAGATAACCAAATATTAATAAAATATTCATTCAAATTAATATAAAAAATAAAGATAAAACACTTAAAGATCAATCGCCGATCCTTTGGAGTAGAACAACTCAAACGTCACACCCTTATGATTTTTTTTTATCCCATTGTTTTCCCAACTCTGTGAATTTTTTACGTCCAAATATAAAACCATTTAAGATGGCAAATCCGATAACCAACATATAATGCCAACTCAAGAGTAAATTGAACCAAGTAGTATTTGTTACCATTTTGAATTCCATATCGCACTATATTAAAATTGAATAATTATCAACATCTCCTTCATTTGGATTGCGGCCCGTATACACTCTCTAAAAATTAAAAAATAAAATAAAATAGAGAAAACAATTTGAACACATGAGATAAAATTATAATATGATTATTTGAGATAAAATTGAAATTTTATTTAAACATGTGATCTAAATTGTTTAAGTTATACATTTTTTCATAAACACAAAAACTCATAAATTATAAAAAAAAAACTATTAAAATGGTCATAATCCCTACTGAAGATAACTTTAATAATCGTAAAAACCAATTTTATATTCCTATATTTTACTAATTTTAGTCGCTTTGTGATTTCTTTGTTGAGTTACTAATGGCCTTTGTAGAATATAGATTAATTCAAGTTAATAAGGAAGATATTAGTAATGTTCTTTAATATATTACCTTAGATCTTATTATAAAAATTTAATTTATTAATATGATGATTTTGATAATTTAATTCAAAATTCAAAAATATTTCTATTAAAGAGAAAGTAGTTCTTCTTCTTTTTCTAAAAAACATATTTTACTTTTATTATAGAATATCTTCAAAATTATCTAAGAAGAAAATGAAAACACAAATTCACTGTTAGAAATTTTTTGGACTTTAAAATTTTGGGGGTTTAAAGCAAAAAAAAAAAAAAAAAAAAAAAAAAAAATTTATATATATATATATATATATATATATATATATATATATATATATATAATTAGATAATAATAACAATAAAGTTTTATATATATTATATAAAATTAGATACTAATAACAATAAAGTATACCATTGGTCTCTCGCACAAAACAACGAAATTAAATGGTTCGAATCTAAATTGATTTTAGGTTGTACACCTAATTTTTTTGGGTTGTAATTCAATCGGTCAGAGCACTGCTCTGTCAAGGTGGAAGTTGCGGGTTCAAGCCCCGTCAATCCCGACAGATTCAATGAATATATCAATTAATCTCTCCATTTTCTATGCAAGGGGGACAGGTAGCATAATTTCATTCCCAATTAGAGATCTTTTTTTTTTTTTCTTTTTTGTTTCGCATTAGGAGTGTAATTACTGAAGCAAAACTAGAGTTAACTTCAACTTTTGCTTCTTCCTCTACTCCTATTTTTATCAGTTACAAGTATGTTCATATTTATAATAGTAATTAAGTAGACATTTGTCAGTAGATCTCCAAATATTTTTAGAAAATCAGATTTGGGTGAAATTATATTGAAGTTTTAAAATATGTTAGACCATGATATTTGGAAGTAAGTTTTTTTTTTTTAAAAAAAAACATGGATATTTTTTGAAAATTGAATTCGGTTAAGTCATAATTTTTGAAATATATTTATTTTATTTTTTTGAAAAATATGAAACTTAAATATTTTTGGGAAGTCAGATTTGGTTAAGTTTATATTGAAGTTTTAAGATATGTTTGTTCATAATTTTTTGAAAATATATTTATTATTATTTTTTTGAAAAAACATGGATATTTTGGAAAATCGATTTGGTTAAGTCATAATTTTTGGAAATACATTTATTATTTTTTTTGAAAAATTTGAAACACAAATATTTTCAGGACATTGAATTCGGTTAAGTTTATATGAAAGTTTTGAAATATGTTTGGTTATAATTTTTGGAAGTATATTTATTCAACTCTTTTTTTAAAAACATGAAACATGGATATTCTTGAGAAATTGGATTCGATTAAGTTTTTATTGAATTTTAAAATATGTTAGGAAATATATTTTTCTTTATCCAACCGATTTTCAACTTCAGTTTATATCATCTAAATGCTTTAATTGCTTCATTCTTACTATTAAGCAACTAAGCATAATAATATCTAGTGCAATCATCAATAAAGGTTATGAAATACTTTTTTTCGCCGCACGATATAATTGACTTCATGTCACAAATATCTGTGTGGATTAAGTCTAAAGGATTGAAAAGTCTTTCAACAGACTTGTAAAGATGTTTGATAAACTTAGATTCAACACATGTTTGACATTGTGATTTATTGCACTCAAAGTTAGACAATACTTTTAAACTAATCAATTTTTGCACAAATTTGTAGTTCACATATCCTAAACGTTCATGTTATAGTTCATTTGACTCAAGTAAGTAAGAAGAAATTAAATTCTTATTCACGTTAATAGCAATTACATTGAGTTTGAAAATGCCCTCAGTTAGGTAACCCTTTCCTACGTACATTTCATTCTTACTTATTACAATGTTCTCGGATGTAAACACATATTTAAACCCATTTTTAACAAGAAGTCTTGACACATAATTTTTATCTTCCACGACTAAGTTTAATTCTGAGTTACTTTGAATTAAATAATCAAAATATTTATTTTATTCGGATAAAGATTTTCTAAAATGATACTTTGGGGTTAAGTTTGTACTTTTAAATAGCAATTATATACTATTAGTGTACAAAATATTTTATACTATCAAATAAACTTGACTTGTTATTGCAAATTAACTAGTTTTTTCCTTTATTTGAATGCCATGATCAATCTACTATTAGAAAGCTCAACACACACAGTCACGAAACAATGACAGCTACAAGAAAACATAGAGTGGACAGATAACATTCATTGCATGGCCATTAAACTCCTACTCTGATTTGTATTTGATTTTCATGGTCAAACAATGCCTCATTGCGTGTACAACTAGCTAGTACGGTTAATTAGTATGGCCAAGCTAGCCGTACTAGCTAGCTAGTTGATGCAAATAGTTTGATATATGGGTTGGCATATGTAAGAAACTAATCTCATAACATCAAAAAATGTCATTATTGGAAAGTCAGGATTAATCTATTATTGGAAAAGTCAACACACACTCACATCTACTAAACAATGACAACTACAACAAAACCTTAATTGCCCTTAATAACCATTTTTATTAAGCACTCCCTAATAAAAGTGATTTCGTATTCAAGGTAATCGAACAAGAGATGACCTATGGTTAAGGATGAAGTAGAAATGGCCAAGTTGATTTATTGCACTCTTGCAAGCTATACATACCAGCTAGTTGATGCAAATACTACAAGAAAACATTAATCGTCCACATTGGAGCCCGACTAAATCCAGATTTGCATTGGGAAGGCCTACATTGGGGTAAAGAACTTCCTAACAAAGGCAACTCCGTATCCGGGCGACTCGAATCTGAAACCTCTGGTTAAGGTTTAATGCAAATACTTTGATTTGGGTTGGCATATGCAAGAAACTCTGTATCCTTTTCAAGAACCCTAATCTCTTCATTATTAGAAGCAATCCACAACTCTATTCCTTCTTGGCATGCACTTTCTAGAAACACAAATTGTTGCTTGGATATCACATGAGCATCAGGCAAATCCCCCATATGAGCAATCCATACTGGCTTTCCCCACCCAAAATTAACATCATATAGTCCCATATTGCACCAACTAGTGGATCTAAAAATCTTTATATTCTCATTTGTTGACAAACTTTCAAGCACCTTGTTGAGAGATGTGAACACGCACTCGCTATCTATATCTGTAAGCAAGTAAATAAAAGTGTGATCAACCAGTAGTTTGCAAGAGCACCCTCTAAAATGGGCAGCTAGCCCGGTGCACTTCTTCAAGAGGCTGTTCCTAAGGTTTGAACTTGGTAGCCAACTTTACCAGTTACTCCAACGCTGCCCTTCTTCAAGAGCACCCTCTAATAACATCTTAAAATTTATAAAATCAACGATATATATATACATACCTTTAATGTTCTCAGCTGTTAATTGAGCAAACACCTCCTTTAGCATTATTCCCAAATCAGGCAACTCCATGCTAGCATCTAAAGGATCATAAAAGGCAAATGTCAACCATCAAAGGTTCCCAAAAGTTTTCTGAGGCAAAGGTGGCGAGATCTTAGATTAGCTGCATGGGTGATCATTAGATTCTTTGGTGCAGCTCCATCCGCGAGGGACATAGAGGCTACTGCAATCCTTTTGCATATGAAAGCTGTCAATGCTTCTATTTTAGATGGAAAGGGAACACTTTCACTTGATGTATTAGATTTAAATGTTTTTATGGCTTTGGAATCAAACAAGAACCTTCTCATTGGAGACTTTGAACCTTGGAAATAGAAGTTTTCAAAATCCTTTATGAACTTTGTTGGTAATGATTGTATAGGAGGGAATAGTGACTTTGCTGATGTGAAGTCTGGATGTAGTTCTTTGTCACCTTCACCATGGCTTAGCTTGGCCCATGTTTTTAAGAAAGCACTCATTGCTGATGCATCTACAACCTTCAGTTATAATGAGTTCAACATCTAATATATATACATAAAAAATATTTTTAATCATGCATAAATAATGTAATTTTTTGCTAAGAGGGTTCCGATGAACCCACGAGTATATGCTATCTTCGCCCCTGCACCCAGGCGCAACCCTAGTCTGGTATGACAAATATAGAATGACAAAACTATGTATCAATACTGGTGGGGAAGCTAAAACATGAGCTGAACTTTTGTAATAAAACACAATAAAAGACAGTCAGAGGGGTTGGTGATGTACTTTAAAATCCAATATTTATGACTAAAGGTGGATATGGAAAAAAACATTAGTTATATCTCCACGACAAGTAAAATGGACCTGAGGGAGTACTCCTACGGCAAGAAGCTTTCTTTGTAGGATTTTGTTAGAAGAAACCTTCTTTTATTTTTCTCTTTTTGCTGTAAATATTATTATGTAATGCAATGAACAAGTTTAATATAAATATGTTTCAGTTTGTTTTAACATTGTGTTTACCATCTTTGTTCCGATCCCTTGGATTTTTGTATGTGGCGGTTATTCTTCTGTACAGACAAAAACTCGAATCAAATATGTACGCCTTGTTCAATTTACAGTATTGTAGCTTGACTAATTTCCTGAAGAGTAAAAAGTAATATATAGTCTATCGTCGATTGTATACTCAGTATTTCCTCGACCATACATATTAGTCGATCACAGACTATGTGAATCGATGGGTCATCGATTAAATTAAAACAAATAATAACAGATTATTAAAAAATAATTTAATTAAAAAAATTTAAATAAATTATCACGTATTTTGTAGCTGGGGGAAGAAAATAATTAAATTAAAAATGATTTAAATGGATAATCACACATTTTGGGACATGTGGAAGAAAATAATTAAATTAAAAATAAATTTAAATATATAATCACATGTTTTGGGGCTGGTGGAAGAAAATAATTAAATATAAGATGATATTTTGGGACTGGTGGAAGAAAATAATTAAATATAAGATGATTTTTTGGGGCTGGTGGAAGAAAATAATTAAATTAAAAATAATTTAAATAGATAATCACATATTTTGGGGATGGTGGAAGAAAGTAATTTAATTTAAAAAGATTTAAACAGATAATCTTGGAGTGATGGTGACACTTAATAGACCGTCGTAGATCATGACCTATGTCAGCCATC
>NC_061111.1:45747366-45846630 GCF_002878395.1 Capsicum annuum
ACATACTTGTGCTTTGACAAATATTACTCTTAGGATATTGAACATTCAACCACTACCCATCCACACACTCCTTAATTCGCCCCTCTAATTTGTTTAAGCTCTAATATGATTATGTGACTTGTTTACACTCCTTCACATGTGTTAAAATTTACATTATATTTATTTTTAATTTATTTATTCATTTTTTAACTACATCCAATTGATGGTCTATAACAGTGTACATAGATCACTATGGTCTACGCATAATTATGATATCAATCGATGCACTACTAAAGGTGTAAGTCTACGATAGACTAGACTAATCGATGGTTGACATAGGTCATGATCTACGACGGTCTATTAAGTGTCACCACCACTCCAAGATTATCTATTTAAATCTTTTTAAATTAAATTACTTTCTTCCACCAGCCCCAAAACATGTGATTATCTATTTAAATTATTTTTAATTTAATTATTTTCTTCCACTAGCCCCAAAACATGTGATTATCTATTTAAATCATTTTTAATTTATTTATTCATTTTTTAACTACATCCAAGTGATGGTCTACAAAAGTGTACATAGATCACCGTAGTCTATGCATAATCAAAATATCAATCGATGCACTACTAAAGGTGTAAGTCTACCGTAGACCAGACTAATCGATGGCTTACATAGGTCATGATCTACAACAGTCTATTAAGTATCACCACCAATTCAAAAAAGAAAAATTACTTTTCCAACGGTAATAAACGGCTACTTTTGTAAGCCATCAGTATTAACACTTCGTTTTTACTTCATATATAAGGTGTCCATCCCTTATTATTTTATTTCATTCACTTTGTTTTGTTTTTAAAAATTCTACAATGTCACAAGCATCTCAAACATCCAATTCTAAAAATACTCTAATTTGTCATTGTCGGAATGCAGCTGTCTTGAGGACATCACGCATGGATTCAAATTCAGGTCGCAAATTTTATAATTGTGCAATTGCTAAGGTGAGTTGTGTGTGTTTTTTTAAAAATTTAAGTTAATCGTTATGTAATTATTATTTTTTCCTAGGATAATGGCGCATGCTCATTTTTTAAATGACTTGATAAGCTATCATCGCCAACCAGTCCATCAACGTTGAGTCCGGAACTCGAGACATCAAATTTTTAAGGCTTGGCAAAATTTATCTACTACAAAGGCTCCAACCATGCGAAGAAAATAAAGATTTTCTCATGACTTTGTTCAAATAAGCCGAAGAACAGAGGATCACTTTAAACTATTGCTACATGACATCCAAATAGAGAGAGATCAACTAAAATAAAAATTGATTTTGGCTGAAGAAAGGGAGAATGTCCTAAAAATGATGTTATCTGCTATAATGCTAGTATTTGTTCTTTGAAAAAGTGTAACACGGATGTAGTGATATTGAATAAATATTAATAGTTCTATTTTTCTATAATGTTAATACTATTTTTGAAAGAATCATAGTCCATTAAACAACACGTCAAATTAAATTTGACCAGCAGGGTAATAATAGACTATGCATATGGTATATGAAATATTAAGTATGCATTTTATGATATCAAGCATACAATGTACCAACTATCACCACACCATGCATATTCAAATTCCATGCCACAATTCAGTTTGACAGAAACAGATTCAGTATAGAATCATAAAAAGTTTCATAAAATAAAAGAATAATTGTCATATCCTACCACCAGATCCTTCAACCTTCATATTTGTGAAATAAAAAAAATTGTCATATTATAACAACTCATCATTCAACAACACATTAAACGGCTTAGGATTCAAATGTCTTTTTTCCTAAGTTCCTCATCAACACAAGTGTTACTTTTGATTTCATCAACAATGTCCATGACCACATCTTTTTGGTCAGCTTCAACTCTTTTTTTCTCAACAGTTGGAGTTGTTTCTTCATTCTCACCTTCTTCTTCTTCTTCTTTTTTCAACATGTGCAGCAGTTGGGGCTTCTTCAGTTTCCTTTTCTTCCACACCTTCTTCTCTTTCTTCACCTGCAGCAGTTATTTCTTCCTCATCTTCTTCTTTTCGTTCACTATCTACTTTTTTCTCAACTTCCTCTTTGTCATCTTTGTCAGCTTCTTCTTTAACAACTTTTTCTTTTTTCTCGCCTTCTTGTTCATCTGCTACCGCTTCTTCTGCTTCTGCATCTGCTACTTTTCCACCTTCTTCTTGGCTCTTATCTTCTTCCATTTCTTCTTCACCATCTTTCTTTTCTTCTTCTTTTTCCTCTTCTGCCACAACAGAGGCCAACTCATCCATTTTACTCTTTTTTTCTCCTTCTTTATTCCTCTTCGATTCACGAAGGTCCACATGCACTGTATCATTATATTACTAAGTGTTACTAATATTTAAAGCTGAAAATTCATTAACAACATCAATTATTAAATGAAGTTACCTCGTTTGTGTTGTCGCTCATCCTTTTCTTTTTTTTTTTCCCATTCTTTTCTCTCTGATATAGGTAGCAATATCCAACACCTCTTCCTCGAGTGTAGCAACATGCTTATGAAGATCCCCGGGGGATGAGGTTCCCGCTGTATCTTTGGAGGTGCTCGGAGAATCATCATTACCAATGTGTACTCCAACGGGGTTACCACCCAAATTCCTGTCATCATCACTGTCCTCATTTGAAGTAAGGATAGTCACCCCTTCTAACTCTTTCTTCAAGCCATCGAGGATGTTATTCTTCACCTCATCCGTATATGGCTCAAACGTAATCATGTAATCTATCTTCGTCTTATGAACAGGAGGGATAATGTACGGGTGTACATTCTACAAAATATCAATTAACAATTACATAATATTCAATACAATAGTAGTATTATTGCATAATAGAAAATAAGTTCATACCTCAGTAACTTTTCCTTTATACTTGAATGGGTCGCCTTCGATTATCTTGTCACTTTTTGTAGTGTGCCATCTGAGGATGCGGGGAATAGGAAAGGGCTCATCCATTGATTTTCCAGCAAATTCTCCAAGATGAGGAAAGGCCTCATAGATCCAAATCTGTAAGCAGTACAACAGTGAAAAAAATAACTCAGATTCTATGACAGTGTATAAATAAAATGAGAATCTATGATAAACTCACTAAAGGGTTTATAGTAGATACCATGAATGCCCAGAGAAATCTGAATAGAGCATAGGATGCCTTCTTCTTCTTCAGGTTACTTTTCTTCTTTAGATAGTCCATGGTTAGTTGAAATATCTCTTTCCCCACGGATACTTCTCAAAGAAACTCAAAGAATCGACCATTCAAATCAGTTTTGTGTCAACAACCTTCGTCGAATCTTTTGTAAGCAACATGGTGTGCAAGAACCACAGTAGAAAACACTTGTACTTCTGGTCCTCGTTCAGCTTATTCCCTCTGATCAGGTGTAACAAGTTGGCTGTCGTGATGTTTTTGTTTTTTGTTACCTTAAAACAAAAATTTTCCCCCTTTGCTAACACCTTCTTTATTTTTTATTCACTGGGGTATGATGAGCAGTTCAACCCCGTGATCAAACAAAACTCTTTCAAGCCAAAACAGGCAGGCTTGTTGTTAATGCAGAACCACATCTCATGACACACCTTATCGTTCTTGACGCATTGCAACAACAAATAATGGACCAACTGCCCATTGAACTTGAGATGTTCCGGCAGGTTTCTCAGGTGTCCAAAATAGGACCGCTTGAATCTTTTCTTCAATTCTTGGTCTATAAGAACTTGCTGAAATTCTTGATAAGTAGCCTGTAACGCCCCGATTATCTGAACCAAAATGCTACACGGTGCTCATGACCCTGAAGGAACACAAGCTAACCCATGACTGATATCTGTACATGTACACTGTATAGTATGACATGAAAATGCAGAAACATGCACTAAGAGGCCGTAAGGTTCAATACTGTACATAACTGAATAATAACAATAACGTCTGACATATAGTGGTATCTCGATACCAAAAAAACTAAAATACTAAAGTCTGAAAAACATGAAAAATACTATATTCGTCTAAAAGCCTCTAACTTTCGGACTAAGGAGTTGATGGGACATGTCCCTAACTAACTCCGTCAACTGAAAACTGAATTGATATGATAAAGTAAGATCACATCCTCGGAGAATGAGGACTCACTGCTAAAACTCTGAACCCTGAAATGCTACTGCTACTGCTGGTCTGGGAGTCGTGCCTCTGAACCTATGGTGTAACATAAAAAAAATACCATAGCGCAAATGAGTCAGTACAAAAGAATATATTGAGTATACGTGTGAATTAAGCTGAATACATGGGGCTTACATGCATGAATGATAATAACTGACTGACTAATATGAATGTGAGAGTGCACACATGAATACATAGTAACTGAGATCATGAGAACATAATAACTGAATCTATATACTTATGACATGAATTTACTGATAGCTAGCATGACTGATACTGAAGTTTCGATAAATGAAATAATTGATAACATGAGTGATTGTGTCTGACAGTCCTAAATCTGATGGAACTATCTGAGTTCCGTACTGTGACTGAGTTGACTGTATCTGACAGTCTTAAAATTTAAAGAACTATCTGAGTTCTTTTACTGAGACTGATACTGAAACTGTGGGAATAGTTATTTAACCGACATGCCCCAAAATAAGCTAGAACAGCTGAGCTGGGGTCCAATCTGTGCCCTGATTGGAAGGGTGTCAATACCGCACCACTGGTAAGGACAACGGTGGGTACCCTCATCTGCAGTGTCCCCAAAAGAGAATGGTGGGGCCCTCATTTGATAGTGCTTATCCACCTCATCAACCCTTATCTGACAGTGTTGATGTTTCTACCTATGCTGGCTACATAGTTCTGGAACACAAGGACGACTACTAAGAATCACACCCTCATCTGACAGTGTGTGTTCCCACCCTTGGGTTCACTCGGTGCTAATTTTTACTCCTATCTGAAGAGACTGAACATGATTGACTGACTGTACATGGACTGAGTTTACTGAATTTCTTCGACTGATGCAATACTATTGATATCTGATAACTGACTGAGTTCATGAGATTACTGATCTTATTAAGTACTAAGTTCATGAGATTTCTGAGATTTCCTGAGTCACATGACTGACTGACTTCTATGGAACATGGCTTGACTGAGAGTATCATGAAAACATGATATGTCACTAGGCACACAACTATATTTTTCGGATGCAAGTACCCCCAGAACTCGATAGAAGGAAACTGACAAGGCATGACATTCCTGAATACATGACCAATACCAATAATCTATAATACTTCTTGATCATAGGACTAGAGTTCATAATTCATAATGCCATAAATAAGGGATTTCATGCTTCACATAGTCATCATCGTCTTGATCATGGAAGGGAATGCATATAACATGTACATACTTGCATGATTTCAATATCATGAACGTTGCATAACACAACAGTCAATACCGAACAAGAGCATGGAAATTGTGTTGCATTATAAGGGTTAGCATGGACTTGTCATTTAGATACTATTGAGTCATAAGGAACATGATTCTATCATTCTAGGCATTTTATCAAACACCTTACATGCACACTTTATAGCATAGGTGAAATCATTAATTTAAGAATCTAAAACTACCCAAACTCATAGATTTTCAATCAACAAACTCACATAGTTCATGGAAAGTCATCAAGATACCATCTTGAAACATAAATAACAATTATCAACATGAACATGATCAAATCACAACAAGCAAATCACAATAGGTTATTTAAAACATGATTCTTAGACCACATGAATGAAAGGGATCCGTGGATGAACACTACGCATACCTTAGTTTGTGATTTCGTGAAGATTGACGAAGAGATTCTTGAAATTTGACAATGAAATTCCTTGGAATTGAACCTTCTATGAAAATCCTAGGGCTTGTTCTTGAGAGTTTTCTAGAGTAATTGAGTATAAGTAGCTAAATTATGGCCAAATCTCCTGTTATAAGGCTTATATAGGGTAGGAAAATTGACCCTTTTAACCCTAGAATACGTCTTTAATTTCTGAGAAAATTTCCTGATTTTCATCCTTGGCGCGACGCGCCACTATCGTGCCAATTCACTAGAAAGTGACAAATAAAAATTGCACGGGGGCGCGATGCAGAGCTATTGCGTTGCCACTTTGTCTGCGACCTGGAAGTTTGGTGCGACACATCACTATTGTGGAGAAATACTGGAAATTGACAATTGCCATTTGAGTTATCTTCGTGATGCACTGGAGGCTCAGGTGATACACTGTCTCACTAAAAAGGCTCTAACTTTTAGTTCGGGTGTTGGATTTGGGCGAATTTTATATCGATGGAAAGCTTATTGAATTTTCCACATGAAAAAATGTGAAAATCTTGAAAATTCCTCATGGAATAATCATCATTTACTTTAGAAGCTAATACTAGGCATTCTTGGGACGAAATTAGCTAGGAAGAAAGTTTGGGGTATTACACAGCCATTCTTGATCTGATCGATATCTTTTTCGGAAAAGATCCGACCTCGTCAATTATCATTCTAAGGTCATACCGCTCCACAGAAATGCACCTTGAAAGATACGGCACAGATAAGGAATCATTATCCCCATCATCACTATTTTTCCCACTTCATTCCCTCTCTTCACTGTCACCACTGATACTCCGCTTGGCAACATCTTCACTAGAATTGACGTAGTCTCTTATCTCCTTTAACTCTGAATTTGATTTGAACACCGACTCTTCAATTTTCTTCCTTTTGAGATATTTCCAACTGCCTCAGCTCTTCTTTTTCTACTTCTACCAGCGTTACCGGCTTTGGATTTAGGAATGATGTTTTTTTACCCATTTTCAACACAATCTACACTTGAAGAACAAAGCTCCCATTTTCAGTTCATAGACCATAAGTCTATCAACACCCCACCATTAAATAGTTCACTACACAAACACACAATAACTAAACCAAAATCCAACATGTTATATCAAAACACAACAATTACTAAAAATCAAACTAGTGCACCTAATCAAACTAACTAGCAATTAATATTTCAATTTTTACTATTTAGGCAATAATGTTTTAAAAGAATTTCATACGTCTAAAAATTGATTTCAATCTAGGGCATTCTCATTTCATAGATCACGGGTCTACGGATAGACTGCGGGTCTACGGGTAGAAATAGGTCACTGTTCAAATCAAAATGCCAAAATAACTCTTCAAACAACAATTATCCCACCATTCAACACTTCGTTGCTAAAAAAAACCACGACTAAACCAGAACACCAAATTCGAAGAAAAAAAAATCCTACATCACTACGAATCGATTAGCAAAAAAATTATTTAAATGGATCTATAAATGATTGAAACTTGATTTTAACTAACCTTGCATAGAAAAAACGACCCCTTAGTAGCTGGAGAAGAAGATGAAATGAAAATGGCATTTTTGGGAGAAGCAGTTTCAAAAGCGGGAGTTGGAAATTGAAGGGGAGATAGAGAGAGGGTTTTTTTTATATTAGAATAAGTGGAGGGTGTTAGGTATATTATATTAAATTTATGAAGTTGTAAAACTGATGAATTGGTCCCTTGGCCCACGTCTGGGCCCCACTTTTTCCACTTTTTTCCACTTTTTACACCCTAAATCTAAAAAATAAATCAAAAAAAAATTAAGTGGGTATTTGGCAAATTAGTTTTTGAGGGTGACTTCTTTGTCAATTATTCCCTACAAACTAGTCCACTCCCTTTATGTACAAAAAAGAATGTTACCTTTTATGATTAGAAATAATTTAACTTTAAATTTTTTTCTTTCCTTTGAATGAAATGATTTTTAGCCGCAAAGATGCCTCCAAAGTTTTTTTTGTAATTACACCTTTCTTTCTTAAACTTTGTGCATACTCAAACGATATCTACAAATCCGAATGGTGAGAGTGTTAGGGTTTTTGTCCTGAGTTTCTTACCAAAATTGAGTTTTACTTTTCTTGTAAGGAAAATAAAAGTAACCATAAATATTTTACATTTCCTGGAAGGAAAATATAAAACTTTTCATATTTGGCTAACCTCTTTTGAAGATCAAAGGTTTTGAAACTCATAGAAGACCCCTCTTCTCATACCATAACACAATAAAATCCACAATGTAGTAGTCTTGTTTAGGGGGAAATTTTCTCCCAACAGTCTATGTTCTCTTTAAAATTAGTTTTTATTTGTAGGCCAATTGACCAAATAATATCAATAATATATTTTTTATTACAGTTTTATTTTTTGTTTGAATTATCACCATCCTGGTTTGCAAACTCTAAGCTTCCGCATGACACCCTATCGATTTCGAACCCAACAAGTGGTATTAGAGCCTATGGTTCAATGGTTCAATGGTTCAGATTGAGGACACATTTAGATCAAAGTTGCAAAAAATTTGATTATAATGAAGATAATTTGCCAAAATAAAACTACATGTGAAAATAATTGCCAAGCATATATATTTTCAACAATCCTGCTATCACATATTTGAAAATAAAGCTCACTTTTAACCCTGCAAAAGGGCTCCAATATTTTTAACTCGAAAAGGACTGATATATTTTAACCCAAAAAGACTCAATTTTAAAGCATGTCAAACAACAGTGATATATGAAAAATATGTGAAGAATGAAGATCATGCACAAGAAGAAAGGGGATCAAGAATATTTTACAGAAAATCAAGCCAAAAAGGGGAGATTTGTTAGGGTTTGTGCCTTGATTTTCTTACCAAAATTAAGATTTTACTTTTTCTTGTAAGGAAAATAAAAGTAACAATAAATATTTTAATTTTCCAGAAAGGAAAATATAAAACTTTTCCATATTTGGCTAACCTCTTTCTAAGAGAAAAGGATTTGGAACTCATAGAAGATCCCTCTTCTCATACCATAACACAATAGAATCCACAATGTAGTCATCAAAGAGTCTTGTTTAGGGGGAGTTTTTCTCCCAACAGTCTATGTTTTCTTTAAAATTAGTTTTCATGTGTAGGTCAATTGGCCAAATAATATCAATAATATATTTTTTATTATAGTTTTAGTTGTCGTCTGAATTATCACCGTCCTGGTTTGCAAACTCTAAGCTTCCGCATGACTCTCTCTCAATTTCTGATACAAGTGTGATCACGTAGATGTACTTATGTAAGTATGTATTGAATTCATCCAAGTGTGTTCAAGTGAAGTGTAATTAAGGTCTAAACCACATCCAAAACAGCCACTAAGTCACACTAGAGGGGTGCCTATTCTCTAAGGGGTCTTTTGGTCTTTTTGCCTTTTATTTGTAATACACTATAGAAGGAACATTTTAGGTCTTCTTTACTCGGTTTTGCATATTGAATCTTGTAATACACAATTGAAACACACAAGTTCTCTCTCACTTGAGACTTAGCCGAAACTAGGAACAACTTAGGTGTGGAATCACTTTTGTTGTTATCTTGCTTGGATCTTGGGGTGCTTAAAGGATTGAGGTCTTCTCTTGTGTCCTTTTCATAGTGTAGGTGTTACTACTATCATTATTAAGGGTCTTTTTGCTTGAACACACTTAGGTTATGGGTCATTGTAGTAGTGTATGTCACACTCTCTATCATTTACATTCTTGTCATCTTGTAACCGCAGCTTGTCTTGTAATCTTCTAAACGCTGGTTATTGTTATTATATTGTTGTTATTCATCTTGTTCTTTATATATTGTGTTGCTAATAAAGTTTGGGGTTGTTGTGGTGGTGTCAAATACACCATTATTTCTTGTATTATTATTGTTGGTAGTGAATCCGAGAGTGGTCTCCAAAGAGGTCCCCGAATCCTTAAAACTTATGGACTGATTTAGAGTGTATTTCATGCCTTACTTGTTAGTTCGGTATCATTTGGTATTAGAGACATCTTTGATTTAATTTTAACAAGATCAATCTTGGGCTTGAGAGTTGAAAAAAAAAAAGTTGGCGTTCTTGAGATTGTGTTCTTGGCCGAGAGTTGAAACTTTTGTTGTTGTTGTCTTGGCCGAAAATTTGTGACTAGATTTAGTGGTATTTTTTTGTTTAGAGTGTTTCTAGTGTTGGTTTCTTTCTCACCAACACTAAAAAGTGTCTAAATCTAAGCTTGAACTTGAACTTGTTTAAGTTGTGTCGTGAACATATGTGTGGCCGTATAGACTTGTTGTATTCTTAGAGAATTATTGTTGGTTGTTCTTGGTGTTTTTATTATTTTCTTGTTGCTCTTCATCCTTTCATCTCTTATTAAAACAAAATTGAATCATTAGATCAACATAAGGTGAAAGACCAAGTTGTAGAACTTGTTGGTGAAAGACTTGATCACATCACTCAAAAGACTTGACAACCACTTTTCACCTACTTTCCTTGATTTAAGGACCTTGTTTCAAGGAGAAAGTACAAAGAAGGTTAAGCCTTGTTTTGAATTTGAAAACGAAGCTCCAAGACTACAATTCCCTCCATTAACCAAATCCACCAAGTCCAAATTGTGAAATGGTCAAGACTTGAATTTGTTAAGTAAAATTTTGACAAAACCGAGGCAAATAGTGGACTGCCATGTCACTAAATTACTGTTCACAAAATATTTTTGAGTTTAAATTTTAGATTTCTTAGTTTCACTTTATTGTTTCTTAGTTTCGTTTGTTGGTTCGAATACTAATTGACAACCTAGTAATCTCCCACTAGCTTGCAAGTTAGTTTTTGTGTCCGTTCATTCGTGTTAGTGTTATTTGTGTACTTTTGTCGTTTGATTCATTGATTAGTTCTTGACTCATGTCCTACAATATTTGTTTGAGTTTTAAACTGAAATCCAATCCGAACAAGAGTAGGCTCAATCCTCGACTCCTCACGGATTCCTTAGCCGGTTTACAACACTTGTGAAGCCACGAGTAAGGTAATCGAAGTGTGTGAGTGTGGTGAGGATTTTGAACTAATTTGCTTGCTGTTTTTTTAGGTATTTTATTAGGTACATTGCAATGGAGGGAACGACCTCCCAAACCGTGGGAAACAATGATACCAATATCCTCATGGCTTCTATTGAGGGCCTCAACCGCACATTGGAAAGAATGCAAGTGAGTCTTGGGAAGTTAGAAATGGATATATCTTTGGTGAAAAGGGGATGTAACATCGTTAAAAGGGGATGTATCTACTATGAGTGGGAGGTTGGAATGAGTGGAAAGCCAAAGGAGTCGTCTCTCTACTCCCCAACACTATCATGTGTCCTTGAGTGGAAATGATCAAAACATTTCCCCTACTATCTCCCCCAAAATGTTACACCAAATGATCAATCCATCGAGACAACCACCAAATGCTCCCCAAAGCCGAGAGTTTAATAGACCAACCCACCCTCTACTTTACCAAGTCCAACAAAAAGAATTCAGAACCCAAATACCAATACCAAACCCGAGCCCTCCACTTAACCAAAGGCCTCACATTCCAATCCAAACTCCACCAAACCAAAGGCCTTACTTTTCACCAAATCCAAATCCACTTAATCTAAATCGACCCAACCGTGTAGAGGGATATGGTAGGGAGGTACAATATGGGGGTTATGGAGCTTATGGTGATGTTTACTTGAGGAAAGAAGAGGTGAGGGGTAGGCATGGAGATTTAGGCCGAGAGGTGAGGGGTGTCCACCAAACCCGAGAGCTAAGAATCAATACCATCAAGGTTAGTCTTCTGATCTTCAAGGGTGAGAGTGATCCCGAGGTGTATCTTGATTTGGAGTCATCTTGTGCAAAGATATTCCAAGTAAATGATCTAACCGAAGAGAAGAAGAGTTGTTATGCTATCGCTCACTTTGAGGGGTACGTAAATACTTGGTAGGAGTATGTGAAGAGGTTTGGTGATGTGTTGATTGCCAGGAATCCACCTCTATAGTTTGGATTGAGGTCCCTTATGCGTCAAAGGTACTTACCCGAGGGCTACAAACATGAGCTTCTTGCCAAGTTGTACAACTTGAGGCAAGGAAACAAAAGTGTCATGGTATACTATGATGAATTTCAACAATTGATGTTGAAGCTTGACCATCAAGGAGAAAAAGTGAGCCTTGACATTATACGATTCAACGTTGAGATGAATAGGGACATAGCTTCTGAAATAACCCTCCACAAGTTTGACACCATCGATGGCATCTTCCAAGCGGCCTTGGAAATTGAGAGAGAGCTCTCGGTTTTCAAGTCCAAGAATCACTAACAACCTTCCTCGGATTGGCACTAACATCAAGACCATTCATCCAATGCCAACCTAGCCAAGAACAAGGTTGTCCAAACCGAAACCAAGGCTTCCCAAAGGTATCCTCTAAGAAATGAAGGTAAACCAAATTCCACTTTTTGTCTTAAGGGATTTCAATGTTTTAAATATCAAGAGTGGGGGAATAAGGCTAGTGAATGCCCAAACTAGAGGAATGTAATCCTTAGGGAGGAAAAATTATATTACCTTGGTGAGGAGGTGGGACTTGAACCGAATGAGGGCGATGAAAAAGCTCAAGAAGGAGAGCTATAAGTTGAGGTGGAAATTGATGAAGGTGGAGAAGATATTTGACCGATTAACGGAGAGTGTGTAGTGAATATGTATATGGAAAGGAGAGTCATGCTTAGTGAGGGTGTGGAAGAAGAAGCGGCGAGTGCGGAAGGTGAAGAAGAAGGGATGCCGAGAGTTAGGATTATGGGATTTTCCCACAAAGGCCCTTTCTTGCTTACTAACCAAGATGCTAGCACTTTCCCTAGCATTCATTCTTCTTATGTGCAGGTTGTAGAACATGTAAGTCCAAGGAATATGCTTGATGACTTCATGGAACCCTTGGTTGAACATCCTAACCTTGAGAGGAGCATTGAAAAGATGATTCACAGAGGAGAGCTTGTGGGTGATGATTGCTTGAATTTGTGGGAAAATTCCTCTCAAGATGGAGAGAATGATACGAGTACAATCATGTAGATGGAGTTATGTGGTTGTGTATTGAATTCGTCCAAGTGTGTGTGCAAGAGAAGTGTAATTAAGGGCTAAAACCCATCCAAAACAACCACTAAGTCACACTAGAGAGGTGCCTATTCTCTAAGGGGCCTTTTGGTATTTTTTTCCTTTTATTTGTAATACACTATATAAGGAACATTTTAGGGCTTCTTTACTCAGTTTTTCATATTGAATCTTGTAATACACAATTGAAACACATAAGTTCTCTCTCACTTGAGACTTGGCCGAAACTAGGAACAACTTAGGTGTGGAATCACTTTTGTTGCTATCTTGCTTGGATCTTGGGGTGTTTGAAGGATTGAGGTCCTCTCTTGTGTCTTTTGCATAGTGTAGGTGTTACTACTATCATTAATAAGGGTCTTTGTGCTTGATCACACTTAGGTTCTTGGTCATTGTAGTATTGTATGTCACACTCTCTATCATTTACATTCTTCTAATCTTGTAACCGTAGTTTCTCTTGTAATCTTGTAAACGTTGGTTGTTGCTATTACATTGTTGTTGTTCATGTTGTTCTTTTTATATTGTGCTGCTAATATTGTTTGGGGTTGCTGTTGTGGTGTCAAATACATCATTATTTCTTACATTATTGTTGTTGGTAGTGAATACGAGATTGGTCTCCAAAGAGGTCCCCGAATCCTTAAGACTTGTAGACTGATTTAGAGTGTATTTCGTGCCTTCCTTGTTAGTTTGGTATCAATTTCGAACCCAACAGAGAGTAGTATCTATCTATCTATCTGTTTCTCTATATATATATTATCTATCTGTGTGTGTGTTTATGTGTGTATAAAGATAGAGGAAATTAAAACCTTATGAAGCATGCAAAGTCCAACGGCTATTCCCCCACATAAGAATGTGGTAGTTTGGATAGCAAGGAGAGGTTGATTATAATTTGGCTCTAAGCAATTGCCTTTGCATGGAAGAAACTTGTTAAGGAATGGAATATCAGGATTTTCAAGAAACGTTGAGAGATCAAAGTTTGCTTGGGCTTCCACCTATAGAATTCCCTCATCATTGCACTCAATGGAGTGTACATTATCTTTGAATCTACCAGCAAGAGGGTGGCAATAACTCCGAGTTTCAGACGGAGATTTCTTCTGAATGTCGTCGTGGTCGTGGTTGCCATTATAAAAGAGAATAATTGGGATGTATGAACATAGAGTAAATTGATCCAAGAAGGATAGTTTGTAGCTCCTCAAGTGTTGAGGAGTTGGTATAGAAGGTTTGATGCATTCCTTGGAGAGAACTTTAACAATCATATTTTTTATCAAATATTGTGATAATAATCCTAGTCAATTTTGTGGCCTTTTTAAGGATATATTGAGATGTACGATGAGATGCTCATTGGCTAAGTTAATGTTGAATCCCTGAAATGATGGTGACGGAACTAGGATTTAATTATGGGTCGTGGCTGGGTGATCAGGAGGTTTGGACATACATATTGACTTCAAAAATTTTAAGGTTTCACTGAAAACCAAAGCAGGTACAAGTTCTTTTTTCTGTATCTACGCCTGTAGTTGCTTGTTCGTGGTGTTTCGTTGACGTTTCTGGTTCCAAATAGATTGTTTATAGTATTACCATGTGGGTGACTTGTTTTCTTTATTATCTTGCGTTGTGTCTCCCATTTTTGTTATGTGCTTTTATATTTTTGATTTGTTTGTTTGATTATGCTGTTATCTATCCTGAGCCGGGGGTTTATCAGAAACAGTCTCTCTACTTCATCTGAGGTAGCGGTATGGATTACGTACAATTTAGCCTCCCTATATTCCACTTTGTGGAAATATACTGACTATGTTGTTGTTATTGTTTCTGAAAATGAAAGCACTCAGCTATTTTCTTGGTTTTAAGGGTATTTTTTAAAATTCTATACCAATTTTTATATATTTTTATATAATTATATCTAATTTTCATCGAGTTTGCACAGTAAAATAGCATATATGTCTCCACATTGTAAAAGAATGCCTATATTTTTAATACAAGGTAGGGGGGTTGGTGACCAATCTTTGTGGCAATTCATATTGTTAGCCCATATGTTATTGGGCCTTTAGTTTATGGACCTTTAGGTTATTGGCTATGTATATATAGCCTACTCTTGTTTTAGTTAGTTTTATGCTTTTCAGATTATATTGTAAACCTTAGCCTTTCTTCCCTTCAATAAAGTTCTATTAACATGGTATCAAAGCTAGTTCGATCCATGTCCTTTGATTTGTTGGTTGAAGATTTTGTAGCAGGCACCTACGTCCGGGGTTCGGGGCTAATTTTTTTGAGGTGCTGCTGTATTCGTTTGCTATTTTCGTTGGGTTTTTTTTGGTTGGATTGATTCGTTGCTGTCTTCGTTTGCTGTCTGGTATTGTTCGTCTTTCGTTCTTTTGCTTGCTGCCATTGTTGTTCGTTCGGAATTGTTCAACCTAGGGTTTTGCATCTTTTTGTTTTTTGAATTGTTTGTGTGTTGCTGTGTTTACAATGACTGGAAAGGATGATTCTCTCCAGTCCATTAGTACTCAATTAGATGGTAAGAACTATGCATATTGGAGTTATGTCATGAAGAATTTTCTTCGTGGGAAGAATATGTGGGGTTATATCACTGGAGTAAAACCAAGACCTATCGATGATAAAACTGAAAATTTTGATTTGTTGGTGGACTTATGGGAAACTAATAACTCCAAGATTATCACTTGGATCAACAATTCTGTAACTCAGTCAATTGGTATGCAATTGGCTAAGTATGACACAGCAAAGGAGGTCTGGGATCATTTGGAAAGACTGTACACTCAGTCTAATTTTGCTAAGCAGTACCAGTTGGAGTATGATATCCGTGCTCTTCAACAGCATGATCTCAGTATTCAAGATTTTTATGCTGCCATGTCGGATTTGTGGGATCAATTGGCACTTACTGAATCTGCAGAGTTAAAAGGTTTTGGGCCGTACATTGCTAGACGGGAAGAGCAACGCTTGGTTCAGTTTTTGATGGCACTACGTTCTGACTTTGAGGGCCTACGTGGAACAATCCTTCATCGATCTCCCCTCCCTACTGTTGATTCTGTGGTTCATGAACTGATTACAGAGGAGACTCGTATCAAGTCTCAAGTGGATAAAGGGTCTAAAGTAACTACTACTCCTGTCGTGTTTGCTGCTTCAACTGATCAGTCTAGGCCACCACGTACTCAGACTCGACAATCTCCTAAAGTTGCATTTGATGAGTGTGCATTCTGCAAACAGAAAAATCATTGGAAGGCTCAGTGTCCGTTGTTACTTAACAAGGTCAAACAGCCTCAATCTGGGCAGCAACAGAAATATGGGCAGCAAAAGTATCCGTCACGCCCATCTGGTGCTCCTCCGTGGTCATCTCGTCCTCCACAGTTCGCTGCTGCTGCACCATCTGTAGATGTTGAGTCTGTTAGCACTATGCCACCTTCTGCGTTGGATCCCCAGGTTTTCGAACAGTTCAGACAGTTCTTCGTTTCTAATCCTACGGCCATGTCAGCATCTATGTCTCATTCGGGTTCATTTTCTTCTAGTACCTCAGGTATTCCTTCCTCCTTGTGGATATTGGATTCTGGTGCGTCTCATCACATGTCCCCTCATTTGTCATCGTTTGGTTCTTTGTCACCCATTTCACCAATCTCTGTTATGTCCGCGAGTGCTGTACCTATGTCAGTCGAGGGTGTTGGTTCTGTTACTACCCCTCACATTGTCCTCTCTGATGTTTATTACATTCCCAAACTTGCTTTAAATCTTGTTTCGGTCAGTCAGTTGTGTAAGGCTGGTAATTGGGTGTTTTTTTCTGATTCTGTTTGTGTTATACAGGACCAACACACTCAGAGGGTGATTGGGACCGGCCGTAGGTTGGGGGAACTCTATGTCTTGGAGAATCTCAAAGTGTCTGTAGTTGCTGCCTCTAGCATAGATTTATCTTCTTTTCGTTTGAGTCCTTTGTCTTCTCAGTTTTATCTTTGGCATTCCAGATTAGGACATGTGTCAGTTTCACGTTTACGTTTTTTGGTCTCTAGTGGTGCTTTGGGTCATGTGAACACTAGTGATATTTCAGATTGTAGTGGTTGTAAACTGGCAAAATTTTCTGCCTTACCGTTTAATAAAAGTGTGTCTTATTCTGTTGCTCCTTTTGATATTATTCATTCTGATGTATGGGGACCAGCGCCAGTATCCACTAAGGGTGGATCGACCTATTATGTTTCGTTTATAGATGACTATACTCGTTATACCTGGGTGTATCTTATGAAACGCAGATCTGATTTCTTTGGCATTTACAACAACTTTAGAGCCCTTGTTAAAACACAACATTCGGCTGTGATAAAGTGTTTCAGGTGTGACTTAGGGGGTGAATATACCTCGAATGACTTCACTCAGTTACTTGCCTCTGATGGTACCATACACCAGTCATCTTGTACCGACACTCCTGAGCAGAACGGTCTGGCAGAAAGAAAACATCGTCATATTGTTGAGACAGCACGCTCTTTACTTTTGTCTGCAGAGGTTCCTAGTATTTTTTGGGGAGAAGCAGTTCTAACTGCTGTATATGTGATTAATCGTATTCCTACTGCATTGACTTCAGGGATGTCTCCGTTTGAGAAACTATATGGTCACCCGCCGAATTATTCTGCATTACGAGTTTTTGGATGTACTTGCTTTGTTCTTCGTCCTCATGTTGAACGAAATAAGTTAGGGTCAAAATCAGCTATATGTGTGTTTTTGGGGTATGGTATTGGACAAAAAGGATATCGTTGCTATGATCCTGTAAGTCAGAAATTATATGTTTCACGACATGTCACCTTTTTGGAACATATTCCTTTTTATTCCATTCCAGCTAAAACCCATGATGTGACAAAGTCAGATATTCGGCTTATTGATCCCTTTGGGATTGACATAGAGGTTCCAGTTCCGGATTCATCCATGCCATCTGGTGTGCCACCTGATAGTGCTTCAGCCTCGCCTGTGCCTGAGTCTGCTCCTTCGACTGTTGAGACTGGAGACCCACCACCTCTGAGGAGGTCTACTCGACCTTGTAAGTCCACCAAACTGCCAGATTTTTACTATTCTACATATTCAGCCTCATTTGCTTCCTTTATTGCAAACATACATCATTTGTCTGAACCTGAGTCGTATAGAGAGGCTGTGTCTGATCCTCTTTGGCAGAATGCTATGGCTGAGGAACTTGCTGCTCTTCATCATACACATACGTGGGATTTGGTTACTCTCCCACCTGGTAAGCATGCGATTGGTTGTCGATGGGTGTATAAGATAAAAACAAAATCTGATGGGTCTGTTGAGCGATACAAGGCAAGACTTGTGGCAAAAGGGTATTCACAACAATATGGTATGGATTATGAGGAGACTTTTTCCCCCGTAGCAAAGATGACGACTGTTCGCACTATGATTGCTGTTGCATCCGTTCGACAGTGGAAGATATTTCAGATGGATGTCAAGAATGCTTTTTTGAATGGTGATCTCCACGCGGAAGTTTATATGACTCCTCCCCCAGGTATTGACCACCAGCCAGGTGAAGTTTGTCGGCTTCGAAAAGCTTTATATGGTCTCAAACAAGCCCCTCGTGCTTGGTTTGAGAAATTCTCCACTGTTATTACTTCCCTTGGATTTGTCCCGAGTAACCATGATTCAGCATTGTTTGTTAGATGTACAAGTGCAGGGCGAATTCTATTGTCCTTATATGTAGATGATATGATTATTACTGGTGATGATCATAGTGGTATTGAGTTATTGAAGCATGATTTGGCTCATCGATTTGCAATGAAGGACTTGGGCTTCCTGCGTTATTTTCTGGGTATTGAGGTGGCTCAGTCTAAGAAAGGGTATCTTCTTTCTCAGACTAAGTATATATCTGACTTGTTTACACGGGCGCGTCTTTCTGACAACAGGACTGTAGATACTCCCCTTGAAATCAATGCACGTTACTCTCCTAGTGATGGTGTTCCATTATCAGATCCGAGTCTTTATCGGACTATTGTGGGTAGTTTGGTTTATCTTACGGTTACTCGTCCAGATATAGCACATGCAGTTCATGTTGTTAGCCAGTTTGTTACTGCTCCTACTTCTGTGCACTGGGGAGCTGTACTTCGTATTCTAAGGTATCTTCGTGGCACTCAGTTTCAGAATCTCTTGTTTCCCTCGACGTCATCTCTCGAGTTGCGAGCCTATAGTGATGCTGATTGGGATGGAGATCGCAATGATCGTAAATCCACCACTGGTTTTTGTGTGTTTCTTGGAGACTCTTTAATCTCGTGGAAGAGCAAGAAACAAGATGTTGTCTCTAGATCTTCCACGGAGGCTGAGTATCGTGCTATGGCTGTGACTACATGTGAGATTATTTGGTTACGTTGGCTTCTTGCAGATATGGGGGTTCACATTTCTATGCCTACTCCCCTGCATTGTGATAACAAAAGTGCGGTACAAATTGCAAAGAATTCTGTCTTCCATGAGCGTACGAAGCACATTGAGATTGATTGTCACTTCACCCGTCATCATTTACAGCTCGGGACCATATCGCTTCCTTTTGTTCCATCGTCTTTGCAGATTGCTGACCTTTTTACGAAGGCTCAGTCGGCATCTCGATTTCGTTTTTTGTGTGACAAACTCTCAATGCTTATTGCTGTTGCATTGTGAGTTTGAGGGGGGATGTTAGCCCATATGTTATTGGGCCTTTAGTTTATGGACCTTTAGGTTATTGGCTATGTATATATAGCCTACTCTTGTTTTAGTTAGTTTTATGCTTTTCAGATTATATTGTAAACCTTAGCCTTTCTTCCCTTCAATAAAGTTCTATTAACACATATTTCATTCACTGCAGGAAAAGTTTTAAATAAAACTTTCTTTTAAGCATACTCCCTTTTACCTAAATAAATGTAACATTTTTGGTTTTCATGTTGTTCAGGAAAGACATTAATTTGACTAAAATTAATCTTATTTATTATTTATTTTTGTTTTACACTTAATGTTTCTTTTATATTTGTGATTTAAAATAAAGATGAAAACAAACAAATAATTTTATCTTGATTTTCTAAAATAACATATATTATATATAAAATATCAATTTTTAGTAAGACTGACAAGTATTTAAGAACGGAGATGTATTTAATAATTATAGCCACCACTTTTATTAAAAATAAAATAAAATAAGCCATAATCTCAGGTTGTGGTGCCTTTGGTGAGGGGGTTAGGCTTGATCCCTACCATGTCTATCAGTCGAATTCACGGACCACTTACAATTACTATACATGAGCTATCACTTTTTTATTTTTATTTCAAGGTATCTATCCGTTCTATGCAGGGTGTACATCGGTCGGTTTGGTTTGACTTTATGTGCTATTGGTTCAGTTTATCGGTTTTCGATTTTTAAATATGCAAAACCAATAACCAACCAATAAGATATTTTCTTATCGATTTTTGATTTATCGGTTTTTGGTCCTTAACGGTTCGGTTTTCAGTTTAACCAATAAGAAAATACTCATAAAATAGATATAGTAACAACTAAAATAAAAAGGAAAAATCTTAGTTACCGCCAAAATCTTACGCATTGCGTTTTAGTTTATAAGAATCTTAACTTAAACTGAATGTTTTTCAAACTGAATCCTAATTGTTGGAAGCTACTAAATTCTTCAAGCTTTCGAATACGACAATACCCGTGCTTTGTATTGTTTCTTTGTTGCCCTGAATGGGTTAATACTTTTTAAATAATTGAATTGGGAATAAGTAGTGTCTAATATATATATATATATATATATATATATATAAATTTATATATATATATATATATAAATTTATATATATAACACAAATAGGGGTAAAACAGTAACTTAGTTATCCTTATTAGGTTATCGGTTTAACCGATAACCCAATAAGCTAAAATCGAAACTGAACCATTTACCTAATAAATCGTTTTATAAAATCAATAAAAAACCGTTAACCCAATAACATTTTTATCAGTTCGGTTTATCGGTCGGTTTGGTTTTTGCACACCCTTAATTCTATGATTGGACTATTTTGAATACGTGTTAGAAAATGTTATTTTCATGATAAAACGCTTTTTATTGAAGGGAAATTTCTTTTCTAAAACTCGAATCCAAGACCTTAATTCGAAATAGAAAGATATTTATTGCCTTATCACAACGTATGTCCACAAACCCTTTGATGATAGTATTAATTATACATTAGCTGCCTCTCTTTTTTTCAAGGTTCGCATTGAAGCTCCACTAATTCTGATTTGTGTTGAAAAATCTTAATTTAGAAATAAAATTTCTATCAAAAATAATTTCATTTGCAAAACTCGAATCCTATACTTTTAATCAAAGATAAAACGGGATTACCATCCATAAAAAAGAGAGAAATATGTATATACACACTACACATTGAAGGGCCCATGCTAGCACAGGCCCAATATATGTTATTTTTTATCTCAATTTATGTAACACAAATATAATTTAGATAATTATTTATTAAAGTAATTTTTATTTTTAATTATTGTGATTTATAATACTTTTTCTTCTATTCCAATTTAAGTGACACTGATATAATTTCGAAAATCAACCTATGTGGCACTAATATAATTTTTATAGTCAATCAAATATTTTATTATGATTTATAATACTTTTTCGTCTATTTCAATTTTAAAGACACTGATATAATTCGAAAGTTAACCTATATGGCTCTCTATAATTTCGATAGTCAATCAAGTATTTTATTGTGATTTATAATACTTTTTCTTCTATTCCAATTTAAGTGACACTGATATAATTTTGAAAGTCAACACATATCGTTTTGTGTCCATTTATGAAATATTATTAATTTTCTAATGCGATCATAATAATTAATTAGGGGTCATATAATAAAATCATGATTGAAGAAGCAAAGAAGACTTGCCTTAAATGACTTATAACAACTAATTAGAAGTGATATAATTAAATTACTATAAAAAATACTTGTGGGAAAAAACATAAATGAGCCTCATATAAGACATCAAGTTAATTTAAAAAATTAAATATTAATTTCTTATTTTATGTCTATTTTATATTTTTTATTAAATATTATAAATTTTTAATACTTAAATAACTTGTAGTAATTGATTAGGGTTGATATAATAAAATCAGGATTGAAGCAGTGAAGAAGACATGTCTTAAATGACTTATAACAACAAATTAGAAGTGATATAATAAAATTACTATAAAAATACTTGTGAAAAAAACATGAATGGGTCTCATATAAGACATCAACTTAATTTAAAAAATCAAATATTAATTTATTATTTTATGTCTATTCTATATTTTTTATTAAATATTATAAATTTTTTATCACTTAAATAACCTATGCTAATTGATTAGGGGTAATATAGTAAGCAGGCAGCACAAGCAGGCATGTCGAAGACGTACTTGCTTATCCCCACTTATTATAGATATTAATATATATATATATATATATATATATAATGATGTCATTATTTTCTAAATTAAGTTTGAAAATTTCATATATAAAGTGGAACAAAAAAATATTCTTCCAAATTTTTTTTTTCTCCTATTCTTCTTAGTTATGAATTTAAATCTATTATTTATTTTTTAAGTACAATTCTAAGTTATGAATTCAAATCTATTATTTATTTTTAAGTACAAAATTTATATGTTTCATATTAAAAGTATTAGGTTTGTATGAACCCGAAGCTAAGCAGCTGCATCGATCCTCCCTGATTGTGAGGATGTAATTATATAAGACTCCACTATTCTTAGTCAGAGATCTCAAAATTAAGGCTTGAAAATAGAGTCATAGCCTCCAAGAAAATGAAACTTTCCGGCATAAATTGTTTTTTTCGGGTATAAAATTTGTATTAACAAGAATAATTTCAAACACAAGTTCAAACAAGTTATGAACTATCAAAATGAAGTTCACATTATTTTTTGAAAAATAACAAAATCATCAAGAAAAAGATGAAGGAATGAAAGAATCAAGTCTACTGAATTCATGATGTGTCCTTAAAGAATTTAACCCTCAGGTATCTGAGGTTAATGAAATATATCCTTCTAGGATAAAATGATTCACTTAGGCAATAGTGGTACCTCAAATTTGTCGAAGAACGAACTTACTCTATGATTTGTATATCACACTTGAGTTTTTAGAAAGGAGAAGATGTTTTTCACTTCAAAATTTTGTACCATAATCTGAGAAAAAATTAGGTATTTATAGCGATAAAAAGTTGCTTCTAAAAAGAAAAATTACTTATGAAAAAGTGCAAATTTTTGAAACATTGGGACAACCTACGACTGCAAATGGGGACCTGCATCCACATGTCATGTTTTTTTCTCAAACAGAAAGTGATGTCCCACCTGTGGAACTCGCCTACATCCATAGATGATGATTTACGCTCGCTGGTCACTGTGTCGCTTTCAAACAGTGCCTCGAAGGGTCGCCCCCTTCAAGTTACATTGTGACATAAATTTGCACATATTTGGGTGCATCCGCAAATGGAGAAAAAATTTCAGATCGGATTTATGGATTAAAATATCACTGATTTTAAAGTTGCAAATGAATTTTGTCCAAAAAGATAATCTCTCGATCAATCATTTGACAAATCTAATCCAAATTTGAAGCAGACAAATATTGCCCTTTAAACTGTGGCAACCTGATAAATACTACACCCATTAATTTTAGGGAAAAAGACACCACATAGCCATTTTAAAAATAAATAGCCCAAGTTTGACATTTTGTAACATGTGAAAAATGTGATTTTGTGTAATTTGACTATTTTACCCCTCTTCATAGTTGCATTATGGTATTTCTGGGGTATGAGGGTGATTGACTTATTTTTCGATGAATTTTGGTATTATTTATGTGTATTATGGTTTTTTATGATTTCGAGAGTCTTATTTTAGACTTATGGGATATCTTTTGATCCGTGCGACAGATGGCCGAACAAACTGCGCCAGAAGCTCCAAAATATCGATTTTAGGCTAGGTAGATCTTTGATTCGGGTCCCGGTGCACCAGAGCTCATTTCAACCTACTGATCGGAAAGTTAAAAAATTGAAAATATGAGTGTGGGACCCACATTTGATCGAAACAACCTCGGATGGAAAATTCGACTTTACCAACAGATCCGGAATATCAATTTTAGAGTGTTAGAATGTTTGTTATGACTTTATGATCTTTAAATCTCATTTCGACCATCGATTTGAAAAACTATAATTTCGGGTTTCGAGGGTCAACTTTGTGAAAACAATATCTTTGTGAAATATGATATCGCCAACGTGTCCAAAATATCGAATTTAGTGTGGTTGCATAGTTTGTTTGTGTATATTGAACTCCGAACGAATCCCGGACACCCCCTCAAAGTCCGTTTCGACTTAAGGGGAATATGTGCACTAAAATGTTGCAGAAAATCTGCAATAAATACAGTTTTTTCACTATTTTTGGCTTATTTTGTTCATTTTTCATATTGTCTCTCGAGAGTTAAATCTTAAAATAGTACGGGAGCTTAAAAGTAAAGTTTATGCGAGCTTGGGAAGCTAGATTAACATCTATTTCTTGGTTTTATTACGAATTTAAGGTAAGAAATTCTCCCTTTTCTTAGTAATTTCTTGATTAATTTCTCAGAACCCCAAAAATGTGAGGGCTTGATTTGAAACTCCAATTTTACTTCTTTTCACTTGAATAATATTTTTATCTTATAATTAATAGTTTTTCATCAATTTAACCTTCAAAATAACTTCGATTCTTGATTTTAACCGGGATTTCAAAGATTTTACCGGTAAAGCTCAAAAATGGTTTTCTTTGATTTGCACCCTATTTTTTACTCGATTTAACTTGGGATTTCAGCTGTAGGTTCCTAAAAATATGGGAAATATTTTTTTGAAGTAAATTTCTAATTTTACCCTTCTTTTTCAAAAATTCATTCCGGAAGTCCATTTTGACCCCGAACCAAAAGTAGTCAATATGGGTGTCGTTGGTTTTGTTTTAACGCGTAGATTTCATATTTGATTTTTTTAATGGAGTTCAGGATCATACGTGAAAAGTAAACGTTGGGGGTTCAAGTGTAGCGGATCGATTTTGGCTTTCAAGGTAGGTTATGGCTTAACTCTTTCAGACTGGGTTGGGTAGTAAATGATGGTACAAAATGCATATTAAGGGTGAGAAAAAATCATGAAAAATAGCTATCTATGTGTTGTGCCTGTGTGGTGGGGCCTATATGTGATGTAATTATTGTGATTGAGATATGATGTGATATGTGTGACCGCGTGGGGTCCTATGTGATGTTGATAGTCTTAAATACATATGAATAATTGTATTGAATTATTGAAATTCTTAATGTGTTTCATTGATATATTGTGATATATTCATACTTATTTGTATATGAGACATATGAAGATTCATGAATGAAATGGAAGTAATGAGCGGATATTGGATTACGTGGTTATAGAATTATAACATTGTGGTTGGTTGTGGAAATACATCACGTGGATTGGTTGTGGAAATACATTATGTGGATTGGTTATGGAAATACTCATTTTGAATGGTTGTGAATATTGCATCGTCATTCTCATATCATTATACACATTATTTCACTTGTCTGTTTTATTGCTTTATATATACTTGTTGTCATGTATGTATATTTGATTTGTGTCTTATGTTATATATGTACTTTGAAAATACTAAAAACACTGAAATACTGAATATTGGTATTGGATATTGGATTTTATGTACCATCTCTGAAGGATCATGCCGGAGAAGAGTTATAGATATTAGTGATCTTGAGGTTGTGTACCAAACTTGAGGTTGTGTGCCAAACTTAAGGCTGTACGTCAAACTTGAGGCTGTGTGCCAAACTCAAGGTTGTGTGCCAATACCATGCATCATTATCATTATCATCATCATCATATACATTGCACCCGCTTTATTGTGTTTATGTTGTGTTTGAATAGCTAGATTGACTTGTCATCTACCTATTTGTTCTATATCTTGACTTGTTAACGTCTAATTGTTATATCTTCTTTTAATTATACTTGATGATCTTAATTATACATGTTCCTCTTTTGTTCTACATGTATGTGATATTGTGTATATTTTTATTCCTATCTTGTGTGTTGTTGTATTATATATGAATATTATAGCACTATTAGTGCAAGCGCCGTGGGCTACCGTTGTGGGACATTTTTTGATTGCAGGTGATGTGCCCTTAGTGTATATTTTGTATACTTTATTTACTACTTTACTTGGTCGGCCTATGATACCTACTGAGTATAAGTGGACCGTACCCATGCCTACTACACCCTTTCGGTGCAGGTCCTAGCTCGAGTGCGCCTCAGCTTGATTAACTCAGACAATTGTTGGAGCTTTCAAGGTAGCAGTTGGACATTCATGCGTCCGAAGTTTACCTCTATCTTTCTACAGTAGTTATGTCTCTATCAGTATTCGGAGACAAATATTATTTCTTTGTGGTAATTTTACCGATGTATTTGACTCTTGAATTTTTTTTAGTAGTTCTTGCACTATTGAAACCTGGTTTTAGGCGTGATTGGTATTTTGAATAAATTCTTTCCGCATTGTTATGATTACTTATATGGTTCAGCTTCGTTCTAGAAGCCTTACCTTGGGATATTTTTTGTTTTTCCTCTTTTTGTATCAATTTAGGTGACCGGCTTACTTGTCAAGGTACGCCGCGACAAGTGTCATCATGACCCTCATTTTTTGGGTCATGACAAATAGGTATCAGAGCATACAGATTTCATTGGTCTTAATGATGTAAGAACGGGATGTCTAATAGAGTCTCGTGGATCAGTACGTAGATGTCTGTATCTATCTTCGAGAGGCTATAGGACGTCTTTAGGAAATTTCATCATTTTATTCTTTATCATGCGAAGTTCTTTTCACAACTTGTGTTCTTAGTTGTGTTTCACTCTTTCTGCACAAATGGTGTGACGTATACTACTATCAGTTGAGAGATGTTGCGAGAGATTGGTGAAGATTATTTGTCGATTTTAGTCCTGTTGATGATCTCGAGTTGTCATGGGATCAGTTTGTTGATGCCTTTCTGGAGAGATTCGTGCCTTATAGTTTGATGGATCGAATGCGGGACGAGTCTGATTATTTGGAGCAAGGCTCCAAGACAGTTGCTGAGTATGAGGCATGCTTACATGCCCTGTCCAGATATTTATATGATAGAATTTCTCCTGAGTCTGAAAAGATTCAGAAGTTTGTAAAGGATTTGGATATCTCTCTTTAATTGACTATGTCTCGTATGGTTGTTTTTGGAGCTTTTTTTCAGAGTATTGGGGGTTATTTGGGTTTGGATGTCTCCCTTCAGTTGGCTATATCTCAGTTGTCATGTCTATTCGTGTATCTACCCAGGTAAGTAATTCTTTAGTCGTGAATCGAGTGCATCGATCTTATGTTGTGACTTTAGTCGGGCGTGAGACTTTGGTAGACTTACTTGTGTTAGACATGATTGATTTTGATGTTATTTTGGGCATGTATTGGTTGGCTCCTTATCATGTTGTCTTAGATTATTTTGCCAAAACTGTGACTTTAGCTTCGTCGGGTATGCCAAGGATAGCTTAAAAGGGTGCACTTCATTCGAGTCCTAAGAGGATTATATCTTATGTTCAGGCACATAAATTGGTTAAGAGGGGATATTTATCTTACTTGGCTCATTTTATGACACCAGTGTTGTTTCACCTTCTTCCTTGGATTCTGTCTGTGTTATCCATGAGTTTATGGATGTGTTTTCTACGGACTTGCTTGGTATGCCTTCGAATTAAGATATTGTTTTTTCAATTGATGTTAAGCCGGGCAATAAGCCGATTTATATTTCTCCTTATAGGATGGCCCTAACAAAGTTGAAGAAACTGAAGGATCAGTTGTAGGAGTTGTTGGACAAGGGATTTATCTGACCTAGTATTTTACCTTGGGGTGCGTCTGTCTTGTTTATGAAGAAAAAAGATGGGTCTATGTCGATGTGTATTGATTATCGGCAGTTGAATAGGTGGCGGTTAAGAATAAGTATCTTCTTTCTCGCATTGATGATTTATTTGATCAGATTCAGGGCGCTATAATATTTTCGAAGATTAATTTGAGGTTTGGTTATCACCAGTTAAGGATTAGAGCTTCAGCTATTTCGAAGACAGATTTTCAGACCTGATATGGTCATTATGAGTTCTTGGTCATGTCTTTTGATTGATAAATGCCCCTGCCGCATTTATACAGTTGATGAACTAGGTGTTTCGATAGTATCTTGACTACTTTATTTTTGTGTTTATAGATGATATCTTGGTATATTCCAAGAGTGAGGTTGAGCATGAGGAGTATATGCGGATAGTGCTTTAGAGATTGAGGGATAAGAAGTTATACATGAAGTTCTCTAAGTGCAAGTTTTAGTTAAAGTGTGTTTCTTTCTTGGATCATGTGTTGACTAAGGAAGGTATTATGGTTAATCCAGCCAAGGTTGCAGCGGTTTGTGATTGGCTAGACATATTTTTCCCACCGAGATTCAGAGTTTTATTGGTTTAACAAGTTATTATCGATGTTTGGTTGAGGGTTTTTCTTCCATTGCAGCTCCATTGACTAAGTTGACTCAGAAAAAGATTTCATTCTAGCAGTCTGATGCTTGTGAGGTGAGCTTCTAAAATCTCAAGGAGTTGTTGACTTCAGCTCCTATATTGACTTTTCCCAAGAAGGGTGTGGGCTTTATCGTGTTTTATAATGCTTTTGGTATTGGATTAGGTATTGTGTTGATGCAGAAAGGCAAGGTGATTATGTATGCATCTCATTAGTTGAAGCCTCATGAGAGAAATTACCCTACCCATGATTTAGAGTTGTACACAGTTCTGTTTGCCTTGAAGTTGTGGAGGCACTACTCGTATGGAGTCCGTTGTGATATCTTCTCAGATATCGTAGCCTTCAGTACTTCTTCACCCAGCGAGATCTTCATATGAGCTAGTGTTGTTGGCTTGAGTTGCTTAAGGATTATGACTTGACTATTATCTATAATTCGGGAAAGGTTAATATGGTTACAGATGCCTCAAGCTGAAAGTCGACTAGCATAGGTAGCTTGGCGCTTCTTTTGACCCAAGAGAGGCCCTTTTCCTTAGAGGTTCAGTCTTTAGCTCACCAGATAGTTAGGCTTTACATTTTGACACCTGGTGTGTTTTATCATTTGTGGAGGCTAGATTTTCTTTAATAGAGTAGCTTCAATCTCATCTATTTGATGATGTTGGATTGAGGTTGATTTGAGATAAGGAATTTAGTAGGGAAGCTAAGGAAGCCTCACTTAATTTAGATGGAGTTTTGTAAATTAGAGGCCGAGTTTGTATGTCGGGAGTAGGTGACTGGATTAGGTTGATCCTGGAGGAGGCCCATTGTTCTAGATATTCCATCTATCCAGGTATGACTAAGACGTATTATGATTTGGGGTAGCACTACTTGTGGGGTGGTATGAGCCGAGATATAGCAAATCTTGTGGCTCACTGCCTATGTTGTCATCCAGTGAAGGCCGAGCATATGAGAATTAGTGGATTACTTCAGAGGTTACCCATTGTCGAGTGAACCTTTCATTTGGGTCCTGGTGTACTCGAGCTCATTTTAACCTCAGATGACAGAAGGTATTCTTAGTGCATCACAAGAAGGACCAAAGAAGGTGTGATGTTTTGCTGAGTTTAGGAGTCAGAACTCTCGAGGCAGAGATTTTTGAGGTTCTCATGGATACAATGGTAGGTCAGTGCAGGCAACTTTATAGAGTTTGGGTGGTAGATCTTGGCCGTTCGAGCCTAGTTGTGTCGTCTCCTTTTAAGACTGGTCGTAGAGGTTGCTATGTATGTGATGAGATTGTCTATGTGGGTAAGGACTGTCCCCATTGGGTGTTCGGGCTACTCTTATTTGAGTTGTGAGAGGTAGGGGTTCTACCAGAGGTGCGAGAGGTAAAGATGGCGAAGCCTATGGTGGTGGTCGTGGGGCCACCTAGGCAGTTGGTGGTCGTGGTTAGTGTTATGCTATACTAGCTAGACCAGATGTAGAGTTTTTTGATGTTGTGATTACCAGTATCATCCCTATTTATTTTAGACCTGCATCTATATTATTTGATCCTAGATCGACTTTTTCCTATGTGTATGTGCATTTTTCTTCATGTTTGATTCTGTTAGTGAGCCTCTTCCCATGCCTATTCATGTATCTTCCCGATTAGGTGATTCTTTAGTGGTGGATCGGGTGCACCGATCTTATGTTGTGACTTTGGTCGTGCGTGAGACTTTGGTAGACTTACTTCTGTTAGACATGGTCGATTTTGATATTATTTTGGGCATATAGTAGTTGGCTCCTTATCATGTAGTCTTAGATTATTTTGCCAAGACTGTGACTTTAGCTTCGTCAGGTGTGCCAAGGATAGCTTGGAAGAGTGCACTTCATTCGGATCCTAAGAGGATTATATCTTATGTTCAGGCACATAAATTGGTTGAGAGGGAATGTTTATCTTACTTGGATTATATTCATGATACCAGTGTTGTTTCACATTCTTTCTTAGATTATGTTCATGTTATCCATGAGTTTATGGATGTGTATTCTACAGACTTTCCTAGTATGCCTCCAGATTGAGATGTTGATTTTGCTATTGATGTTGAGTCGAGCGCCAAGCCAATTTCTATTCCTCCTTATAGGATGGCCCCAACAGAGTTGAAAGAACTGAAGGAACAGTTGCAGGAGTTGTTGGACAAGTGATTTATCTGAACTAGTATTTCACCTTTGGGTGCGCTTATCTTGTTTATGAAGAAAAATAATGGGTCTTTGCCGATGTGTACTGATTATCTGTAGTTGAATAAGGTGGAAGTTGAGAATAAGTAACCTCTTCCTCACATTGATGATTTATTTGATCAGATTCAGGGTTCTATGGTGTTTTCAAAGATTTATTTGAGGTTCGGTTATCACCAGCTGAGCATTAGAGCTTCAGATATTTCAAAGATAACTTTTCTGACTCAATATGGTCATTATGAGTTCTAGGTCATGTCTTTTGGGTTGACAAATGCCCCAGCTGCATTCATGGATTTGAAGAACTAGGTGTTTCGATAGTATCTCGACTTCTTTATTTTTGTATTTATAAATGATATCTTGGTTTATTCCAAGATTGAGGTTGAGAATGAGGAGCATTTGTTGATTTTTCTTTAGAGATTGGGGGATGAGAAGTTGTATGTAAAGTTCTCTAAGTGCGAGTTTTGGTTAGAGTGTGTTTCTTTCTTGGATCATGTGGTGACTAAGAAAGGTATTATGGTTTATCCAGCAATGGTTACAGCGGTTTGTGATTGGCTGGACCTACTTCTCCCACTGAGATTTGGAGTTTTATTGGCTTAATAGGTTATTATCGGTGTTTTGTTAAAGGTTTTTCTTCCATTGCAGCTCCATTGACTAAGTTAACTTAGAAGAAGATTTCCTTCTAGTAGTCTAATGCTTGTGAGGCGAGCTTCCAAAAGCTCAAGGATTTGTTGACTTCAGCTCCTATATTGGCTTTGCCCAAGGAGGGCATGAGTTTTATTATGTTTTATGATGCGTTTAGTGTTGGATTAGGTGTTGTGTTGATGCAGGAAGGTAAGGTGATTTTGTATGCATCTCATCATTTGAAGCCTCATGAGAGGAATTATTCTACCCATGATTTAGAGTTGTGCGCAGTGGTGTTTGACTTGAAGTTGTGGAGGCACTACTCGTATAGAGTCCATTGTGAAATCTTCTTAGATATCATAGCCTTTAGTACGTCTTCACCCAGAGAGATATTTATATGAAGCAGCATCATTGTCTTGAGTTGCTTAAGGATTATGACTTGACTATTCTCTATTATCTGGGCAAGGTTAATGTGTTTGCGGATGCCTTGAGCTAAAAGTTAACTAGCATGGTTATCTTGGTGCATCTTTTGACCCAAGAGAGGCCCTTGGACTTAGAGGTTCAATCTTTAGCTCACCAGATCATTAGACTTGACATTTTGACATATGGATGTGTTTTGTCATTTATGGAGGCTAGATCTTCTTTAATAGAGCAGCTTCAAGCTCATCGGTTTGATGATGTTGGATTGAGGTTGATTTGAGATAACGTATTGAGTGGGGAAGCTAAGGAAGCCTCACTCGATTCAGATGGATTTTTATGGATTGGAGGCTGAGTTTGTGTGCCGAGAGTGGGTGACTGGATTAGGTTGATCTTGAAAGAGGCCCATTGTTCCAGTTATTCCATCCATCCAGGTATGACTAAGATGTATCGTGATTTGAGGCAACACTACTGGTGGGGTAGTATGAGTAGAGATATGCCGGATCTTATGGCTCATTGCCTATGTTGTCATTAGGTGAAGGTCGAGCATATGAGACCTGGTGGATTGGTTCAGAGGTTACCCATTCCCGAGTGAGCCTTTAGTTCAGGTCCCGGTGCTCCCAAGCTCATTTTGACCTCATATGACAAAAGGTATTCTTAGTGCATCTCAAGGAGGCCCCAAGAAGGAGAGACATTTTGGTGAGTTTAGGAGTCAGAACTCTTGAGGTAGAGATTTTTTAGGTTCTCGTGGATACCATGGTAGGCCAGTGCAGGCAGCTTTATAGAGTTTGGGTGGTAGATCTTGTAGTTTAGCAGTTTAGGGTGGCCGTCCGGGCTTAGTTATGCCTTCTTCTACTGAGACTGGTTGTAGAGGTTGCTATGCAGTGATGAGATTGGCCATGTGGCGAGGGACTATTCCCATTAGGTATTCAGGCTACTCTTATTTTAGTTGTCAGAGGTAGGGGTTCTACCAGAGGTGTGAGAAGTGAAGATAACAGAGCCTGTGGTGGTGGTCGTGGGGCTACCTAAGGAGTTAGTGGTTGTGGTCAGTGTTATGCTATACCAGCCAGACCTGATGTAGAGGCTTCTGATGCTGTACCAGTATCATCCCTATTTATTTTAGACCTCCATCTATATTATTTGATCCTGGATTGACTTTCTCCTATATGTATGTGTATTTTTCTTTGGGTTTGCATTTGTTAATGAGTCTCTTCCCATGCCTATTCATGCATCTACCCAGATAGGTGATTCTATAGTGGTGGATCGAGTACACCGATCTTGTGTTGTTACTTTTGTTGAGCGTGAGACTTTGGTAGACTTACTTCTGTTAGACATGGTCGATTTTGATGTTATTTTGGGCATGTATTGGTTGGCTCCTTATCATGTTGTCTTAGATTGTTTTGCCAAGACTCTGACTTTAGCTTCGTCAGGTGTGCCAAGGATTGCTTTAAAGGGTGCACTTCATTTGGGTCCTAAGAGGATTATATCTTATGTTCAGGATCATAAATTGGTTGAGATGGAATTTTTATCTTACTTGGCTCATATTCGTGACACCAGTGTTATTTCACCTTCTTCCTTGGATTTTGTCCGTGTTATCCATGAGTTTCTGGATGTGTTTTCTACGGGCTTGCCCGGTATGCCTCTGGATTGAGCTATTGATTTTTCTATTGATGTTGAGCCAAGCGCCAAGCCGATTTCTATTTCTCCTTATAGGATGGCCTCAATAGAGTTGAAAGAACTGAAGGATCAATTGCAGGAGTTATTGGACAAGGGATTTATCTGACCTAGCATTTTACCTTGGGGTGCGCCTGTCTTGCTTATGAAGAAAAAGGATGGGTCTATGCCAATGTGTATTGATTATCTGCAGTTGAATAAGGTGGAGGTTAAGAATAAGTATCCTCTTCCTCTCATTGATGATTTATTTGATCAAATTCAGGGCACTATGGTGTTTTCGAAGATTGATTTGAAGTTCGGTTATCACCAATTGAGGATTAGAGCTTCAGATATTTTGAAGATAACTTTTCAGACTCGATATGGTTATTATGAGTTCTTGGTCATGTTTTTTGGGTTGACAAATGCCCCTGCCGCATTTATGGAGTGATAAACCGGGTGTTTCGACAGTATCTCGACTCCTTTGTTTTGGTATTTATAGATGATATCTTGGTTTATTCCAAGAGTGGGTTTGAGCATAAAGAGCATTTGCGGCTTTTTCTTTAGAGATTAGGGGATGAGAAGTTGTACGTGAAGTTCTCTAAGTGCGAGTTTTGGTTAGAGTGTGTTTCTTTCTTAGATCTTAAAGTGACTAAAGAAAGTATTATGGTTGATCCAGCCAAGGTTGCAGCGGTTCGTGATTAGCTAGACCTACTTCTCCCATCGATATTCAGAGTTTTATTTGCTTAACAGGTTATTATCGGAGTTTGGTTGAGGGTTTTTCTTCCATTGTAGCTCCATTGACTAAGTTGACTCAGAAGAAGATTTCCTTCTAGTAACCAGATGCTTATGAGGCGAGCTTCCAAAAGCTTAAAGATTTGTTGACTTCAGCTTCTATATTAGCTTTTTCCCAGGGGGTATGTTTCCGTGTTTTATGATGCTTTTGGTGTTGGATTGGGTGTTGTGTTAATGCAGGAAGGCAAGGTAATTGCATATGCATCTCATCAGTTGAAGCCTCAAGAGAGGAATTATCCTACCCATGATTTAGAGTTGTGCGCAGTTGTATTTGCCGTGAAGTTGTGGTGGCACTACTCGTATAGAGTTTGTTGTGAAATCTTCTTAGATATTGTAGCCTTCAGTACTTCTTCACCTAGTGAGATCTTCATATGAGGCAGCATTGTGGCTTGAGTTGCTTAAAGATTATGACTTGACTATTCTCTACCATCCGTGCAAGGCTAATGTGGTTGTAGATACCTTGAGCTGAAAGTCGACTAGCATGGGTAGCTTGGCACATATTTTGGCCCAAGAGAGGCCCTTGGCCTTAGAGGTTCAGTCTTTAGCTCACCATATAGTTAGACTTGACATTTCAACACCTAGGCGTGTTTTGTCATTTGTGGAGGCTAGATTTTCTTTGATAGAGCAGCTTCGAGCTCATCAGTTTGATAATGTTGGATTGAGGTTTATTTGAGCTAAGGTATTGAATGGGGAGGCTAAGGAAGTCTCACTTGATTCAGATGGAGTTTTGCGTATTGGAGGCTGAGTTTGTGTACTGAGAGTATGTGACTGGATTAGGTTGATCTTAGAGGAGGCCCACTGTTCCAGATATTCCATCCATCCAGGTGTAACTAAAATGTATCGTGATTTGAGGCAGCACTACTGGTGGGGTGGTATGAGGTAAGATATAATGCATCTTGTGGCTCATTGCGTATGTTGTAGGCAGGTGAAGGCCAAGCATATCAGACCTGGTGGATTGCTTCAGAGATTACTCATTCTCGAGTGGATGTGGGAACGGATCACCATGAACTTTGTCACTAGTTTGCCTCGTACATCTCTTGGTTCTGACAGTGTTTGGGTCATCGTGGATCGAGTAACAAAGTTAGCTTATTTTATTTTGGTTCAAATCTCTTTCAGTGATGAGAGGTTGGCTCGTATCTATATTCATGAGATTGTTCGTTTGCATGGTGTGCCAGTGTCTATTATTTTAGATCGTACTTCTGTGTTCACATCTCACTTTTGGAAGACTTTTTGGGAGAAGTTAGGTACTTGGGTTGATCTTAGTACTGCATTTCATCCACAGACGAATGGTCAGTCAGAGCGGATTTCGGAGGATATGTTTTGCTCATACATAATGGAGTTTGGTGGCCAATGGGAGCAACATTTGGCTTTAGCAGAGTTTGCATATAATAATAGCTACTGTTCCAATATTAATATGGCTCCTTTTGAGGCGTTGTATGGATCTTTTGAGGCGTTATCGCTTTCCAGTAGATTGGTTTGATATTTCAGAGGTGATACCTCGAGGTATGAACTTGCTTCGTGAGTCTTTAGATAGGGTCCGGGTCATTTAGGATATACTTAGAGCAGTTTAGAGTAGGCAGAATTGTTATGCTGATCGTAGACTTTGTGTCTTGAGATTTGGTGTTGGTGCTAGTGTTTTCCTTGGAGTTTCACACATGAAGGGTGTGATGAGATTTGGAAAGAAGGGAAAGCTTAGCCCCAGGTATATTGGTCCATTTGAGATTCTTCAGATTGTTGGTGATGGGGCTTATGAGTTGGCTTTGCCTCCTGATCTATTAGATGTTCATCCAGTTTTTCATGTTTCTATGTCTTGCCGCTATATTCTTGATGAGTCTCATGTCATTTGTTGGGAGTCGGTTCAGCTAGATAAGAGATTGTCCTTTGTATAGGAGTCAGTCTCCATTTTGGCTAGGGATGTTAGGCAGTTGCGCTCTAGAGTTATCTCCGTGGTTAAGGTTCAATGGCTACATCAACCTATAGACGAGGCTACTTGGGAGGTTGAGTCTGATATGCGTAGTTCTTATTCACAACTCTTCGTTGATTCAAGTATTTCTTTGTCTTAGTTCGAAGACGAACTAGATTTTTAGTGGTGAAAGATGCAACGACCTAAAAATTTGATGAAATATGTGAAAAATTTGATTTTGTATGATTTGACTATTTTACCCCTCTCCGTAATTGCATTATGGTATTTCTGGGGTGTGAGAGTGATTGACATATTTTTTGATGCATTTTGGTATCATTTATGCGATATTATGATTGTTGATGGCTTCGAGAGCCTTATTTTAAATTTATGGGGATATATTTTGATCCATGCAATGGATGGCCAAATGGACTACGCCAGCAGCTCCAGAATATCAATTTTAGGCTAGGTAGACCTTTAGTTCGAGTTTCGGTGCACCTGAACTCATTTTGACCTATTGATCGGAAAGTTCAAAAATTTTAAATATGGGTGTGGGACCCACATTTGATCGAAACAACCTCGGATGGAAAATTTTACTTTTCCAGCAGATCCGGAATGTCGATTTTAGAGTTTTAGCATGTTTGGCATGACTTTACAATTTTTAAATCTCGTTTCGACCCTCGATTTGAAAAATTATAATTTCGAATTTCGGGGATCAACTTTGTGAAAATAATATTTGTTTGAAAATATGATATCGCCAACGCGTCTGGAATGTCAAATTTAGTATGGTTGCATAGTTTGTTTATATATATCTGACTCCGAACGAATTTTGAACACCCTGTCGAAGTCCGTTTCGACTTAAGGATGTTGCAGAGAATCTGCAATAAATAAAGCTTTTTCACTCTTTTTGGCCTATTTGTTCATTTTTCCTCTTGCCTCTTGAGAGTTAAACCCTAAAATAGTATGAGAGCTTAAAAATAAAGTTTATGTGGGCTTGGGAAGCTAGATTAACATTTATTTCTTGGTTTTATTACAGATTTAAGGTAAGAATTCACCCATTTCTTAGTAATTTCTTAATTAATTTCTCAAAACACCAAAAATCTTAGGGCTTGATTTTAAACCTCAATTTTACTTTTTTTCTTTTGAATAATATTTTTATCTTATAATTACTAGCTTTTCGTCAATTTAATCTTCAAAATAATTTCGATTCTTGATTTTAACCCAGATTTTAAAGATTTTACCCGATAAAGATCAAAAATAGTTTTTCTTCGATTCGAACCTTTTTGTTGACTCGATTTAACTTGGTTTTTCAGCTGTAAGTTCCTAAAAATATGGAGAACAGATTTTTGAAGTAAAGTTCTAATTTTGCCCTTCTTTTTTGGAAACCATTCCAGAGGTTCATTTTAACCCCAAATCAAAAGTAGTCAATATGGGTGTCGTTAGTTTTTTTTTGACACGTAGATTTTATATTTGATGTTTTTAGTGGAGCTCGGGATCATTCGTGAAAATTAAGGTCGCGGATTCAAGTGTAGCGGATTGGTTTCGGCTTTCGAGGTAGGTTATGACTTAACTCTTTTAGATTGGGTTGAGTAATAAATGATAGTACAAAATGCATGTTAAGAGTGGGAACTAATCATAAAAAATGAATATCTATGTGTTGTACCCGTGTAGGGTCTTATATGTGATGTAATTATTGTGATTGAGATATGATGTGATATTTGTGACCATGTGGGGTCCTATGTGATGTTGATAGTCTTAAATACATGTAAATAATTGTATTGTATTGTTGAAATTCCTAATGTGTTTCATTGATATATTGTGATATATTCATACTTATTGATATATGAGACATGAAAATTCATGGATGAAACAGAAGTAATGAGTGGATATTGGCTCACGTGATTGTAGAATTATAACAGTGTGGTTGGTTGTGGAAATACATCATGTGAATTGATTGTGAAAATACATCATGTGAATTGGTTATGAAAATACTCATTTTGAATGGTTGTGAACATTGCATCGTCATTTTCATGTCATCATACACATTATTTCGCTTATTTGTTTTATTGATTTATATATACTTGTTGTCATGTATGAGTACTTGATTAGTGTCTTATGTTATATATGTACTTTGAAAATATTAAAAACACTGAAATACTAGATATTGGTATTGGATATTAGATTTTATGGACTTTCTCCGAAGGATCAAGTCGGAGAAGAGTTATGGATATTGGTGATCTTGAGGCTGTGTGCCAAACTTAAGGCTGTGTGTCAAACTTGAGGATGTGTGTCGAACTCAAGGCTATGTGCCAATATCATGCATTATCATCATCATCATCATCATCATCATCATATACATTGCACCTAATTTATTGTGTTTATGTTGTGTTTGAATTGTCATATTGACTTGCCATCTACCTATTTATTCTATATCTTGACTTGTTAACGTTTAATTGTTATATCTTTCTTTAATTATACTTGATGATCTTGACTATACATGTTCCTCGTTTGTTCTACATGTATGTGATATTGTGTATATTTGTATTCCTATCTTGTGAGTTGTTGTATTATATATGAATATTATATAACTGTTAGTGCAAGCGGTGTGGGCTATTGTTGTGAGATATTTTCTAATTGTAGGTGACGTGCCCTTAGTGTATATTTTGTATGCTTTATTTACTACTTTGCTTGGTCGGCCTATGATACCTACTGAGTACAAGTGGACCGTACTCATGCTTATTTCACCCTTTCGCTCCAGTCCTAGCTCGAGTGCGCCTCAGTTTAATTGACTCGAGCGATTGTTGGAGCTTCCAAAGTAGCGGTTGGACATTCATGCGTCTGAAGTTCACCTCTATCTTTCTACAGTTATATCTTTATTAGTATTCGGAGATAAATATTATTCTTTTGTGGTTATTTTACCGATGTATTTGACTCTTGGATTATTTTATTAGTTCTTACACTATTGACATCTGGTTTTAGGCATGATTGGTATTTTAGATAAGTTCTTTCCGCATTGTTATAATTACTTATATGGTTTAGCTTCGTTCTAGAAGTCTTACCTTGGAATATTTCTTTCTTTTCCTCTTTTTGTATCAGTTTGGGTGACAGGGTTACTTGTTAAGGTACGCAGCAATAAGTGCCATCATGACCCTTATTTTTTTGGATCGTGACACATTTTGCTAAAAAATAGCCAGTAGTCTATTTTATTTCCACGTTATAATCATTTTCTAATTTGGGTCATTTTGTCCATTTAGTTCAAATACAATTTATATATCATATTGATGCAGTCCATATACAATATTGATACAGTTTCCAACTTGGGTCATTCAGTCCTTTTCTAAAAATATTTCAATTTTTTTCCCACAATTTTTTAAATCAAAAAATAATTTGTTTTTTTTGTTGTCTAAAAATAATAATTAAATATAATTATATCAAAATGGTATAATTGTTATATAAAAATATGTATCTATATAAGATATATGTATAGAAATTGTATAGTTCTATCAAATATGTATATGTATAAAATATATATATAAAAAATATATAGAAAGTGTATAAAAATTACATAATTGTTATATAAAATGTGTAAAAAAAAATTATACAATTATTATATAAATTGTGTATCAAAACTATATAATTTTCGTATAGAATATTTATATGTATAAAATATGTATAGAATATGTATAGAAACTATATAGAACAAGCTAGCAAATTAAAATGGCTAGAAGGTGAAATTTGAATTCCATCACCGTTTTCTTGGAATTAATTTTGGCCGAGTGGTCATTTGGGTCCTTTTCCCTTAATTTTAAATAAAACTTTCTTTTAAGCGTACTCTCCTTTTAACTAAATACATGTCATATTTTTTATTTGCATATTAATCAAGAAAAACATTAACTAAAGACTACTTTAACTAATTTTATTTTATTTATTATTTATTTTAATTTAACATTTAATATTTTTATATTTATGACTAAGAATAAAAATAAAAATAAAAAAGTAATTATGTGTTGATTTTCTAAAATAACGTATCAATTTTTACTAATGATCACAAGTATTTAATGACAGGAAAAAGTATTTAATAATTATAGCCAACGAGAAGTCTCATTCACGGACCACTTGCAATTACTATACATGAGCTACCAATTTTTTATGTTTCATTTCAAAGGTATCTATTTATTTTAGGCTTCAATTATTTTGAATTCGCGTCAGAAAATTTTATTTTTAGGGTAAAACACTTTTTATCAAAAGAAAATTTCTTCCTGAAAACTCGAATTCAAGACCTTAATTTAACTAATTGAAATTTAGACTGAATAGTTTAATTAGGTGCTTATGTTTGCTTATTTTGAAGGTTTTTTAGTGAACTACTAATGATTTTATCGTTACTGCAACCATCGTTGTTATTATTGTTGGGCTTTGTATCCATTGAAGCGGTACATGAATTGGGTTCAGAATATCATGAGTCAGTTTAGATTTTAGACCGCATTTATTGTGGGCTTTAGAGCATTGAGAGGACAACTGTGTGATGGGTTATGTTCGACACATACTGTTGACAACTAGTTAAACAAAAGTTACTTCCAAAAAAAATTTCTAGTTATTTATTTGGCTACATTTTATGGCAAAAAAATTACAATTGATAGAAATATCACAAAAAACTATATATAACAATGAATTAAACATCCAATTTCAATTTTTAAAAATGGACTCTTCAGTATAATGTTGGGCTCTTCATTATTTTCAAATGGAAAAAAGCTCAAATATGCCACTGAACTATCAGAAATAGCTCATTTATGTCATCAGTTAAAAGTTGAGTTCATTCATGCTATCGCCGTTATAAAACCAGCACATCCATGCCATTACTTTTTAACGGTGGTTTTCAAAAACAGCTTTGCCACGTGGCCTTTTATTAGAGGTCCACGTCATTAATTAAAATAAGCAAAAAGGCTCAAATATGCCATTGAACTATCAAAAATGGCTCATTTATGCCATCGGTTAAAAGTTCGACTTATTCATGCCATCACCGTTATAAATCAACCCACCTATGCCATTACTTTTTAATGATGGATTTTTTTAAAATAACTTTGTCACGTAGTCTTTTATTATAAGTTCACGCCATTAATTAAAAGATATCAATATTAATTTCAAAATATTTGAAATTAGTTAGCGTCAAGATTATTTGTTCCAGTATATATATCATAATGATGGGAGAAGTTATCACAAATACTTGGCGGGATAATTGGAATAGCATACTTCTTTTAAGTTGTTATTTGAAAATAATTTTTCAACAATGTATGCTCCACTAATTCGTGATGGGAGAAGTTATCCCATATACATGGCGGGATAGTTGGGAAAACAGACTTCTTTTAAGCCGTTATTTAGAAATGATTTTTCAATAATGTATGCTCCCCTAATTCGTGATGGGAGAATATTGGAGAAGCTCTATTGATACGTCTCTTTCTTTTTTTTGTTTGCCCTAATCGTTCATTGACTTATTTTCTTGTAATTTCGAAGTATATATTGGAGTCACTGGAATTAAAATGTAGGATAGAATTTTTGAGGTTTCTGTTAAGTGTAACATTTATAATGATTTAGAATCAACTAGAAATAGCCAAAGGATATTATACATTAATCACTATTTCTTCTGATAAAAAAAATAGTTGTTGTTGTAGGAAAAAAATGCTTTAATGGGTGTGGGTCGGGTTATGTTAAATGAATCGGTTGTTTTTAATGGATATTGATTTATTTTAATTAATGTTGCGGGCCTCTAATAAAAGGCCACATCGAAAACAATTTTTGAAAATGCACCATTAAAAAGTAATGACATGAGTGAACTAATTTTATGATGACGATGGCATGAATGAGCTGAACTTTTAACTAATGGCATAAATGAGTCATTTCTGATAGTTCAATGACATATTTGAGCCTTTTTTCCTTATTTGAATTAATGATGCAGACCTTTAATAAAAGGCCACGTGGCAAAGCTGTTTTTTAAAACCATCGTTAAAAATTAATGGCATGGATGAACCGATTTTATAACGGCGATGGTATGAACTTTTAACTGATGGCATAAATAAGTCATTTCTGATAGTTCAATGACATATTTGAGTCTTTTCCCTTTTCAAATTAACTCAACAAATTAAAAATTTCAAGTCAACAACCCCACTAATATTAATGACATGAAAATTACAATACATATTCACAACTTTATCGAGTTAATTCCTCGTATTTTCATTGAACTATTGATAATATCTCACAAAGTTATTTTTGTTTTTTCTGTGACAAAAATGTTACTAAACTATTACTTTATCGATTAAATTATCATCCTAACATTTTAAGCTACTAAACTCTCTAAATTAATTTTAAATGTAATTAACAAATTCATTAAATTATGCCACCTAAATACATAACAAAAAATGGGTAAAATGTAAAAGCAAAGAAATCCATCAAAATGAAATATATATTTTAAATAAATAAAAAACAGACTTATTGAGATGTTTTTTTTTTTTGGTTGAAACATATTCAGATGGTTTTAAAAAAAAAAAAAAAAAAAAAAAGAAACATGAGATTTTATGGGAACATTTAAATGAAAAGCGGACACTCTCCATTTCATATTATTTATAGACTTTTCTCTTTACACGTTTCACTTATGGAGTCACGATTTGAAGTTTATGAATTCTGAATTTTAATATTTTTTTAAAATTAATGAGTTCTAGATTATTAATAAATATATATACATTCAATAAATTAAAAACATCTATAAAATTTTGGAGAAAAGACAGAAACGAAACTTCAAATTAAACTATTTTCACGAAAATGACCATGTAATTTAAATTCCACTTTCTAGCCATTTCAATTTTCTGGCGTGTTCTATATTGTTTCTACTCATCTTCTATACAGTTTCTATACATATCTTATACATATAAATATTCAATATGCAAATTATACAGTTTTGATACATAATTTATACAATAATTGTACATTTCTTTTTTACACATTTTATACAATAATTATATAATTTTAATACACTTTCTATATAGTTTTTATATATATTTTATACGTACATATTTGATACATATATCTTATATAGATACATATTCTATATAACAATTATACCATTTTTATCTAATTATATATAATTATTATTTCTAAACAATTAAAAAAAGCAGAATATTTTTCCAATTAAAAAGTTTAAAGCAAAAAAAATTAAAATATTTTTAAAAGGGCCGAATAACCCAATGTCACGACTCAAATGGCCATGAGTGGCACACACACTAATCTTTCGGTGGGAGAACCATCTAAGTCAAACTCTTACCCAATCACTTAGTCAATATTAAGATGATATTATTATAAATCAACATAATATCAATAATCTAGGATTAATCATTATTAATGCGGAAGTCAAAAAAACTACTTACTAAAATCTCCAAGACCCGAAATTCATCGTACAAGAACTACTAACAAAGATCATGTCTAAAGAGATATCCAAAAATAGAGTAAATAAAGAATGTTTCATTGCCCGAAAGATGGACAAGAACCAATAAGATGACCCATGCTAGCCTGAAGACGGAGTGCTCACCCTTGTACCAAGATCTGCTATCAACTCTAGAGGTGAGGTCATGTCTGAGCCTCTAGAACACTTTCTGCACTCAACAAAAGAAGAGTACAGGGTAGTATCAGTACAAACCACTATGTACTGGCAGGTATCATAGGCCAACTCAATTTAATAGCATGTACACAACATAAATCAAATAACAAGTAGACAGGCATTGTCCCATAACAAATGTTCAATGAATCAACAATACAGTAAAAACATGTCAAACAGTGCTCACGAACAAGCAACATAACCATCAATGATATCAATCATACTGTAAACATCCACAAAATCAATACAAATATGTACACATATGCTATGAGACTTATTTTTGTCCAAATAGTCATGACCTGCAGGGAACAATCTGTGTTCATGTACCGTACAAGCGTGGTACCCGATCCAACATAAATATAAACGTACCGGCATGGTACTCGATCCAACATAAATATAAACGTACCGGCGTGGTACCCAATCCAACATAAACATAACCAAGTATTATCAATATCAATTTACACAACCTCATAGCATGCCACACAGTGTACCAAGTTTACAAGTACACTTAAAGTCATAAGACAATTCCATCAAGTCAATTTTCAATAAACATTTATATAAGAATCAACAATCTGAACATCAACAATTTCAGCCATGTCCAAATACCAATCCATAAGTATCCTATTTAGGAGAATACACACAATTAAGTCGAGTCTAAACTCTAATTAAACCGTAACCTACCTCAACCGAAGAACTCAAATACAAGCTACCTTGCAAGGGTCTTGCCCTTCCGTAAAGCTTCTGAATGTTTCAAATCAGTTTCAATACATAATATCCATAAAAATATGATATAGTACGTCGAATTTAATTTTAAACGTACCATTGTTCGACTCCCAATTTAAGAATTTCTAATCTACGAATCCTAACCGAATAACTAAATTCCTCGAAATCAAAATTGCCGATACCAGTGTGGAAATCCAAGGCATAACATGAAAAACTGTAGCACTACAAATTCATCAATTGACTAAGTATTATTATTGCTTTTCATTATTTCCCAATCATTAAATCATAAGCTTTTGTCCTTATTAAGAATTATTGCCCAGAGATAAGCTAATAGTAAAACAACTAAAATTATACAAGTTCAATTGTTACAGCCAAAATTTCTTAATCGTACTACTGCCTTTGACATTGGAAATCAATTTACTCTATAGCTTCCTATTAAAATATTAACAACAGTTCCAACATGCTAACCTAAAGGTTTATTGAAACTCTTCTCTTCTCAAATCCGCCCAATGTTAACGTTGTATCCTTTGTTCAGCCGCCACTATTATTCTACCCTTTATGGTGCTACTTTTATTATAATATAGGGTAAACTCTTCCCACTTAAATTTATTTTAGTACTAGCCATATAAGTAATTAAATTAAAACTTTAGTCCATTAAATCTCTAATTAAATTCATTATTTAAAATATCCAAGACTTTGAATAAATCATCGCAATTTATCGAGACCTCGAGAAAATAGTTTAAATAATAACTTAAATCTCTTTCGTACGTCACAAAAATTAACACTAATCATTCCGTGGGTCATTAATTCACGTACACCAACTACAGAGAGAGCTAGAATAGGAAAGATGAAAAGATTTCACAAACGACCGGGAGGGTCGTTACACCCAAGTTGAAAACTGTATCAATATTATTTATGGACTGTATCAGTATTGTATATGGACTGTATCCGAACTACATGTGCCAAAATGACCCAAATTAGGAAATGACTATAAAGTGGAAATAGTATATCCGACTGACTACTTTTTGAAAAGATATCAAACTTGGGCTATTTGTTTTAAAAAGTGCTATAGAGTGTCCTTTTCCCTTAAATTATCTTAGTTTATATTTTGCTTTAGTTCACTTATTTAAGAATGGGGGAGTATTAACTAATCTTTTTGTCCCATATATTCTAAGCTATTTGTGAGTTTATAAGACTAAAATTAAATTATTACTTATCTTTATATTAATTCATTTTGAAAGTATAAATAAAATAAAGTTTCAAAAAAAAAATTATATTGTTAATTTTAATATTTATTAAAACACTTATATAATCTATTAAAAAATTATAAGGTAAATTAGTAAATTATACTTATTATTTATATTTTATTATGGGACGCATAAAGAAAAATGTATAAATAATATTAAACGGAGAGAGTGACCCTTGAAAAAAAAAAAGCGGTTCTATAAAATCTCATGCTTTTTAACAAAAAAATTAAAATCATTTTCACCATGTATAGTTTGTTTTTATTTCAAATCTATTTTATTTTGGTGGATTTTATTGCTTTTATATTAAAATTATTTTTTGTTATGTATTGGATGGTATAATTTAATGAATTTGTCATCAAATTTAATCTTAATTAAGTGAGTTTAGTAGCTTAAAATGTTAGGATGATAATCTAAGAGATAAAGTAGTAGTTTAGTGACATTTTTATCACAGGAAAAACAAAAATAACTTTTGTGGGATATTATCAATAGTTCAATGACAATATGAGAAATTAACTCCAACATTATCATACTACATACAAATTAGATTCAATATAGAAATTCATAGCAATTATTTTTCAATATAAAGTGGAGATTTGCAAATAAAGTTAAACAACATCAACTAGCCAATGGACTAAGATGAATGAACCATCCCATTACCTTAAATCATATGTTTGTAAGATGCCAAGGATGTTTAAAATAAGAAGCATGAGATGGAATAATTTTAAAGATTTTTTTTCTTTAGAAATATAAAAAAAGGAGTCAAAACTCCTCTTTATTGAAAAATCAAAGAAAAACCTTTTCGTTAGAAGTAAGAAAGAACCTTTCTAGAAAAAAAGAAAGAGGACTGGAATCTATAAATTGATTCACAATATTTTTGAACTGTATTCACATTTCTCACGTCACTTCGACGACGAGATCTCGTATCTATTTACCCAAATAAAATATTGAAATAGACGGAGTTTATTCCATTTTTTCGGAGATCATGTAAAAGTTGATCCAAAAAGCGGAGTTCTCTCCGGTCTTTTACTAACGGGGTTCCGCCCTCTTGGTCAAGTTCATGGCGTCTTGCTGCACGAGAAGTTGACTGAACTGATAAGCTTATCGGATTAGGACTTAGGTAGGGGTGAAAGATAGAATGATGCGAAAGCTAAGAGCTGTGGACTCATAGAACGAATTGAAGGCTTACCAGCCCAGCTAGGATTATTCGCTTACTGACGAATTACATACCTGTTTGAATACGGGTCGAAGGCAATAAAATATGAAAAATATATTTCTTTTTCATATTTCTAAGCTAAGATTAAACAAAAGAATTTGCAAATAAAAGTGCTAATGCTACAACCAGTCCATAAATTGTTAAAGCTTCCATAAAATAGATCCCCAAAATTTTAAAGTTCAAAAAAATTTTAACAGTGAATTTCTGTTTTCATTTTCTTCTTATATATTGGGACGCAACTGTAGATCGAGCTCTGGAAGTCCTGGTAGTAGAGAGAGAGATCTGCATAAGCAAGCCGTGCTGGTGGGGAATACCCGCATTGTAACTCGAAACTGCTAACTATAGCCCAACGTTGTGAAGCTCGCCTACCCGGTGTAGCCACCTAATTTTGTCCCTCCCAAAATTCAATTTTATCCATTTTTACCTCACCTTACCACACACTCTCTTCCATGTGATTATACCCTACAAAAATACAAAAATAACAACCCTTAACAAATCCCTAACAAATTTTATCTTGTTTTAATCATCCTAACAACCTACCCCACCCATACTCATACCCACATGGTCTCCACCCTTACATACTCTCACCAGACATATACACACAGAGTGAATAATTTTCTCCATAAATGCACACACCACATAGGTGGATTCACTGAAATTTGCACTATACACTCACAAACTACATAAAAATGGGTCTCCATACACACCGACTACCATTCACACACACGCGCACACACACACTGTGAGAGGAAGATCGAGAATCAGGATGTTTTGAGATATCCAGTGGTTTTTGTTAGATTTTCAGCAAAAATTTCATTGAAATTGATTGTTTAGTTAGTCGATCTAGTCCTGAGATCGCTAGAATTGGTGTCATCGGTGTCCAGTTCATTCGTTTGATGGATCCAGTCCAAAATCCTCAAAATTTTCTCTGTTTACCCGTGGTTTCTAGCTAAATCTGGTCGACATCGAAGCTTTTCGGTGACGATCTCACCGGAATCCATTACCACAAAATGGATTAACCACCATTGACCACGAAAATCGTCCCTCTCGCATCTGAAAATCCAAACCAATAACTGAAACCAGTTAAAATTGACATTTGGTGTGATTCCATTGAGATTCAGGTTGACTCTTGTGGAATTTCAATATGGGTTTTCTCGGTTCTCCATAATTTCTGCCTCAATTGGTTTAATATTTCTTCTTTAATCTGTTTGGGGTTGATTCTGGGATCAAATCTGTCTGGATCTTTATTTCTCGGTATAGAGTTTGGAGTTTTATTTGCTGTCGAGGTTCGAATCAGGTTTTTGACCGTAGTTCTATCTCCGATGTATTGAAATCGACACTTGAGGTCCAATTTTTTGACTTTCTTTTCATCTTGTTTCGATTTGGTGCATTGATGTTATGATTGTGTGTTGTTGGTTGTGATTAGATGATCATTGTTGATGTTCGATATTGTTTATCCATGAATAATTAATCATGGTATAAACTTGATGTTAGCATGGATTTGGATAATTGCTTTGTGTAAAATTGACGTATAAAAAAGGATTTGGGAATAAAAATGGAATGAGAATTGAAACTTGACGAAAAGTGCCTTATGGTTAGTTTGATTCATGGGTTGTTATTTAACTTGAAATGAAAAGCAATCGACTTGATAGTATCATGATAGGTCAAGTGGGTAGGCAAATTCTAAGTCGGGTAGGAAAATTTTAGAAAAGATGTTTTGTTGAAAGTTTGAATGTGCGTGTAAACATTTCTTTCTACTTTATCGCATAAGATTTGATGATGTATTCATTCACCGGGGAATGCCCCTGAGGGATTTGTACTAATTTATTCGGGGAATGCCCCGAAGTATTCTGTACTCGAAGGACGTCCGTGATGAAGGCCCGAGGCTTCGGGTAAGGCATTGGAGCGTAGTTTAGGTTAGCGTGGGTTTACATTTCAGTATCTTTTATTTTGGGTCTGTAATAAATTGGACTGGATACTATATTTTTGGACTTGTTTTGTTTTGTTGTTTGTTTGATTGTTTGGAGTGATGTTGTGTGGTTTATATATTCATAGTGTCAAATTAGCCGACATGCTCCACCAAGCGACCGTGGTCGAATCACAGGATTGGGGGGTGCCTAACACCTTCCCCTCGATCAACAGAATCCTTAGTTGGAATCTCTGTTCGCGGATCAGTTTTAGAGTCAAACCATTTTGAAAAGAATTTTCCACAGGTGACTTGGCACACTGGATCATGTCAAGTAGTGACTTTGAATAAAAAATATAAATAATCTTTTTTCGAAACAAATCTTCATTTTGTTACCTAATAATAAAAACTCTTTCGAAACCTTAAAATCGATAATCTTTTTGGTTAAAAAGGAGGTGTGACATCTCTGGCGACTCCATTGGGGAATTTTCAGAATTCGAGCTTATTTTTGGAGTTGTATCGTCTTAGTTTGATATTATGGGTGTATTAACATTATTTGTGTTATCGTTTGTTGTTTATTTTATCATTGTTGAGTGCCTACGTGCTACGTGTTTACAGTTTTTCTCTTGTGTGTTACCATTTTATATCTGGCATTATGTGCATAACCCAAGTCATTTTTTCTGCATCAAGTCCCGGAGTACACGTCGTGTACACGACCTCTAGTTGAGTCACCCTTATTTTAGGAGGGGGAGCCATCGGATGTATGTAGTAGGTGGAAAGTAAAGCAGCCACTATCGACCATATGCTCCCCCGAACGACCTTGTTAGTGGACCCTAACGTAGGTCAGCCTTTAGGTCATGCTTATGTGTATCATATTGAGACCTAGCAGGGCCCACTTGGTCCTTTATAGGAGAATCACCTCTAAAGCATCCCTATGTGCTAAATGTTGCATCTCTGAGAGTAATATGGTCATTTAACGGACTGATGTAGGGGAAAGCATGTGTTAGAAGTAAAGTGTGTAGGCAATGAAAAATCAAAAAAAAAAAAGAAAAAAGAGAAAAAGAAGGGTGAATCAGAAAGAGAGATTCGTAGTTTATTTTTAGAGTTCTTAATGACTTTTGTTCTTCACAATTCAAAAAATATTCAAAAAATTTGTTTTTCTTTTTACACTCATTGGTCGAAAACAAAAACATCAAAAAGATTTTTCTTTTGTTTCTTTGATATGCACTCATAATTCAAAAACTCAAAAAAGATTTTTGTTGATAGGAGCTTTTTATAAAGAAAATTCAAAAGATGGTAGAAATTTTGTACATCTCTTATAACGAAATGTCAAAAAGATTTTTCTTCCATAGTTGTTGGTGTCATTTTTATGTGAAGTGTCAAATTAATAATCCCAAAAAGATTTTATTGATGTTTTTCATCTTTTGTCTTTGGTAATGTCTCCTAAGTCAAGGTTTAGTCTGCTATTTAATCCTTAATTGTTCAATCTGAATGAACTACGCACCCCTGATTCTCCTCTCTCGGGGATCTTATTTGAAAAATTCTAAAAGATTTTCTTCACTCTTTATTAGAGTAGGTGTCATATAGTTCTTTAAAAGAAAACTGCAACAAGATTTTTATTTAATAGTTTCAATTTTCATTTTCATATGATATTCAAAATTGAAAACCCAAAAAGATATTCTTTGGTAATCATAGATTTCATTTTGTATAGGAATATGAAAAAAAAATTCCAAAAAATTTTTTTCTTCACTCTTAATTTAGAGTAAGTGTTTCATATACATCTTTAAAAGAAAACTACAAAAAAAATTCCTTTAATAGGTTCAAGTTTCATTTTCGTATGAAATTCAAAATTGAAAATCCAAAAAGATTTTTCTTTGGTAATCATAAGTTTTATTTTGTATAGGGATTTAAACCTGAAAAATGCAAAAAGATTTTCGCCAATTTTTTGACAATTTATTATTTTCTTCTCTTTTTTAAAGTTTCAAGAAAAAAAAAAGAAAGAAAAAAGAGTTTAATTGACCATTTTGGCAAGACTTCACGAACTACGCACACCTGATTCTCCTCTCTCGGGAGTGAGATACGTAGGTGTCCTTCTTGGGTTTGGTGATCTTTTCCAAAAGAAAAAGAAAAACAGAAAAAGAGTTTTGAAAAAGTGTTGCACTCTAACACATTTGTTACCTCTTGTTCAATTAGTTTAAGGTGGTTGGTTTGTGGCATTGTGGCATTTTAGCTAGTTCTCCACATCACATCAAATTCAAGGGAGGGTTAATTGTGTCCAACAAGGATATAGAGAGTGACATCATGAATCGAATAAAGAGTCTGGAAAAAAACCGTTTAAAGTAAGAGATTAGGAGACTAAGACAACAAATGAATGAAATGCATCAAACTTGGGCTAGTGGATTGCCTCCTCCTCCATTTCCCCTATTGACCTACAAATACCTCAAGTTTTTTTTATCAAAATTGCAAAAGTTTCCTATTATTGTTGTTGCACTGCAACATGACTCGGAATTCCTTCCAAGCCAAAAGCATCTCAATACTTCCACCACTTTTCCTCAAGCTTCTCAGTATATGCCTGCTACATTGACAGGACCACATGCTGCCTTTGTTTTTGTTGCTCAACCTTCTGTTGAGGCTTCCACTTTGGCTAGCAATCCAATGGTTATGCTTTCCAATCTGCTAGTGGACCCATGTTCAATACTCTTGATGGTCATTGCTATACTCCCGAGCCAACATCAATGTTAATTGGACCACCAAAATTTCTTAACAAGAAGTCTAGCTTGCCAAAAGAGCCAGAGAAAATGATTAGAAAAATTAAGAGTGCAGAAAATGCTAGGAAAAGTTTCCAGGACCTGCGGGTAAAGAAGATGTTACATACAAAGACTGGACATATATTCAAGTGTTAACCTTCATCTAATCCTTGAGATGTCGAAACTTGAGGAGCAAGATGAACATGAGGAATTCGTGAAACATTTGGGACCATATTGCAATCAAGTAAGGGAAACTGGAGAGAAGAAGAATGAGAAAGATACAGCTGCTATAGTAGTTGGAGAACAGATATATCCAAGAAGACGATGTCGTCATCCCCATCAGTCTCAAGCCCAAATTCGTACCCAAGCTCTCTATAATCCCACCCCAAATCCATTCTAGTCCATTTTCCCACCTCCATATCTAGGGTACTATGCACAACCATATGTTCAACTATCTTCTTACTCACAATGGCGTGCACCAAATCCTCAAGGTCATCCTCAAACTTCACAAACATACCAACCCTTCTAGGCCAGATTTTCAATCTAAGCCAAATAATGAAACGAAACAGAAATTGAGGGATAGCTTCACACCAATTAGAGAGTCATATGCCAGTTTATTCCAGATATTGGTACAACGGGGTATGATCACTACTCTCTTTGGGTATACTCCTAATCCGCATTCAAGAAGTTTTGATCTTAATGTACAATGTGCATATCATTCTAATGTTCAGGGTCACAGTATTGAAGATTGTTGTGCTTTGAAAACAGAAATTGAAAAAATGATTCAAGATAAATCAATTATGATGCAAAACATTGACAGTGAGGAAAGTTTTAGTCATGCTGATATGCAAACTAGTGGCTAAGATGTTAGGCTGAGCAATTGAGAAGTCACCTCTCTCCCTACTAGGAAAAGGTCTAGTAGTTTGTTTTGTTTTATTTTTTGTTATCTGAATTATTTCAGGGTTGTAGTTCAGGATCTAACTTGTTTTGTCCCTTTGTCTTATGTTCAAACCCTTCTATCTTTTATTTTAACTAAATGAAGTATCCCTTTTCTTTTTGTGTTTTAAATGTTGTTCGTGTTTTTTTACATAGTACATTTTATGTTGGCTCTAGTGATATGACATGCTTGCGAAATTTTCAGCTAGATCTTAAAATCCAATTTGAGCATGAACTTTGAATCAAAGGGTTAAAGTTAGAAAAAAAGAGCATATGAGAAAATAGATAGAGTGTTGAGGCAATTGGTGATCAAGTTGAAACCTTCTTTACAAATTTCGGCAATTATTTTGAGACTCATAAGAATAACTTAGTCATCAATTGAAAGACATATCTCAATTAGTTCAAATAGTGGACGCGTGACCCCTATATCAAAAGGAACAGAAAGAAAATCAACTCCACGAAAGCATGGGTCATTAGATATGAGGAATGTACAACAAAGGTGGAGTTTGCTAAAGAAGTAGCGTCGCAAATGCTCAATTAAAGTTAATGTTATTAAAGTGTCACATATGATCTTTATTTTTCATTTTATATTGCATGATGTGTACTTGCATTTTCAAGGATTGATATGACGAAGGCATTTCATTCTGTTATCCAAAGATTATGTCATCCTTTGTTTACCCCATTTGAGCCTTAGTGTTATTTTCTTTCATACCCCTCTTTTGGAACCAAGATAGAGCCAACAAAGCTAAAAAAAAGTGTTGAGCAAAATAGTAGAGTCAGAAAAGTAAAAAAAAAAAAGAAAAATATGTCGAAAAATAAAGAAAAGAGAAAAGTGTCAAGAAAAATAGAGTCACAAAGGTCCCAAAAGAAAAAGAGCCAATAAAGGAAACAAAAGAAATCAAAATCAAGCAAAAGAACAAGATGCCAGAACTACGTGTGACCTGATTTTCCTCACTCGGGGGTGAGATACGTACGCTGCCCTACTTTGGGCTCGGTCCAACCAAATGAACAATTTAGAATTGCCCAGTCAAAAGAAACTGGGGCATGAGTTAATCTTCATTGTTTGAGTCAATTCCAAAAGTTGTAAGTCCCACCCCACTTCAAGTGTCGTTTGGACCTTATGCCATCCTTTCTTTCTAACCCTATCCAAAAGCTAAGTTACAACCAAAGAAAGACCTTCAGATCAATCTTTGAGGATTTTAAGACTAAGTATGCAATGGATATAATGACGCATTTTGGGAACTACTTGTCTTTCTCAGCATAAAGAATCAGGAGAGAAATAAAAATAAGAGTCTTATTAGTGAAAACCCTCACGGGTATTGTAAGACAATGGTAAGTTGAGAGAGATAAAAATGAGAGAGTCTTATCGGTGAAAATCCTTACAGGCACTATAAGACAACTGTGAGTTGAGAGAAATGTAAATAAGAGAGTCTCATTAGTGAAAAAAACCTCAGGACACCATAAGGCAATGGTAAGCTAAGAAAAAAAAAAACAAGAGAGGCTTGTTGGAAAAAACCCTTCAAGGCACCACTAGCCGAATGAGGTCTCTGAATGCAATTGTCCCAAGAAAGTAACTCAGTTTCAGGGCCAATAACTTAAAAATAACTGGTAGAGAGTGTGGATGGAAAGATTAGGCAGATTGATCCAAAATGCATGGAATAATCATTAGAGTTGACAGTCATTTTTAGATAATTTTTTCTTTTCTTTGTTTCAAATGGGCACGTTTATTATATTTTCTTTCTTCTATACATTTTTATTTTATTTTCTTGAGTTAGTTATCGAAATTAAAAAAATCATCGTTATTTTTTCTCTTGTCTTTGAGTCAAGTCCATTGTCAAAACAAGTGAGAAAAGATTTCAAAATTGACTACCAGCTTCTTTAATTGTAGAAAGTAAGACAAAAGGCCAACACATGAAATAGACATGATTGTGAGCGGATATAAGGCATGCAGGAAGTTTTGTCAACAGAAAAGTCTGGAAACTCATGAAAATACCAAGGTTCAAAGGGTTTATCTGATAAGCACTGCAAAGCAGAGATACTGTGTTTGTTTCTAATCAACCTGTTTTAAACTCATAAGTTTTCTTTATATGAAATGGGAACAGTTGCTACCTTCTAATCAAAGGCTTCAAAGCACAAATATCCAGAGGCAATTCCTTATTTTTGCAAATGCAAGAGTAGTGTTGTTGTACAGGTTTGGTAATCACAATTATGGTGAAACTCATCATCTTGTACCCCTAAAATACACACTCTCTAATTTGGGTCTTTCATGTCTCATAGCTAGGAGGTGCACTTTCTAATTTGAACAGTTAATTCTAAAAGATGCACTTTAGTAAAAACCTTTCACTTCCACTCTTAAGAGAGGGACTTGTTGGTCTCAGTCATTCAACTTTACCCTCAAAAGGTGCATTTCTTGATCAGAATCTTGATTCATCTTGGCATTATGCATTGTTGCAAGTAGTTGTGATTGGGTTAGACACCCGCAAAATCTTTTGATGATAAACTGGGGCAAAAAGAAGATTTAATTTCTGTTATTAGGAACTTCACTTTAGGACCCTCCTAGCAAAATGAGACTTTATGTTTCTGGAAAATGAAATCCTTCTTTATCATAATCTTTGTGAGGGATAATTTTTGTTTTAGTTTTGATTTTGATTTCAGGAGTCCTCCTGGAGAACAGGGTGATGAAATCCCAACTCAGGATCCCGTCTGAAGAAAAAGGTGATGAAATAGCAAGTCAGGAGCCCACCTGAAGAATAGGGTAACAAAATTGAAAATCGAGGGCTCGCCTGGAGAACAGAGTGAGGAAAATTGCAAGTCAGGAGCCCGCCTGAAGAATAGGGTAATGAAATTAAAAGCTGAGAGCTCACTCGGAGAATAAAGTGATGAAATTGCAAGTCAGGAGCCCGCCTAAATAACAATGTAATGAAATTGAAAGTCAGGAGCCCGCCTAAAGAACAAGGTGATAAAATTAAAAGTTGGGAGCTTTCCAGAAGAACAGAGTGAGAAAATTGTAAGTCAGGACCCCGCTTGAAGAATAGGGTGATGAAATTGAAAGTCAGGAGCTCACCTGAAGAATAGAGTGAGGAAATTGCAAGTCAAGATTCCGCCTGAAGAACAGGGTGATAAAATTAAAAGTCGGGAACTCGCCCAAAGAATAGAGTGAGTAAATTGCAAGTTAGTAGCCAACCTGAGGAACAGGGTGATGAAATTTAAAGTTGGGAGCTCGCCTGAAGAACAGGATGATGAAAATTAAAAGTCAGGAGCCCGCCTAAAGAACAAGGGTGATGAAAATTAAAAGTCAGGAGCTCGTCTAAAGAACAAGGGTGATGAAACTGAAAGTCAGGAGCTCACCCGAGGAATAGAGTAAGAAAATTAAAGTAAAACAACAAGGTAATGAAATTGAAATTCAGGTTCCCGCCTGAAGAACAGGGTGGTGAAATGACATGTCAGGATCCCGTCTAAAGAGCAGGGCGAATAAATGAAAAATCAAAGAAACAAGGTGAAAATATAGAGTCAATAGATTTAAAAATAGCAATTCTGGAGCCCTTCTGGTGAACAGGGTGAAGCATTTGAAAGCCAACAATAAGCTGAAGAAATCGGTAAGTTAGGAGCCCGCCTGGAAAATAGGGTGATGAAACTTAAGTCAAGAGTCCAAAAGAAGCTGCATAGATAGGATTTCTGTAATTTCATTTATGTTTTAACTTGTAATTTTTATTTTGATGTAATGACAGAGCCGCAGACTAAAACTTCGACAGAGCCTCACTCAACTCTCAAACTCGGGATAGTTCCTCTTCTTCCAACCCTTTGAGATACCTATGACTTGATTCCCTCATAACTAGGGATGAGTATGATATCCAAAATCAAGACTTAGTTTCCATCCTTCTGTTTCATTTTTTTAAATAATGATCAGATAAAATTTTGTCTCATTGTCTACTTCTTTGTCTAAAAATACTTCGTGTTTACATTCAAAAAGGGCATACTGTAGACACCTAATTTTGTCCCTCCCAAAGTCTAATTTTATCCATTTTTAGTTCACCTTACCACGCACCCTCTTTCATGTAATTATACTCCATAAAAATACAAAAATAATAATCCTTAACAAAATTCCTAACAAATTTTATCTTGTTTTATTCATCCTAACAACCTACCCCGCCCCATACCCCTACCCATGTGGTCCCCACCCTCACATACTCTCACCAGACATATACACACAAAGCGAATAATTTTCTTCATGGATGTGCATACTATATAAAGGGATTCACTGAAATTTTGAATATACATTCGCAGACTACATAAAAATGGGTCTCCATTGTTGAACACGCACACACCGACTCCTATTCGCATAACAAATCGCATATATGCACACACACTGTGAGAGAAATATCAAGAATCAAGATGTTTTGAGAGATTCGGTAGTTTTTGTTACATTTTTGGTGAAAATTTTGCCAAAATCGATTGTTCAGTTAGTTGGTCTAGTCCCTAGATCGCCGGAATTGGTGTCATCGGTGTCCAGTTCATCCGTTTGATGGATCCAATCCAAAATCCCCAAAATTTTCTCTATTTACCCGTGCTTTCTAGCTGAATCTGGCCGGCATCGAAGCATTCCGATGATGATCTCACCGAAATCCATTACCACACAACGGATTAACCATCATCGACCACGAAAATTTTCACTCTCACCTCTAAAAATCCAAACCAATAACTGAAACCAGTTGAAATCAACATTTGGTTTGATTTCATTGAGATTCGGGTTGACTCCGGTGGAATTTTGATACGGGTTTTCTCAGTTCTTCATAATTTCTTTCTCAATTGGTTTAATATTTCTTCTTCAATTTGTTTGGGGTTGATTCTGGGATCAAATCTGTCCGGATCTTTATTTTTCGGTATTGAGTTTAGAGTTTTATTTGCTATCGAGGTTCGAATCGGGTTTTCGAGCGCGGTTCTATCTCCGATATATTGAAATCGACACTTGAGGTCCAATTTTTTGACTCTCTCTTTTCATCTTATTTTGATTTGGTGCATTGATGTTATGATTGTGTGTTGTTGGTTGTGATTAGATGATCTTTGTTGATGTTCTCTATTGTTTATCCATAAATAATTAATCATGGTATGAACTTGATGTTAGCATGGATTTGGATAATTGCTTTGTGTAAAATTGATGTATAAAAGGGGATTTAGGAATAAAAATGGAATGAGAATTAAAACTTGACGAAAAGTGTCTTTTGGTTAGTTTGATTTATGGGTTGTTGTTTAACTTGAAATGAAAAGCAATCGACTTGATAGTATCATGATAGGTCTAGTAGGTAGGCAAATGCTAAGTCGGGTAGGAAAATTTTAGGAATGATGTTTTATTGAAAGTTTGAATGTGCATGTGACCACCAATAGATTTGATGATGTATTCATTCACCGGGGAATGCCCCAAGGGATTTGTACTGATTTATCCGGGGAATGCCCTGAAGTATTCTGTACTCGAAAGACGTTCGTGATGAAGGCTTGAGGCATCGGGTAAGGCATTGGAGCGTAATTTAGGTTAGAGTAGGTTTACATTTCAGTATCTTTTATTTTGAGTCTGTAATAAATTGGATTGAACACTATATTTTTGGACTTGTTTTGTTGTTTGTTTGATTGTTTGGCGTGATTTTGTGTGGTTTATACATTCATAGTGTCAAATTAGCCAATATGCTCCACCAAGCGATCGTGGTCGAACCACGGGATCGGGGGGTGCCTAACACCTTTTCCTCGTTTAACAGAATTCCTTAGCCAGAATCTTTGTTCGCGGATCAGTTTTAGAGTCAAATCATTTTGAAAAGGATTTTTCAAAGGTGACTTAGCACAACGGATCATGTCAAGTGGTGACTCTGAATAAAAAATGTAAATAGTCCTTTTTCAAAACAAATCTTCATTTTGTCACTTTATAATAAAAACTCTTTCGAAACCTTAAAATCGATAATCTTTTTGGTTAAAAAGGGGGTGTGACACCCGGGTCAATTATGGGCACCCCCTACTACTAGTGGGTGCCTCCGGTTCGAGACAGGACTTTTGAAGAAAAAGAAACTCCTCTGCAAAGGATGGAGAGAATTGAGTTAGTTTTTTCTTCAGGTCATCGAGAAACTTCATTAGAGTGGAAAAACATAGAAAGACTGTTGTCTCGGCCCAAGGGCCACCTCCTTTCTTTAATTCACAGGCACAAAAGGTAAAATTACGATTGTTGTGAAAGTTATTGAATGAATCTATTTCATTTTAATTTGATCTAAGAACTAAATCACGCTCTATAGGATTTGAACCTACGACAGCATTTTGAATATATTCTATGATAAAACTAAAGATTATTTATTTATTTATTTAAAAAGAAGAAGACTTACTTCTCTTTAACAGAAATAACTTTGAATTTTGAATTAAATTATCAAAATCATCATAGAAAAAGGGCAGTCCAGTGCACTAAAGCTATCGCTACGCGCGGTGTCCGGGGAAGGGACCCACCACAAGGGTGTATCGTACGTAGCCTTACCTTACATTTCTACGAGAGGTTGTTTTCAAGGCTTGAACCCGTGACCTCCTGGTCACATGGCAGCAACTTTACCAGTTACTCTAAGTCTCTCCTTCATCAAAATCATCATATAAATAAATAAAAATTTTATAATAAAATCTAAGGTAATATATTAAAGCACGTTACTAATATCTTACTTATTAACTTGAATTAATCTTTATTCTATAAAGGCCTTTAGTAACTCAACAAAGAAATCATAAAGCAACTAAAATTAGTAAAACATACGAATGTCAAATTGATTTTGATGGTTGTTAAAGTTATCATCTTTAAGAATTATGATAATTTTGATAGTTTTTATAATTTATGAATTTTTATGTTTATCAGAAAATGTAAAATTTTAAAAGTTTAAATTGCATACTCTAATAAATCTTTAACTTTATCTCAAATAATCATATTCTAATTTCATCTCACTTACCCAAACGAGTCTCTCTCTGTTTTTTTTTATTTTTTTTTTATTTTTAGAGAGTGTATATGGCTCCCAATCCAAATGAAGAGGATGTTGATAATCATTCAATCTTATATAGTGGGATTTGAAATTCAAAATGCATCAAATACTACTTGATTCCATTTACTCTTGAGTAGGTGAAACGTTGTATGTTAGTTATTGTATTTGGAATTATAAATGATGTATTTAGACATAAAAAATTCACATGGACAAAGTTGAGCTGACCTATCCAAAGGATCTGTGATTAAACGTTGAATGTGAATTTTAAGTGTTTGACCTGTATTTTTTGTATTAATTTTGAGTGAATATTTGATCAATTAGGTTATCTACGTGCTGGCAAAAACTATTTTTAGGTAAGAATATTTTTGAAGTGAATTTTATGTTTGTATGAGCAAGTTAAAGCTTTTCTTTTTGTCAATATTTTGGTAAATAGTTATTCTTGCCTTTTTTTTTTTCTCTGGTTCTTTGTTGTTATAAAAGCGAGTGAGGAACAATTTTTCACTACATATTTGGAATTCAACAACTATACTCATTAATTAATGTTGCAGAAAGCTTGACGAAAAGAAAAACATGAGAAGGAAAACATGCATGTGCATTGAGTGACATGATTAATTAAAACATAGCCATGGTAAGCAATACATGTATTTAGAGAAGTCAAAACTTTGTAATGTTCTTTTATGCATTTCATCAAACATTTTGTAAACAGTATATGTATGTGGAGAAGTCACAATTGAAAGCTCAAGCAGCTACTTACCTCAACTATAATTCAAAGATGTTTAGTTTGATAGATCCAATTCAACTCTTTAGTATCCATCTTAGACCAACTACCTCACAATTCATATCATAGGGTACAGTTTCGATGCACTAAATTTATTCTCACTTTATAAATTATTTTTTTTGTTTCCATCCGATGTCCGGTACACGCATTGAAGCCCGACTAATTCAAATTTGCGCCGAATAGGGCCCATTCGGGGTAGCGCTCTCACTTTATAAATAGTTATTTATTGTTAAATCAAAATTAGACAAAGATTAAAATAAAAAATTATCAACGGAAGACACGTGTTAATACTGTTGAATTGGATAAAATAAAAAAATTATCAACGGGGAAAGTTTAGTGTTTCCTTTTACTTTTCTCCCCCCCCCCCCCCCCCACCACACACACAACGTTCTTCTTTTTCTTCAGTAAACTCTTTTTCCGAAGTAGTGATAAGTCTGGGTATACTTTACCCCTCTCCAAACCTAACTTATGGGATTTCAATGAGTATGATGTTGTTATAGAGGTATATTTATAACAAATTAAATGATTTACAAAATGACAAACCTGATATTGACTTGACATGTAAATTTTAGAGGTGTCTTGCATAATTAATTTTTGAGTTGAGTGGGAGTGTGGGGCTAGGGTCGGGGTAGGAGGTGGGTTTAATAATATAAGATCAAGGGTAAAATAGGATTATATAATCTTAAGTACGGACATACTTGAAAAAAATACCACAAAATCATTGGTTACAAGGATTTTTAGATTACCAAACCATGAAATCAAATCATACCACACCATATATTTTTAAAAACAATCAAAACAAACATGATTCACTTAATAACCATATCATACCATTTCATGACAAACCACCATGCAAACAGAAGGTAAAGAGTGGCCATTGTGTTTTTTTCTTATTTTTTCACAACTCAGAACCCTAACCCTATTTCCCGTTTTGCACTAATGTCTTCGTCGTCGAAGAGGATAGAATTGGAAGAGGACATTGCAATGGAGAAGAGAGCTATTACCATGAGATGGATCCAATATTTGAAGAGTATGACAGGCAGGTTAAAGAGAGTGGTGTAAGTGAACTGGTTAACAACACAACCACACACACATATTGTTATTGTTATTGTTGTGAAACATATATACGTGCACGCATGCATGCTTTTGATTGGGTCTCTTTTTAATCTAGGTTTCGACAAGGTTAGTTATGCCCGTGTTCATTGATTGTTGTGAGTGATTGATTGATGGATAGATGGATGGATGGATGGATTGAGATATTCAATTCAGGCTCGAGATTAGATTTGTATTATATCACATTCGTTGCCAAGGATAATAATGATAAAAAAGAAGACACCTTTCAAGCACTGGTATGGTGGGGAGGGAGAGAAGAATATGATATGGACTTTTGCAGGCTTAAAGGTATATAATAAACTTACCCTTTTTAATACGCCTTCTACCTAGCTAGCTTGTTACTACTTATATTATATACCTTAGTTTTTTTAGGATATCCACTCTAATTCATCTGTGTTAGCGATATGGACTACGTACACTTTACCATCCCAGACCCCACTTTATGGGAATATGTTGTGCAACCATTCATGTCATTTGAAGTTGTCTCATATTTCTACTTGTCTCTTCAACAAAAAATGGGTGGGTGGGTGGACTTCATCTTCCAAATTCTTCAAGGCAATTGTTCAATTTACTCTTTTTAAGCTTTGATCAAGGGGAAAAAACAAGACTTTTTCCTAATAGTCAAGCCTACTAAGGGATATTATATGCAAAATTGATCCATTTTCCCTCAAAAGTTTTTATTGATAATAGAGATTAGTAAGTTGTCATAAACTCAAGCATCCTTCAAGCGTTCCAATAGGCAATTGAGGTATTCAGTAGTTTCGGTATAATTTATCCCACCATTTATAGCATACTGATGGGATAAGTTGTCCTGAAATAGCTAATCATGAGATAATTAATCTTTTTGTTCCCAACCAAACGACCCCTTGATATGGCTTGATCGATTTGCTTGCTTCAGTCTTATCGGAACATACACAACATTTCAAAATTCTTTAGTCTAGTCCACAATTTTGGAACAACTTAGCCAGTTTTGGGCTTTTTTTTTTCACTGTAGAGGCTTTGAGATTCTTGAAAATATAGGTCCATGTGCATACAAGTCTTTGGTGTAGTAGTTGAACATCAAGTAATGTTATACATAAAAAAATTCTATTGCTAATATGTTTTTTCTTGAGCTCTATTGGAAATAGTGTCTTCTACCTCCCAAGGTAGGGGCAAAGTTTGCATACACTCTACCTTTCCAGATCCCACTTGTGGGATTACAACAGTGATTATGTCGTTGTTTTGTATTAAAAAAATTCTACTCCCTTGTGATTGTGAACTTGTGTTTCACGAAAGAAAGGTCTGTATTTTTTGGTTCAATGTTTCTCCGTATGTTCAGGTTGGCACTGTAAAATTCTTTTGTTATGTATAGACAAGTAATGATGAGAAAAGTGATGTTTTTAATTTGTTTTGTGCTATAAACAACTTTGGTATTCTTTGTTATACTTATTTTTTATAAAATTTGACGGGTGATGAGATATCTATGATAGGGATAGCATTTTGTTTTAATTTAGGCTTAATACATAAACTACCCTTTGAGATTACATCCAAACATTTCAATTGTGGTTTTCAAGATTCTACATTATCTTGTTCATGATTGTCCTCAAATTTTGCATTTGGCATCCACTTTGTATAAGTTGTGCATTTGGAATCTGCATTCTCTTGTTCGTTTGTTTGATGTTGAATAAAATAAAGGAAATCGATGCAATAAAGCTCCCACTATGTGCAGGGTCTAGAAAAGGTCCCCACCACAAGGGTGTATTGTGCGTGGTCTTACCTTGCATTTTTGTCAGAGGCTTTTTCCAAGCTTGAACCAGTGACCTTCTGATCACATGGTAAAAACTTTATCTGTGATGTTACATGAAGGACAAAAAAGTTTTAGGGTGATCTTTTTCCCAGTGCTCAAGTCACGATGGACAGAGTTATGTAGATCTGATGCTTGTATTGATGGTAGATAGAGGATAACTTGTGAAATTAATTGAGGTGTGCATAACTCAGAAAATGCTTAATTGACCTTATTTTTGATGACTTTGTTGTTTTCTCTTAATACATTCAAAACTATATGGTTGAAGCCTTTCTTGCTTTTTCTTTGATGCATTCAAACTATACACTTGACATTGTTAGTCTATATAAAGTTGTGTTTTGTTGAATCAAGAATGTAAAGTGTTAGAATTGTGACCCGAATTTTGTTGATCTGGCCCTGAAAGTTTTGGGGTGCGACCCATGTTTGTAATTTTCAATGGGGTCTGTGGTCAGTCACTAGAGTGATGGTCCGTCACCTAGACCATCAACCGAGACTGATCAGCGCTATAACGACGTTTTAATTGGGGTTTTTGGACTTTTCCCACCCTTTAGCCCCTATTTCCATCAATCTAAACAACATAAACTCCTTATTCACTCTCAATAACAAGATTAGGGTTTCCTCCCAATATTATGTCCCAAGAACAAGATTCAAGCCCTTCTTTAGAAAACTAAGAAATTCAAGTTCTTCAAGTTCAAGAACCATCAAGAAAACAACAAGATTTGTGTTTCTCTTTCAAGATTCAAGGTTTAAGGTATGCGTGATGTTCATCCATGGGCCCTTTTCACCCATGGAGTCTAAGAATCTGTTTTTAAGTCTTAAATTATTATTTTTACATGTTATTATGAATTATATCCATGAAGCTCACATGAACTTTGATTTCGAATCATGTTTACTATGTGTTTTCATTGCAATTCACCCTTGACAAGTTTAAATGATGATTATTTGTATGTTAAATCCTTAACCCATGTTGTTAATATTGTAATTATGTTATTATCACATGATTCAACTATTCCCATGCTTTAACTCATGACCCTCATATGTTTGATGAAATGGCTAAGTGTTGAATGTTAAACATTGATTCCCTTCTATGATTTCAAAGCTTTTATGTGGTCCTATTGTTATTGCTGATCTAGGGTGTATTTATATGTCCGAGCACCAATGTTTATCCATAATAGGGCTTATTTGACGAGTTAAAATGTATGTTTTTATTGTGTTTTGATGTGTAATTACATGATATAGCTAACGGACGTGATTAGTGATGCAGGGTAAATTTCAGCACAATTGGAAGAAATTGGATGTATGACATAAAGCAAGTGATGATTGATGTCATGGATTTGATTTTATTGATTTGAGAAGACACTTTCAGTGAAGTTGGAAAGCAAGCAATGAAGGTTGAAGCAAGTAGAAAAGCAACCAGCTTAACGGGATTTTTACCTTAGCCGCATATTTTGATGACAATTCCAGTGAGGGATTGTGATAGGCCCGCAACGTGACCTCTAGTCAAGTCAATTACGTACTGCGGCATGACCCTTAGTCAGGTCAAGCAAGTGTCGTGGCGCGTCCCTCAGTCAAGTCAAGCTAGTATCGCAGCACGACCCTGGTTCCCTGCTAGGCAAAATCATCCCAACTATAAAAGAAACACTTGATCAAAATTGAAGTCACTTCTGGAACGGACAACAGAGGAAATAACACTCTCAATATTTCTTTTAGGGTTGTTTGAACTTCAGTATTCCTAAATTACTTTGTGGTATATTTAATTACTCATTTTGGATGTTGAATTTGAACATGAGTGGCTAAACATCCTTGTTCAGGGGTTGAGGCCAAAGACATGATTGCACTTTGATATTCTTTAACGTAGTTTCATGTTGGATTTTCATATGAACTATTCTTAATTTGTTGTGCGTACTATTTTGATGAGCTGCCACCATTAGAATAAATCTTCATTTCTATGTGAATCCAGAAGGAAAATCGTATGATTTTACAAAGAGATTAAGGAGCAAGGTTCTCATCCTTTTATAAAATAGAGGATTTGAATTAGCATCTAGGATAGGGATATACCTAGAAGTCTTGTTAGGTTCAATTGCAGGAAGATAGCCATATACATCTAAATGAATTATTGTATCTCTGCTCAACGATGTAGTTGCAAGGTTCATATAGGTAGAAGATTAGAGGTCAGGAGACCATGATCGTGTTATAAACCCTATGAATCAACAATCCAATAACCAACTAGACTGCGATAAGAATAAAGATTAGTAAGATTGTTAAAAGTGCCCCAACCCTGGAATTCTCATCATTATTATTTACAACCTTCACTTTCTTTGCCATTGTCACATATTTTTATTCTTATTTATTTACATTTTTACTCAAAACTTCTAAATCATCTTGATACTTTCAACACTTAATACCTCCTTGTCTAAAACTAAAATTGGTTGAATTGCTAATTACGTAGTCCTCGTGGGTATGATATCCGACTGTCTAAGTCACTATATTACTTGTAAGATCGCATACACTTGCATGTGCATTTGAACGCAACAACTGCTATCGAGTTTTGGGTGTTATAAATACTCAAAATTTAGTTGTTTACTTAGTCTCAGTAGTTTCATAATGGTTTTAGATATGTATGTGCATTATCAGTTTAGTTATTTATCATATCAGTCAAACTGAGATCAGCGTTAGTTCAGTTAGGAGTAGGATTCAACGTCGAGTGAACCCAGAGATGGGGGCTCTACTGAGAGTGTGACCTTTAGTAGTAGTTCCTAGGTTCCAGAACTACGTAACCAGCGTAGGTTAGAGTTATCAACCTGCCAGTTGAAGGTTGACAAAGTATTTACCTGCCAGATGATGTAACACCTATCTTATTAGAGCGCCTGCCAGCAGAGGGTGACTCGCTAGTATTAGTACCTGTGGCACGGTACTAGTACCCTTCCAACTGGGGTCATAGGTTGGACCCAATGAGTTTAGACTGGGCATGTTGGTTAGATGATACCTCCCACAGTTTTAGTTTCGGTACTCAGTTCAGAATTCAGTTCAGTTTTGTTTGACTATAGCATACAATTTTTTAGTTATTCAGTTATCAGATTTCAGTATTTTAACTTACAGACTATTTCAGAACATGTTTTATGCTTGGTCATGCATTCTCGAATTTTATAGTTTTCATGTATTTATATTCAGTTATTTCATATTGTTCAGTCAGTTTTTACTTCATGGACATAACCCATGCATTTCAGCCTAACCTCATTTCATATACTAGTACATTCAAAGTACTGATCACATACTCATTTTTTGCGCTATGATGTTTAGTATCATAGGTTAGGATGCTTAGTTTCCTGATCACGCTTAGATAGTTTATCTTATCAGCAGCAACAACAGTAGTAAGTCCTCATGTTTTGAGGACCTATTATGTTTCTTTCAGTATTTCAATATTTTCTTTTAATTAGTCAGTCAGAGTTAGTTGGGGGCTTATCCCATCAACTCCTCAATTAGTAGAGGCTTTTAGACATGCAGTCAGTCAGTTAGATATTTAGTTGGTTTTATTAGATATTTGAGAGACGTTTTGATGCGTATTCTAGTATCTAATTTTACATTATTTTATTAGTATTTAAAACCTTATGATGTTATATCAATTGTTTTCTGTATATGTCTTCTATAATCAGTATATTATTCAGTGCTCACAGCAGGTGCCTGCTCATGTGTTAACTTGTGGTCACTTGAGACCATAAGCAATGTTGTCGCGACTAGGAGGTAGCCTCGGGTCATGACATAACTTTATATCAGAGCCTAAGGTTTTACAGTATCCTAGGGAGTCTGAAAGCCGCATTGAGTAGAGTCTTGGGCATAGGTATGAAGTGTGCTACACTTATAGACAAGAGGCTACGAGATGTTTTAGAAATATTTCCCTTCTTTCATGTCTCAGATCATTCTATAAAAAGGTTATCTAAGAAATTTAGGTAGATTTTCGTTATGCTCCACTCATATATACTCTACCTTACTTTCAAAGTAATAGAAATAGTGAAGCTCAAGTTCCTACAGATAGATACTTCTCAGATAGTCCCTGTAGATAGTTGCAGGATTAAACACAGGACCAAACATATCCCACCAGTATTGATAAGTTCAGAAGTTTGAAAGACTTCATTCATGTCCATGAAAATCGTCCACTAAGCCAAAGTCAAATGTGCCTTCAAATCCCTTCTCAGTATTCTATGATAGTATATGACCTAAAGTTCGAAGCATGAATTCATAAGTTTAGCAACAATAAAGTGGGGATAGAATTTAGCTAGATTGAGTAGACTGTGTATCCATGGAGCTAGTTGTATGAAAAGTGAATTAGTAGGCCTGAAACAGTGTATGCAAGAATTTAGGTTTGTTGATTTGAAATTATATATTGTTGAGATTGGGTATGTTGGTGTAATGGTAATTCTTATGGTGCAGGAAAATTATAAGTTTAGAGATGTGATATTTGTAGGCTACGATAAAAGTAGTATGGTTATTACAGATTTAGGGATATACATGTTATGTGTTAGAATCTAGGTTTGAATCTTTGAAGATTGAGCTAATAGAAAGAAGAGTTTAAAATTCTAAGTTAGATAGTATTTAAGTTCTTACATGATGATTGTTGGGGCTATAGAGAGTTAAGAGTTGTACCTCAAAAGAAAGTCTTAGCAGTGGGTCTTACATTATAGTCATAGTCTCTCAAGGTGAGTTCACCATTTATGTGCATTATTATACCTCCAAACTCTAGAATAAAGTGGTGACAATTCAGTTTAGAGTTGATGCCCACAGGATTAGAACGATGGCTTGACGCTAAGGGGGAGGATGATAGAACCACTAACTAAGTCAGGCTCTCAGATTCTAGTAGTGATTCCAGTATGTTGTAGAACAACACTAGGAAGAAAGATGCCTGACCTATGCTTATTTCAGTAATTGTACATTAGTTATCACGATGTTTACTCATGACTAACATGTCAGCCCTACGATTATAGCTCATATTCATGCACTTCATAGAAAAATTCATGTACCATCCAGTTCCTAGTATAAGGAGTTTTAGTTCACCAGCAGTCTGAATCATATTCCATGAATTTATGAACTCCAAACTCAGGTCATGAAGCTCATGACTCATGAATTCACATTTTACAATTCTCAGTTCCCAAGACTCATGCTACACTCCTAATGATCAACAAAATTCAGATAATGTCATGTATATCCTCAGTTTAGATCTCTTTATGAATCCATGATATTAATATTCTATTCCTCAGGCCTCTGTTAAGTTTCAAGTTTTGTATAGTGTTCATTTATACTTTAGGTCCTCATGTTTTAACCTTTTAGTGACCTCTCCTTATGAAATAATAGTAGTAATGAGCAATTGCTTAGATGGGAGAGTGTAAACATTTCTTGTTGATGAAATATTATTGTATGCTTGTTTTAGCTAAGTTTGTAATTGTGAAGTAATATTGAGGCCAAGTTTTTGATATATGTCTGGGTTAGTTGAAATTTTGTGTGTGTTTTCTTGGGGTAGTGCATGGAAGTTGTTAATAATAGAGGGTTGAGAGATATGAGGGGGATGCTTTTATGGGTGTTTGTTTAAAGGGCATATGTGGTTATGATGATGGGCTTGAATGTCATGTTTATATATATATATGTGGATGAACACATTACGTGTCAGTGAATGTCTAGTAAATGTTGAATGTAGTTGTTGAAGTGGTAATAATAATTATTCATAAGATGAGGAGTTGTGAAAATGCAGGGTGTGTTGAATTTGTGATTTAGACTGGTGTTATAGTGATATATGTGCGCTTTGTAGATTTGAGTAGGCTTAAACATATTGAGAGAATTTAATTCAGCTCAAACTTTAGTAGGTAGAGTTATCAGTGCTCGTGTGAATATTTTTCAGTAGCCTCAAGTAAAGTGCAGTTTTGAAGTGGAATGTATAGTTGAGTATAAGCTTTTAGTATGATTTAGTACGTATAGCCAATAATTTAGTTTAGAATTCAGACAGACAAGTTCCTATTGTTTTCCATCTTTCCACCTAGTCATACTATATGAAGTTTCATGAATGTGGCCATTCCAGGAGATAGTTTGTTTGCATACATGTAAATTATGAATTCAGTTCAGTTCATGCATCGGTTTTAGATTCGAGATATTCGGTCATGATTCAGTTCGTAAGTGCCCCGTGCACCATATCAGTCTTTCCTTAGTATTTCATCCAAGTTAGTATCATTTGGGGGATGAACTATCCTAAGGGAAAGATTTTGTAATACCCAGAGTTTTCATGTACTAAACCTCTCATCTTTTCTTCACAAAACTAGATCTATCTAGAGGAAATAGTTACTCGTAAGTGGACTCTCTCATTTTTATCTCAACTTTATAACCATTCTCATGTCATTACATGTATTCATGAAATCAGTTCAGTTCATGTATCATGCTCAACTCAGTTATGAAGTCATGTTCCAAGTCATGCATGTTTAGGAAATGATGTCAGTTGCCTTAGTACTCTCGGTCTAACCAGTCTCATTCGAGGACAAATAATTCCAAGGGGGAGTTAATGTAATACCCCACATTTTTGGGCTAGACTTTGAAGCGTCGTTCTTACGTGTGTTAAAGCTAATACCGTGAATTTCTTTTGAATACATGTGTCATGATCTTTATCCTAGTATTTTAAGTGAATTGGACATATATTAAGTCCTCAAATAGATCCTAGCTTGTAGACAAGTCAAAACATTCCTTAGCGATTAAATTCTTTTGAAGAAAATAACTATAGCCATCTTCAAACAAGTATAAATTTTGGTATACTAATAATTTTTTATCTCTATACCCACAAACAAATAAATAATTGAATTATATTTCCAACTATATCAATTTTTCCTTAATCCGATATCGGAGTAAAAAGTTATGTTTGTTTTACCAGAGAGGTATCTGTCTGCCAAGGTGCAACGACCAAGGTGACGGACCATCGCACCAGTGATGGTCCGTCAAGCCAGACCGTCAACCTCAGGAAGAAAGGTCGAATTTTATTCATATAGTGGCACTTGGAGTGACGATCAGTCACCAGAGTGACTGTCCATCACCCAGACCATCAACTGAGATCGATCAGCATTGTAACAACGTTTTAAATGAGATTTTTGGTCTTTTCCCACCCTTTTAACCCCATTTCCATCGATCTAAACAACATAAACTCTTCATTCACTCTCAACAACAGGATTAGGATTTCCTCCCAAGATTATCTCCCAAGAACAAGATTCAAGCCCTTCTTTAAGAAACTAAGAAATTCAAGTTCAAGAATCATCAAGAAAACATCAAGATTTATGTCTCTTTCAAGATTTAAGGCTTAAGGTATGTGTGATGTTCATCCATGGGCTCTTTTCACCTATGTAGTTCAAGAATCTATTTTTAAGTCTTAAATTATGATTTTTACATGTTATTATGAATTATATCCATGAAGCTCACATGAACTTTAATTTCGAATCATGTTTACCATGCGTTTTCATTGCAATTCACCCTTGACAAGTTTGAATGATAATTATTCACATGTTAAATCCTTAATGCATGTTGTTACTATTGAAATTATGTTATTATTAGATGATTTAACTATTCCCATGCTTTAACTCATGACCTCATGTGTTTGATGAAATGCCTAAGTGTTGAATGTTGAACAATGATTCCCTTCTATGGTTTCAAAGATTTCATGTGATCCTATTGTTACTGCTATTGAGTCCTAGGGGTTATGGATACCCAAAATTTTGCTCTTTACTTAGTCTCAGTAGTTTTAAAATGGTTTCAGATTTATATGAGCATTATCAATTCAGTTAGTTATCATATCAGTCAAACTTAGATCAGTTCAGTAATCAGTATCAGTTCAGTTGAGAGTAGGATTCAACGCCAAGCGAACCTAGGGATGGGGGCTCACCTGTCAGTAGAGGGTGTGACCTTTATTAGTAGTCTCTAGGTTCCAAAACTACGTAGCCAGCGTAGGTTAGAGATATCAACCTACCAGTTGAGGGTTGGCAAAGTGTTTACCTGCCAGAAGGTGACACCTATCTAATAAGAGCGCCTGCCAGTAGAGGGTGACTCACTAGTTTTAGTACCTATGGCACGGTATTAGCACCCTTCCAAATGGGGGCACAGGTTGGACTTCGATTAGCTCAGATTAGGGCATGTCGGTTAGATTATACCTCCCATAGTTTTAGTTTCAGTACTCAGTTCAGAATTCAATTCAAAACTTAGTTCAATCTTTTTTTACCATAGCACACAATTTATCAGTTATTCAGTTATCAAATTTTAGTATTTCAGTTTAAAGACTATTTCAGAATATATTTTATAGTTTGTCATGCATTCTCAGATTTTACAATTTTCATGTATGTATATTCAGTTATCTGATATTGTTCAGTCAGTCTTTACTTAATGCACATAACCCATTCATTTCAGCCTAACCTCATCTCATATACCAGTATATTTAAAGTACTGATTGCATGCTCATTTTTTATGATATGATGTTTAATATCATAGATTCAAATGCTCAATTTATTGATCGTGATTAGACAGTTCATCTTATCAATAACAACAGTAGTAGTGAGTCCTCATGTTTTGAGGACCTATTATATTTCTTTCAGTATTTTCTTTTAGTTAGTCAGTCGGAGTTAGTTGGAGGCTTGTCCCATCAACTCCTCAGTCAGTTGAGGCTTTCAGACATGCAGTCAGTCAGTTAGATATTCAGTTGGTTTTATCAGATGTTTCAGACATGTATTGATGCGTATTTCAGTATCCACTTTTATATTACTTCGTCGGTATTTAAAACCTTATGGCGTTATATCAGTTATTTTCCGTATATGTCTTCTATCATTAGCATATTATTCAGTGCTCACAGCAGGTACCAGCTCATGGGTTAGCTTGTGGTCACTTGTGACCGTAAACATAATTGTCGCAACCAGGGGGTAACCTTGGGTCGTGACAATATGTGAGAATTCCTAGAAATTGATAATTTGAGGATCATCTATAAGTCATATTATTTGAAATAGGATAGTATGCAAGATTACCTATGAGTTGATAGTCTGCAGTTCATCCGTAAGCCGCAACAACATCCTAACTAGATAGTGTGCAAGGTTACCCAAAGATCGATAGTTTGAAGGTTATCCATAAGTCGCAACTAAATTCTTATCGGAGAATATGTGAGATTATCAAATTGGTAAGTCAAAGGGTTCTCTATAAGCCGCGTCATATCCAAGATTGATTATGTACAGGATTACCCAAAGACTAGCAATTTGAGAGATATCTATAATTCATTTAGTATCCAATGGATGATGTGCAAGAATACCTAAGAGCTAGATATCAGAGGGATATCTATAAGCCATATGTTATCTAAGGTCAGATAATGTGTAGGATCACCTAGAAGCCAGCAATTCAAAGGATGTCTGTAAGTCACCTTGTATCCAACATCAAACAATGCGTAAGATTATCCAAAGATTGTGAATTCGAGGAAAATCTATAAGTCGTATCGATACAAAAGATGCACAAGACTTACCTGAGGTCACCTACAAAGACTCATTGTTAATAATAGAATAAGTTATCATTCCACATACAACAATGATAAAAGTCAAATGGTCACCTTAATTTTTGAAGACATGAGTGGAGGTCATCATTTAAAGGTTCAAGACTTGGTCACCCCGAGGGCACAAGAATCTACAAGGAAGACCCGTTTTGAGCACAATCAAGGCTGTGTGTGGAAGATTTCTTGGAGCATCGAAGACTTGAGACTCACAGTTTTGTACAACACTTAATGGGTCATGATTTGTTCATCTTCATTAAGGGTATTTTGATCACTTCATTGGGTGTCACCCCACCTTTTAAGGGCATTGTTGTCATTTTGCCTTGTCTTGTAATAAAATATAAATAGAATATTGTAGATCTTTTTCTCATGAGTTGTTCATTGATGTAAGACTTGAAACATGAAACACCTTTAGTTGTAGGACTTGGAATAGCCACCACACCGAAATGAGGGAAACAAGTGTAGATATCACTTGTGTTGCAATGTTGGCTTGAGACATTGGTGCTTAGAGGAGGTAAAGTTCATCTTGTGTCAATGTAGGAGTTAGGTTAACCGTTGTGTGTAGTGTTAAGGGTTCAAGATTACCATATTCTTGGATTCTTAAGCTTATACCAACCAAGGTCTAACTATCTATCCATTTTGTTTATATTGCAATCGTTTTTTGTGTTCTTTTAATTCAAGTCCGTGACTTGTTGTTCTTGTTCTATTGTTACTGTTCTTTATCTTGTTGTTGTTAACATAGTTTGTTGTTAGCTGTTTTTAGGTGATAAACACATCAATACATTATGTTCTTGTTGTTGTTTGTTGAATCCGAGTGTGGTCTTCAAAAAGGTCCTCGGATCTTTGATCTTATGGACTGATTTTAAAGTGTGTTTCATGTTGTCCTTGTAATTCTAGTATCAAACAAGCATTATGGGTTACCAAAAGGGTTGCCGCATTAGCAACATAAGATTACACGATTGCTGGTACGGTCCTGCATAAAGTATCCTTGGTGTCCAAGAGGGTCACCCCACTTCTGAGACATGCTCAATCAATAAAAGAGCTATTTTATTCAACAACCAAGATGGTTTTTGTGTTTATTATTGCAAGTTATTTCCCTCCAAATAGGTACATGAGGGGATGACTTTGCTTTTTAAGCAACAATACACATGGAGATGTGGTAAAAAACTATACACACCTTTCGTGAATTATGCTTATTACTAACGATTTTGTTTAAGATGTTGTTGAGAGCATCCGAGAGGATAAAAATCTCAAATCAAAACCATAGGTATGAACGACTCCAAAAAGGACGCAACACAATGTGAAACTTTTTCTTAGCAGCAAAATGGGGCATAGTCTAGAGAGGGACGTCAAACTCTCTGTACATAAGCTAAAGGATCATCGCCACCACCATCAAACCATACCCCTATCAGAAGGCATATAGGTATTCTGGGATATTCTGGTTTCAGCTTCACCTTCGAGATATTTCTAAACTTATGTCGAGGGTAACTTTCTCTTTTCTCTAAATTCAAGTGACGGGACACTTAGAGTTTTGGAAATTATGTCTATGTAAATTCTTATCTATGGATGTGAAGAGATCTATGTTCATGGTTAAGAGGTTACAAGCCTTTTTTCATAACTCGAACAACTTATCACTCATCCCGAGCCAAAGGCCGTCTAAAATAAAAGTGTTATTTCTACTGATCGAGTCGAACTATAAGCAGTCTGATTCCCTGAATCCAGGGATATATAGGCTAGGATCTAATTTGAAAACTCCACTGCATTCCAACCTCTCCCCAATCCTCCTCTTTCCTAGCTCTTTGGCTTTACTAAAATTCAAAAATCGAGATAGCTTGTGAATTTTTTGAAAATCGTGTTTTAAATCAAGTGTTATGAACTATAAGTGGCTTGCATTCTCATGTAATCTGAGATATGTAGGAAACACGATATTGGGGTCCGACCATAACACTATAAAACTCGTGCAAAAATTAACCTCTGTCCAAAACGAATTTGTGGTCGAACAAAAATTAGGAACGTCAAACTCCCGTTGCCCATGGTTACTTGCATCCACCCTACCCAAAGGGAGGAGACAGTTGTTGACATCTAATTTTTGTCCTCCACAACCAAGTTTTAATTTTGAGTTTTTTCGATTTTCAAATAAAATTATAATATTTATTTTATCCTAATAAACACTTTTTAAAGTATTTATCGGGATAATTTTGCCATTTTTAAGTAGCAATTATATTATCGTATTCAATTATACGAGATTATATAATTTTGTTACTTAATATTTATTTTGCGAATTATCAAAATTTAATCAAGGATTATCCTAAAAATAAATTTAAATGATTAAAATCTTGATTTAGATGTCATTTCTTCTTGAAAATAATTTATTTGAATATATATATATATATATATATATATATATATATATATATATATATGTAATAAATAAATAAAAATATATATATATATATATATATATATTCAAATAAATAAAAATATATATGTTTGTTGGATTTAAATTAAACAAGAATTTAATTTGTATCAAATTTAGATTTAATTTAGTCAATTTATTAAATTTGATCATAATGATAATCAAATTAGCCACGATTGCAATGCACATTGACCAATTTAATTTTCAATTTGATCAAAAAATTAAATTTGGCTAAATCTTAAACCTTAATTGGGGGTTCATTTAAAATAACCCCAAAAATCTTTAACCTTCTCCATTTTTTGAGCCATAAAAGCAGCCCAACAATAACAACAAATAGCCCATGCCACGACTGACCCACCCCAGGCCTAACACCAGTCTAGCCCAATCACTACAATTAAACCAACTTCAACAAACAACACCAACCCAATAACATAACCAGCCAACCCAATTTAAACCCAGCCCAAACCAACCTCTCTGCTGACCCGGCCTAATGTCTAAGTCTCCTTCTCTAATGTGTACAATACCACTAGCGAACAACGCGACAACAATAGCAAAATCACGATATCAACAATAATCCGAACCAGCCTCAACGACTCCAGCTTGTTGAACTTAACAGCGAAACCCAACCCACTTGCAACCCAGTGATTTCACCAGTCAACTATCATCACAGCAACAATGTTCAACCTGCAAACCCTAAAACCTGACACTGACCCGATTCATTCCAGTTCCATAAAAAAAATATTGCAGTATCGACACCTCATCAAGTCGAGGTACATATTCCCTAAAATCCAGCTAAAAATTCATTGGTTTAGTACTATCATAGAACAAACTTGTTCCATTCTTATTGATTGTGAGAAATTCATTTGCCCCCCAAAATCCCCTACGAATTTAGCCATTTTCTTTGTCCTAATTCATCTGTGGAAAGAGTTAAAAAATTCAAAAGCTTATCTTGTTTTTAAAATTTAAAAATCCTCAATTTATTTCTTCTTTTTTTGCCCTTTGATATGCTTATCCCACATCAGTTGAGAATTTAAAGGAGACCCTGAAAACTCTTCTATATAAAGCCCTCTTTGGTGAAAAATTGACAAGGCTTGAGAGGTTGAAAAATCTTTGAGCAAAATCAGTCCATTTTTAATTAAAAAAAAATATTTTGTAAAATTGGTTGGCTAATTGGATTTTTTGAGTTGATGGTGACGTTTTTTGGTGGTGGTTAATTCAAAAAAAAAGACTTATAGTCTCGTTTTACTGCCTTGGAAGAGGTGAACACACCTCTCACTTTCATTTTTATTACCGATTTCTCCTTCATCTCTTTCTCCATAGAAATATTTGTTAGTCGCAATTGTGAATGAGGCTGAGATTGCCTGCTGTAGAGGCTTTGATGGCCATAAGAATTGCTTGTAATGATTATTATCTTTATGTCGTTATTTTAGTTGAAGTTGCTTGATATTATTGTTTGTGTTGATTCTTATTCACTATTTTAGCTTCATGTTGTTATGTTTTAAGATATTGTTGTCATATAACTTAAATGATAATTTGTTATGTTTGTGGGTTGCAATTTCACTTAGTTTTGTTAATCTAGTGCCAAAGTTTTATTTTTATTAGTTCTAGTATGTTGTTTGTGGCCTAATCGTTACTCGTCGTAGTTTCAATTTTGTTGTTTCAATTCGGGTTCATTTTTAGTTCTTTGGAAAATTGCTTTAGTTGTGCAAGTTTTTCTCTTTGATGTATAGTCGGATCGCTCCTAAGTGTTCCTTGACCCTTAATGTCAATGGAAAAGATGGAGTCGGTTTATAAGCAAAAAAACTTCAACCCGAATATCTCTTTGTTTGTGGCTTAATCGTTGCTCGTTGTGATTTCGATTTTGTTGTTTTAATTCGGGTTTATTTTTAGTTCTTTGAAAAATTGCTTTAGTTATGCAAGTTTTCCTCTTTGATGTATAGTCGGATCACTCCTAAGTGTTCCTTGACCCTTAATGTCAATGGAAAAGATGAAGTTGGTTTATTAGCCAAAAATTTCAATCCAAAGATTTCTTCGTTTGTGTTTTAATCGTTGCTCGTTGTAGTTTCAATTTTGTTGTTTTAATTTGGCAGTTCTTTGAAAAATTACTTTAGTTATACCAGTTTTCCTCTTTGATGCATAGTCCGATTGCTCCTAAGTGTTGCTTGACCCTTAATGTCAACGGAAAAGATGAAGTCGATTTATAAGCCAAAAACTTCAACCCGAAGATCTTTGTTTGTGGCTTAATTGTTGCTCGTTGTGGTTTCGATTTTATTATTTTAATTCGAGTTTATTTTTAGTTCTTTAGAAAATTGCTTTAGTTGTTCAAGTTTTCCTCTTTGATGTATAGTCGGATCTCTCCTAAGTGTTCCTTGACCCGTAATGTCAATGGAAAAGATGAAGTTGGTTTATAAGCCAAAATTTCAACTCGAAGATCTCTTTGTTTGTGGCTTAATCATTGCTCGTTGTGGTTTCGATTTTGTTGTTTTAATTTGGGTATTTTTAGCTCTTTGAATAATTTCTTTACTTATGCAAGTTTTCCTCTTTGGTGTATAGTCGGATCGCTCCTAAATGTTCCTTGACCCTTAATGTCAATGAAAAAAATAAAGTCGGTTTATAAGCCAAAAAGTTTAATCCGAAGATCCCTTTGTTTGTGGTGTAATCATCACTCGTTGTGGTTTTGATTTTGTTGTTTTAACTCAGGTTCATTTTTATTTCTTTGAAAAAATTGCTTTAGTTCAAGTTTCCTCTTTGATGCATAGTTAGACTGCTCCTAAGTGCTCCTTGACCTGTAATGTCAATGGAAAATATGGAGTTGATTTATAAGCCAAAAGCTTTAACCAGAGGATCCCTCTATGACCTTATGCAGAGTTTTCTTGGAACTTGCAAAAAAGAGGAAGGAGGTGGAACAATCTTAGTAAATTAATTTGTCTCTTCTAAGGCACTATCTAAACTCGCTTTAGAATTTGAGTTTTTTATTTGAAGGTTTAATCTGAGTGTTTATGTTGAGCTAAATCGTAAAAATTGTGCATTTTTGTGAAGTTCACTCAGGTTCACTCTTATACTGTTAAATAAGAATATGCGAATGTTTTTCTATGTGCTAAAGCGTTCGTTTCAGGCTTGGTGTTTCGCTTTTCTTTGTCTTTATTTTGAAGTTGTGTCAATGCCCTAAAGTGTTATTTTTCTTTTCTTTTCTTTTATTTATTTAAGTTAAAATGTGAGAATGTGAAATTTGTTATTACTTTCAAATTGCATATGAGTTTGGCTTGCCAAAATGATTGCACCTTGTTGTATCCTAAATGTCCCTCTTTTGAATTCTTTTGGAATTTTGATCGATTTAATACGTTGAAAGAGTTTGAAGCAACCATGCTTCATCTTTAGAAATTATAGTCCTTATTTCTTAAATATTTTAGTCTTTGTCTTCTTTATAGATGATTAGAAACGTTAATTTTCTAGGCTCTTATTTAACTCAAGTGATTTATTTTGATGAATGTGCGTGCTTAGTCTATAAAATTAGTTGTTAAATGAATACACACTGGGTGAATTCTAATCTTTCTCTTTTTCTTGTTTGTTTAACATGTAAAATGTTGAGTCCAAATAGACTCTTCTTATGTGCATTTGGACAGTGGGCCAATGTGGCCCATTTTTCCTTCGAGTCATCCCCTTGAGCCTATCAAACTAACCTGACTGTTGAAGAAAGAAGTTGTGTCATGATCTAAACTACTGGACCGTACGGGCACCTACGCTATTCTAAGCAGCTAGGAGAACCCTTATTACCCAATTCAAAATATGCAGAAGACTTTTGTTTTAAGAAAATACTGGATTAAATATAATAAGGTAAATTAAATATTGATAAATAATATTTTTTTAATAAAAATTCTTACAAGTGTCCTTCACTATCCCAAGACCTAGTCAGACATGTGCAAGAGCTATCTACTACAGCATAAACTGATAATAAAATAAATAATTCAAAGACTCTAACATCTGTCAGGATGAAATTGTAGAAATTAGTGCTGACTATCGTCATCCATCTAGTAACTGCAAACGAACCTGCATCTAGTCTGCACCCCAAGAAGGAATGTAGAAGAGTAAGGTCAGTACAACCACACGTACTGGTAGGCATTATAGGCCGACCACGTTATTTCATATAATCATAAAATAGAATTAAGGAAAATAAATCATGACATTTTAAATGAAATATAGTTCAACTAAGGTTGTAATAACATTAATATTTTACCTATATAACTTACGGCATCCATCTACTCTTCCAACTCCATCAATATTATTTCACTACTAACATACTCTAGCTTCATTAATTCACACCATCAACCACAATTCAAGGCTAATACATCACTATTCCTCATTATTCACCTTATCTTTTTCACTACTCATATTCACAGGAACAAACCCGTAATCATAGAAAACCCACACTAAACTCTCGGGCTAACAACCAACTGCTCTCTTATAATATTAAAGAATAATAACTAGCTATTCTGGTAAGCTATGGTTAAAACACGTATAAATGAAGCAAGTCAACCAACACATAAGTAAATACAAAGTTTCACTTTTTCAAATACATATCACACAATCAATCTCATGGATACAATCAAGTAGGGAATACAAGTCAATTCACATCTCAATAAGACACATCATAGAACTCAAGTCTTATTAGCAATCTTTAGCATTGGCCACATTGCCACTAACAATCTTTTCATAAGTAACAAATACTCAATGAATCAACAATTCATCAATAACAGGTCAAATAGTGCTCACAAACAAGCCACATAACCATCAAGAATATCAACCATATTGTAAACATCCATGGAATCAACACAAATGTTATGGACTTATTTTTGTCCAAATAGTCATGACCTGCAAGGAACAATCTATGTTCATGTACCGTACCGGTGTGGTACTCGATCCAACATATACATATCTGTACCGGCGTGGTACTCGATCCAACATATACATATCTGTACCGGCATGGTACTTAATCCAACATATATATATCTGTACCGACGTGGTACCCAATCCGTCATATACATACCGGTGTAGTACCTGATCCATCATATACATATCCGTACCGGCGTGGTACCCGATCCAATATATACATATCCGTACCGGCGTGGTACCCGATCCAACATATACATATCCGTACTAGCGTGGTACCCGATCAAACATACACAAGTAATATCAATATCAAATTTACACTTCCTTACAGCATACAACACGATGTACCAAGTTTACAAGTACACTTAAAGTCATGAGACAATTCCATCAAGTAAATTTTAATAATCATTTATACATGCATCAATAATCCAAACATCAACAATTTCAAGCAAGTCTGAATTCCAATCAACAAATCATTCATAGCATTACTTTAAAGAGTTATCATTATCAAATAAGCCACTCATAGGCATAATTCAATAAACCATCATTATAACCAATTTAGCTTCTCATGAGCATCCAATAGATATAGTATTTTTATCAATATCAAAACAAGAATATCACAAAATAAATCACAATTCAATTCTTACGCATACAAGTCATTATTGGAGCCTTAATTACTCATTAATTATTAAAAAAAATTATTATCTTCTTAAATACCGTAACTTGGGTTCTAACATCACCACCTATAACTAGCACATTCACGCGTATCATTATCCTCTACCTCTTTCCACATAATACAATCATCACACTAATTCAAGTCATCTATATCTTAGATATTACTATGCTTATCAATATTCGATCTTAGCATAATTTTCATCATCATACTATTGCACAATACATACAACTTAATACAATTACAACTCAACTAGGTTCATCAACAGAACAACTAAGAACTATCATGTCCACATCCTTCATTTACAACAATATCACTGCAGTACATAGCACATAATATCACAAATATTACATAATTAATCAATAATATAATTTTTGGGATTAAAGTTAAGGACTCGTGTCTTTATCCTCCTCAACCCCATGCCCGGGGGCCTAGACATGCTTTCTCTCATCAATTCTAAATTATGAAAATAGAAAATAATACAATCTTCTACTCATTAAACCTAGCCTACCTGGACGCCAAACTTTTGGAAAAAGTAAGCTACAACAAGGATGCTTTTTCCTTTTTCTCATGTCTTGAAACAATCATTCATCTAAAAATCAAGCAATTATAAGAGTAATTAAATAATTACTCTTTAAACAAATATATTGGGGTTTCAAACCCACTAATTCTACCCTTAATTCAAGGTCTATATCATTTCCAATTCAATTAACCATTAATTAGCTCTTTCAATCTTAAACCATCTCCATTAATGGATTTTTTATGCTAAAGGTCTCATCTTTAAGGAATTCAAGGTTCCTAACCATCAAAATTTATAATCTAGTTTATGAAATTCATGTTAGGAATCTTTAATTTATAGTTTAGAATAGACTTTAAGTTATATTAAAAACACCCATGAGTATTCCCCAAAAGAATTCCACCATTAAAGGTCTTTTTAAGGATTCCAAGATGTTAAAGAATTAAAAGCCGAAGAAAATAATGAAAAAACTTACCTCAACGAAGAAATTTCACCTTAACCTTTGGAAAATCACCTCTCTAGAGTTGGGGAATGAAATTTGGGGGTGCTGGACCTAAACTACGATTGAAGTTGATTTAAATACAACTAAAATTTTCGCTACAGCGAAATCCCATTTCAGCCCGGACAGTGCTCAGTAAAACAGTCATAACGTTTTACTCCGAATTCGGATTGAGGAACGGTTTGTTGCGCTAGAAAGAGGACTCAGAGATATTTGATTTGGTAGGTTTTGGGATGCCTAAATCCTTATATTCTATGAGATATGGTCGTTCAAACTTGGCCCTAAAAGAAACACATATTGAAATTGTATTGGAAAGAAAGCTTTATACTCAACTTTGTGTTAAGAATATTGTACAACCTTAATTCATACCTAAAGAACTTTAAAACTAAAATATTGATATTAGAACTCATGAAGAATTATTCATCAAGCTTGAGTCTATCTAGACACATCCGAAGGCTAAAATCTTCGCTGAAAAGTTTGAGGTGACGTAATAAATAAAATATTGGCTATTTTGGACCCAAGTTAATACCGAGGAATGAAAATCAAGAATTTTTATGAAATTATTATGAATAATTTAGTAGCAACGGAATGGGTTGTTACAAATTGTCATCGATGGGCGGAAATGGGGTCAAAGCCCATTTTTAAAGTAGCTAGAGACATAAAAAATCTCATTTGTTTTTTTTTCTTTTATTTTTATTTATTGCTTTACTTATGATCATTTATCTAGTTGCTTATTTATTAATTCATTTGAGTCTCGAAGCCAAAGTTGTAAATTAATACAGGTGAAGTCGATCATGGGCCAAAAGGTCCAAAAAGATAGTTTAGGACAGGTTATGGGCCAAAGCTTAATATTTAGATTAGAACAGGTGAAGATGCGCCAAAAACCCAATTAGATTAGGACAGGGTTGATGGATTTGAGCTTAAAAGCCTAAGGGGTTGTTTGGTAGAGTGTATTAGAAAGTTAATGCATGCATCAGTGTAATGTGTATTAGTAGTACCTTGTTTGGTATATTTTTTTTTATCTTATGTGTAACTAATGCTTGCATTAGTTATACACCCTATTGTGTATTGAGGTGTGTATTACTAATACCTCAAAATCCATGGCATTAGTAATACAATGGATCTAATGCATGCATTAACATGCTTAAAAACATTATTATCCCTCAAAAAAAATTTGCATCCTTTTCAACATATATAAAATAATTATTTTTTTAAAAAAATTATGTAATTCATGTTATTTTTAATACATCGAACCAACCATTATATAAGAAAAATACAAGCATAACTAATGCAAGTATAACTAACACAAACATAATTAATACAGGCATTATTAATACACCATATTTTGCATTATTGTTATACACTCTACCAAACGACCCCTAAATCGCTTATTTTTACCCCTTCTCTTTTTTTATGCTTATTTGCTATCTGACTCTAATTTACTTAGAACTAGTTAAATTTCCTACCAAGTCGTTAAAAACTGATTTTGCGTAAACCTCAAAAAGTATTCCTTAATCAATTTCTTTTCAACAATCAATTTTTTCTTTTAGAAGTGAGTCAAAAGAATTTCAAATAGTCCGGATAACCGCAAGTTAGCGGACATTTTAGGTGCTTTAAAAACCTTTCTAAAATGTTAATGAGAACCACTAACCTAGAATTTCAACACTTAAATGATTTTTCTGTTTTGAATCATTTAAATAATTTATAAAAGTTTTTCTTGATTTTCTTAAATAAATTAAGTGGCGACTCTGAAAGTCATATTTTCACAAAACAATTATAACTTGTAATTATTTTTTAATTCAATAATTATTAAATAGTGTTACTATAACTCGCAATAAATAATCTAATTTGTATATTTAAGATAATTTTCACTTAAACTATTAAGGTAAGTCATGTACAAAAATGTACAATTCACCATTAATTTTAAAACATTGACTACGGACATTGTTTCCGTCTGCTTTGGGCTGAAACATAAAAGAAAGAAAATAATTTATTTTGGTAATGAAATAAAAATAGAAATATTTTAAATTGGGTAAAACTGAATTCAAAGATTCATCATTCTACCGAATCTTTTTAATTTTAGCACAAAACATAATGCATATTTTGTTGTACAAATAATTAGAACACAGTTACCTAAATTACTCTGCATTATTTTCTTTCTTCTTTTATTTAGACCATCCACTCAAGAAGTATCTGTCATTACTTTTTTGGACTATTTCTTTGGAGGACCAAGGAACAACCAACAATGACAACTGATTTTTCATATTAATGCACAAAATATATGCCATAACAAGAATAATAAGATTAAGTAATAAGTCATAGAAAATAAATATGAATGCTCGAAATATTTGTGATTCCTTTCTTCTCCCTTCACAACAGACACTGAAAATAAATTACATAACTTCCACTTCCTTTTCAATAATGTTATTGGAATATTACTCGACATGTTAAGGGAAAAAATTGATTGGAACCCATATTTGAAATGAATTAATATAGATTATTTGCATCCCTAAAATAAAAGATAGTAATACTAATTAATTACTAATTTTGATAAAAAGGAAAGAAATAATTATCACAAGCTCAATAAAATAATATCTATATAAACCTTTTATAGAAAAGAAATAAATGTGAATATTATATGTTAGCTATAAGAACCAGCCTGCATCATAACTCAAAAAAAAATATATGTGAAGATGAATTTTATGAAGGCTTTAATAGTGATTTTCGCTATCTCTCGGTCTCTGGTAACTTTTTCATCGGAAAATTTGATAGATGTTTGTCAAACATCTAGTAACTTCAAATTATGCACTGACTCTCTTAGAGCTGATCCTAAGAGCTTTTCTGCTGATAAAAAAGGTTTAGTACTATTTTACTTCAACAGTGTTTAAGTATTTAATTATAATGAAGTTGTAAATCGACTAGCGCAGACAAAAGAACCTGTTCTCAAGGAATGCCTTCACATTTGTGAGGAAAATTATGGTAAGTCAATAGAAGATGTGAGTCAGTGCATAATTTGAAGTCACTAGACGTTTGACAAACATCTTCTATCAAATCTCCCGATGAAAAAGTTACCAGAGACCGAGTGAGTTATGATGCAGGCTAGTTCTTATAGCTAACATATAATATTCACATTTATTTCTTTTCCATAAAAGGCTTAATGCACAAAACTGATGGAATAAAAGAGATTAATTGGCTGGAAATAAAAAGTAAGGTGTTTGCAAAAATAAATTTCCGGAACCAATGAACAAAAGGATTTTTAATTACTTGGGATAATGTTAAAATAAAAAGACAAATTGCCCTTGAAGGATCTCACAAAGAAAAGGTTGTGAGATGTTACAATAATGTGGAACTTTTTGGCAACTCAATCAACCTCCATAAATCCATCTTCTTGAGCATTTTTTTTCTTCTCCAAATATCTTATTATAATATATACTGTTTTTTTTTTTCTGGACTATGATTTAGACTAAAACTGATCTCTTCGATTAGTTAAAAGATGTAAATTCAAGAGTACCAATTTTGTGTGAAGTTATGACTTGGTGAAATGAAAAATTAAACGAGACGTTGTTACCATGTTATATCTTCAGGTAGAGCTAGCTCATTAGCAGCTATTAGAGCCGAGTTTGAAGAGTTGATTATATATGATAATGATTGAGTAAAAATGTGAATGAGTTGATTTACGTACTGTCTTTGCCATTCAAGAAAGAGTCTACAACCTTTAGCGGCAATACTTATGATGTGAATGGCACAAAAATTAGTACTAAATAAGTCAATGAATCTTCATGATCCACCTTTGGGACTTAGTAAGGAGAGGATTATTGGACGTGCAAACAAAGTTCTTATAAAAAATTCTCAAATATTTTATACGTGATCAGCTAGCTAAAGGTTAATATAACTTCTAGACAAAGATTCACCAATAAAATGTCCAATCCCAATTCCATTTAGTGTTCCTCTGGCGCACCAAGCAGTCCTCGTTTCCACAAGAACCATTTTTGTTAATTGATTTCTGTTGTGTCCAATTTATGTGACAAACTTTTCTTTTTGGTTCGTCCTAAAAAGAATATCATCTTTCTATAATTGAAAACAACTTAACTTTAAAATTTTCTTAGTGAAATGATTTTTAGTGATAGAAATGATCAAATAATGTTAAATCGCAATTTCAAAAATCTTCTTAATGTTCATAAAGTTTGTGGCAAGTCAAACGGTGCGACATAAGCTGAGAAGGATGGAGTAATAAGCAAAAGCTCAAGATAAAAGAAGATGTCTTTGGTAGATTAATTTATCAATGGTTCATAAAGTGCATGTAGGAGGTGTTGGGCTGAAAGTGAAAGTCACATATTGATTCCGTACCTCGTTACATGGGTGGATCCAAGTAGAAATTCGAATAAAAAAATGGAAAAAATACTTAAAGTAGCATACTTAAGTATTAAATTACAAAAAATAGCAATACTTTTATCAAATTATATTTTGTAGCATATGTATTTATATGTATTTGTATTTTTGTAGTAACAGTTTACAAAAATACAAAATACATATCGATCATAAGGGCAGTAAAAATCATATGTATTTATATTTTTATAGCAACAGTTTGCAAAAATACAAAATACAACTTGCTATATAATGTAATTATGAAACTGTTGTTATGAAATTCATAATTAAAGGGATAAGTATGCTATTTCTGAATTTTGCCCGTAATCTGAGTATAAAAAATTTAAATTCTATTTTATGTATGTATGTGTGTGTACATACATATATACATACATACATATACATACATACATACATACATACATACATATATATATATATATATATATATATATATATATATATAGGCAGTTGTTAAAGAGTTGATAGAGACTTGATAGAAACCCCAGTGCTAAATTCATAAAACTCACAAGATGATATTCCCTACTAAAAAAGACCTGAAATAAGAAATGATGCATAGGCTAGCAGATGGTTATATAATGGTGATTTCACTTCACCAAAGCAACATATATACATTTTCTAACAACAAAATCACAAAATTTTCACCCTAATAACACAAAAATCACTATTGTTAAAAATCTCTTCCGATCAGTGACGTATAATGTTGTTTGTTGCTATAACTCTTTTATCCGTCTATTTTATATGCAGTGAAAGCCAGTTGACAGAAACATCGAATGCGGTTATTTCTCATGATAGATTTGGAGACAGGGTTGGCTAGACCATAAAGCTACTAAAGTAATGGCTTGAGGGCCCATTTTTTCTAAATATTTTTACTAACTTACAATAGGATGCATGTATAGTGCACAAAATGCGCATAAGATGCATGTAAGTCGCACAAGATGCACGTACGTCGCACAAGATGCACGTACGTCGCACGAGATGCACGTGTGATACATGAGATACATATGTGATGCAAAAAAGCTAATTTTATCAAATATACTTGAAACCTCTGATTAAAATTTGACTTTAGGCCACCAAATTCATTGAGCCGACCCAGTCTGGAGATTTCTGGACTATAGCTGAAGCAATACAAGCAGAACCAGATCGTAGTATTGAGCGATACTATATCAAGATCAAACAAGGCACATACCGAGAATACATTCAAGTTGCTAAAAAGAAGACTAACATAGTCCTTATCGGGGAAGGAATGAAGACAACGATAATAGGGGGCAATAGAAGCTTCGCCGACGGTAACAAGACCTTTGACACTGGAACAGTTGGTATGCCTGCTAATTGTCTTTTAATTATCAGTTTTTAACTTCGTAGTTATTTATTCTATTTGATATGTTCTAATGTATAAGTGTTTTCATTGGTCTGTTTGTATTTTCTCGTTAGATAAAAAGAAAATGATGTAAAAGATTAAACCACTGGCTCATGCTCAAGATGTTGTCTTCGTTTAATTACCTTGTTGATATGTGTACTGTCTCCGAATATTATCATATTCCTTTTTGTTGGAAATCTTGGAAGGCTATTCGTTGTCCATATGTATGGTTTATGTGGTGCAATTTCAACTATTTAGGTTATTATATTATAAGTTGGGTTAATCCCAACTATGATTTTTCAATTTTGCTTGAGCAATCACGCTTTTATATATGGAGTCAAAGTTTTATATGAATTCCTGATCTTTTTGAAATTTGAATTATGTTCTTAGAAGTTGGAATAATGTTAATGTAGTTGGGGGCGGAGTTACATGAAAGTTATAGAGTTCAAATAGGCAATAAATATTTTGTATATACTGTCTAAGATCGATGCATCAAAATTGTGTTTACATGACCATATATAAATTGTTGATTTCCCTTTAGACAAGAGATGCTTTATATTTACTGTCTAAGGTGCATTATGTGTTCAGGCAGGTTTAATTTTCAGTTAATTGAAAGAATTGTTGGATATATATATATATATATATATTTGAGTTCTACAAATGGATTTCACTGATTTTGATGAATTATATATATATTCTTTCTGAAAATCTCCAACTCCAAGATTACAGAATGTTCTCTGGGGATTAGCTATACTTTTAAACTCTCTTTGAAGCCTACAGTCAAGGTGAATGGTGTTACCTCTTAGAGTATAGATGTGATCTTCATAGTTTTAAGCTGAAAAGGATCCGACCAACCCCAATCGCTCTTGCTTTTGAATATTTATGCTGTTCTATTGTGCTGAGTTGCTCCTTCTTTGTGTTTTGAAAGAAGGGGGTTTGGGGGTGGGGAAGATTAGTCAGAGGTCCTTAACTTCTTTTTCTGCTCCAGTGGAAGGAGTCTACTTTTGTGGACTGAGCATGAGGAGCATAGAATTCTATATTCTTTGTCATTTCACACCCTCTTTTCTGGAAACTAGTTTAGGACGCGCCCTGCATGTGTACTTCACTTCAATGAGTTTAATTTTATTAAATCATTTCGATATTTTAAAAGAAAATATGCCCTATACATTATAGTAAATTTTGTATTTAAGCACATATAATAATAATAATAATAATAATAATAATAATAATAATAATAATAATTCACCAATTTTGCATTATCAAAATTTTCAAGTTAATACTTTTAAATTACAAGAACATATTCAGCGTAGTCTCACAGGGGATACATTGAGATTATAAACATCAAGAATATACTAAATCTTTAGAAAAATTACCTCAAATCACAAACAAATTTTTTTTTCTTCAATCATAAGCTATCTCAAATTTCACAAAAAGACTTTTCAATTATCAATTATTATCAATAAGATAGGATAATTCATTTATTGTAAACTTCAAGAATATACTAATACTAAAATTCTTAAACAAACTTACCTCAAATCACAAGTAAATTTATTTCTTTAATCATAGATATTATCAAGATTTTGAATTGGTAAAAAAATTTTAGTGTACGTACTTTGGACGTGTGTCTTGCATTAATAAATGTTATATTTATTTAAATGTCAAGTAAATATGGTATCTCAAACTATACTACGAAAAGTTTTATCGTTTTCTTAGTTTGTAAGATTTATGATGACACACGTGAAACTTATCTTATCTAATGTAAAATTTATGTGAACTTATAAAGATAAATATTTTAGTTTAGTTACTTTCACACAAAATTTAAAAATTTAAAATTTAAAAAAAAATAAAAATAGACCAACCAAATTTTTTTATTTTTAAAACCTAAAGAGTTTGAACTCTTCGAAATTTAGGCTTTTAATATACTGATGAGGAAATATTGCAATTTTGCTACTTCCTTTAATCTCTCACCATCTCGTAAGCATGATATTTGTGTAATGACTTTGCATGGTCAAGAGAGAAGCTGAAGGGCCAAATTGTGACAACTCTTTCACAAACATAAATCTACTTAACTCATAATGAGCTTTTTCGTATGATCACATAAGATAATTTGTTGTTGCTTCATTGGCCCTACAATGACAGCAGTTTCTAATCTTATGAACAGATTCGAAAATTATGGTAACTCGCCTGTTTTATGTCTTTATAATCTATTTTCACAATTAATTATAATTACATTTTAAATATGTGATTACTAAATAAATTGGATCGTGTGCAAGCGAATCTAAAAAATATATTAAAGTCAATAATAGCGATAAATAAATAATTTATGAAGTACGTATTTTAAATAATATTCATTGAAATTACATAATAATCAATTTGTGATTACAAATAATATTATCTATAAAATTACATTTTCAATAACAAATAAAGAAAAATAATATTAGCATAGATTATGAGAGAATTTCTATTTTTATTTAACATATTGCATAATCTACCTCTACACATTGGGCAGTAACTTAATAATTTAAAGTGAATTTAGTTAAAGTTACGCAATGGTCTCTGTCCTGAATCCCAGAAAGAATCATAGCTATGTTCATTCGAAAGACGTCATTTAATAACTCAAACCTCTGATATACCCTTACAACTAGATTAAACTCAAATTATGAGCATATTGATGGGATCTAAACAACGTAGTGTCATGTGAAAGTTAACACAAAAATTTTGAGCGACGATAACAAAGAAAAACTTGTATGAGGACTACATTGTGAATTTGATTATATAATGAATTTGGTTAGAGCTACACAATGATCTCTTGTTCTGAATTTCAAAAAGAACCATAATGATGCCCACGCGAACGATGCCATCCAATAAGTCCAACCTCTTGATTCACCCTTAGAACACGATTGAACTCAAATTGTAAGCACATTGATGAACCTATACAACATGAAATCGTGCGAAAGCTAACAAAAAGACCTTGAGTGATAATAACAAAGAAAAAATTTATTTGAGGACTATATTGTGAATGCTATGTTGTATTAAGAAAGAATTCACAATTTATAAAAATTTAAAACTTTTTCGTACAAAAACAAAATAATGTAAATATGGTAAATTTCTATTTTTCTTCTATAAATTAGTTATTAATATTAAAATAATATGATTGGTGTCTTTTTTAACTTCAAATTTGTATACGTTTTTTTATGTCCTTTTTCACTTTAACTTTGTATTCTTTCCTTTTATTTATTTAATTTTTAGTAAGGTTTAATTTCCCCCCCTTTTAAAGAAATTTTTGATTTCCTTTTCTAATTCAACTTTATATGCTTAAATTATTTAAATAATTTTTTTTTATATAATTGAGAAATTATGATTTTGTTTATTGTGGAGTATTTTAATGAAGGATATTTTCCTACAAGAAAAGAATAATTTAAATATGGTAAATTTTTATTTTTTTATTATTTATTAATATTAAATAATATAATTGGTGTCCTTTTGAACTTTGAATTTGTATACGATTTTTTGATGTCCTTTTTTACTTTAACTTTGTATTCTTTCTTTTGTTTGTTTAATTCAATAAATAGCATGACCTCCCTTTTTATGGTTTAATTTTATTTTTTCCTTTTTAAGACGTTTTTAATTTCCTTTTTAATTCTAACTTTGTATGCTTATATTATTTAAAGAGAAAAATTTATATAATTGAGTAAATGACGATTTTATCTATTGCAAAGTACTTTAATGAAGGGTAAAAAGTTCAAATCACTTTTCTAAGGGCTTCACACTTTTAATAGATTATATCGATTATATAGATAATTGGCAATAAAGACACGTTCCAAAACTAATTTGTCAAATGTCCACTTAATTTCTTTTTGATTTATTTTTTAGGTTTAGGGTGTAAAAAGTGGAGAAAAATGAAAAAAGTGGGGCCCAAACGTAGGTCAAGGGACCAGTTCATCATTTTTACAACTTTACAACGTTAATATAATACACTAACACCCTCCACTTATTCCAATATAAAAAAAACCTCTCTCGCTCCCTCTTCAATTCTCAATTCTCGCTTTTGAAACTTCTTCTCCCAAAAATGTCATTTTCGTTTCTTCTTCTTCTCCAGCTGCTAAGGGCTCGTTGTTTCTTCGCAAGGTTAGTTAAAATCAAGTTTCGATCATTTTTAGATCCATTTAAATAATTTTTTTAATCGATTCGTAGTGATGTAGGAATTTTTTTTTTCAAATTTTGTTTATTAAGTAGTTAAAAAAATGAGAATTTTATAGGTAATGAGTTTGATTTTGAAGCAATGGTTGAGATTTTATGCGGCATTTTTGATAGATTTTTTCGTCGATCACGGTGTTAAATTTTGAAACTTTTGTTTACGAGTTTTGGTTTAGTTCTGGTTTTTTTTTAGCAAGGAAGTGTTGAATGGTGGGAGAATTGTTATTTGAAGAGTTATTTTGAAATTTTGATATGAACAATAATCTGTTTCTGTCCATAGACCCGTGGTCTATCCGTAGACCCGTGGTCTATGGAATGAGAATGCCCTAGATTGAAATCAATTTTTAGACGTATGAAATTCTTTTAAAATATGATTGTTGAAATAGTGAAAATTGAAAGATTAATAGCTAATTAGTTTGATTATGTGCACTAGTTTAATTTTTAACAATTATTGTATTTTGATATTGCATGTTAGATTTTGGTTCAGTTATTGTATATTTGTGTAGTGAACTGTTTAATGGTGGGGTATTTCTTAATTTTTTTTTGGGGGGGAAGGGGGGTTCATTTGAGGATTGAGTTATTTCTATTGATAGATTTGTGGTCTATGAACTGAAAATGAGAGATTTGTTCTGAAGGTGTACATTGTGTTGAAAATGACTAAAAAAAGCATCCTTACTAAACGCAAAGACGGTACCACTTTTGATTCTACTGGTAGCAGTAGAAAAAGAAAAGTTGAGGCAGTTGAAAATGTCTCAAAAAGGAAGAAAATTAAAGAGGCAGTAAAAAAAAAATCGAGGCAGTTGAATGCTAATATTGTTAATGTGTTGTTGAATAATGAGTAGTTAAGATATGACAATTTTTTTTTATTTCATAAATATGAAGGTTGAAGGATCTGGTGGTAGGATATGACAAACATTCTTTTATTCTATGAAATTTGTTATGATTCTGCACTGAATCTATTTCTATCGAACTGATTTGTGGCATGAAATTTGAATATGCAGGGTGTTGTCATAGTTTGTACAGTGTATGGTTGATATCATAGAATGCATACTTAATCTTTTGTATATGCATGCATAGTCTATCATTACCATGCTGCTTGAATTTTAGTTGACGTATTGTTTGATCGACTATGAGTCTATCAAAAATAGCATTAACACTATAAAAAAATAGAATTATTATTATTTATTCAATATCACTACATTCATGTTACACTTTTTCAAAGAATGAATACTAGCATTATAGCACATAACATCATTTTTAGGTCATTCTCCCTTTCTTCGGACATACTTAATTTTTGTTTCAGTTGATCCCTCTCTATTTGCATGTCATGTAGCAATACTTTAAAGTGATCCCTCTATTCTTCGGCTTCTTTGAAAAAATTCATGAGGAAATCTTTATTTTCTTCGCATTGTTGGAGCATATGTAGTAGATTAAATTTTATCAAGCCTTGAAAGTTTGATGTCTCGGGTCCCGAACTCAACGTTGATGGACTGGTTGGAGGTGATAGCTCATCAAGCCATTTAAAAAAGGAGCATGCACCATTATCCTAGAAAAAATAATAATTACATAACGATTAACTTAACTTTATAAGAAAGACACACACAGCTCACCTTCGCAATTGCACAATTATAAAATGTGCGATCTGAATTTGAATCAGTGTGTGAAGTCCTCAAGACATCTACATTCCCACAATGACAAATTAGAGTATTTTTAGAATTGGATATTTGAGATGCTCGAGACATTGTAGAATTTTTAAAAATAAAATAAAGTGAATGAAATAAAATAATGAGGGATGAACACCTTATATATGAAGTAAAAATGAAGTATTAACACTGGTGGATTACAAAAGCAGTCATTTATTACCGTTGAAAAAATAATTTTTTTTGAAATTCATGGTGACACTTAATAGACTGTCGTATATCATTACCTATGTCAACCATCACTGAGATACCAAAGTCTAGCGTAGACACTCGTAATCGATGGACCCTCAATAATATGTTAAATACAAAATATTACAGTAAAAAATATACTTGTGATTTGAGTATCCATTGATTCGGTTGGTCTATCGTAGACTTATGCCTTAAGGAGTGCATCGATTGATCTCCTGATTATGCGTAGACCTTTGCTATAGACCAACACTTGGATGTTGTTTAAAAATGAATAAATAAATTAAAAATAAATATAGTGTGGGTTTGTACACATATGAAGGAGTGTAAACAAGTCACATAAACATATTAGAGCTTATACAAATTAGGGTGGTGAATTAAGGAGTGTATGGATGAGTATTGATCGAACAAACAATATCCTAAGAGTAATGGTTGTCAAAGCACAAGTATGTTTTGCGGATGATGATTATTCAACCACTATCTATTCCATATACTCTTTTGATTTGGGGGTGGTGATTGAAGAGTGGTGATTGAAGGAGTATGTGGAATGGGTAGTCATCAAATACAACCAACATCCTTAAAATATACTTGTGCTTCGACAAACATTACTCTTATGATATTGTTAGTTTCGATCAATACCCACACACACACTTCTTAATTCACCATCTCTAATTTGTATAAGCTCTAATATGATTATGTGATTTGTTTACACTCTTTCATATGTGTATAAACTCACACTATATTTATTTTTAATTTATTTATTCATTTTTAAACAACATTCAAGTGTTGGTCAATAAAAGTGTACATAGAACTATGTGATCTACGAATAATCAGGAGACCAATCTATGCACTCCTGAAGGTGTAAGTCTATGGTAGATCAAGTGGGTCGATGGACCCTCAAAGCACAAGTATATTTTTTACATGGATTTGACATGGGTCAACATCGATGACAGTCTATTAAATGTCACCCACAGTTCTAGATTGTTTGTTTAATCATTCCCAAATCATGTGATTATGTGTTTAAACCTTTTTTAATTTAATTATTTTCTTTCAACACCCCCAAATTATGTGATTATGTTTTTAAACTTTTTAAAATTAACTTATTTTCTTTAACCAACCCCAAAACACGCAATTTATCTATTTAATTTTTTTTAATTTAATTATTTCCTTTCACCAGCCCCAAAACATGTTATTATCTTTTAAAATATTTTTAAATTTAATTATATTCTTTCACCAGCCCCAAATTGTGTGATTATTTCTTGAAACGTTTTTTAATTTAATTATTTTCTTTCAAACAACAAGCTATTCATGGGTCATCGATTCATATAGTCTACCGTCGACTACTATGTTTGGTCAATGCGAGACCAAGTCTAAGATCAATAATAGACTATTTATGTGATCTGTATTTACAAATGCAAACACAAAAAATAATAATAACCAAAACGAGGAAAACGAAATTTGAAAATAGAAATACTTATATTAAAAGTTGTTCATTGCACAATCATAGAAATTTTACATGGAAAATATTGGCACAATGGCTAGAACAACCAAAATAAGCAAAAAATGAAGAAGCTTTCTTCTAACAACAATCCTACCAAGAAAGCTTCTTCTGCAAGGTGTCGTACTTTTTGGCCCGCAACAACCAGCCACAACCATGAGATAAGCATTTCGGTTTCATGAATTTGGTGAAGCTCTTCTCCATATAATAATCAAAAGACTACCTCGTCGCTGCTACATCTAGTAGCATTTTCAACTCTTTCTTATCGGCGAATGTTTAACCACAATAAAAATTGGTTCCGTCGATGAAGGAGTGTCCTGGTTGTGATCCCGTTCCACAGTCTTCTTCATATTCTTGCGAGTCTGATGAAAAGTCTTTCATATGCATAGAATTATCTTCCATATTAATTGGATGATCGCCATCATTCTCGTAATCATTCAAATCGTCGTCGACTGCTGGGCGCCGAGGTGGGGGTGATGAATTCAGCGGTCCTTCAAAGGACCTCTCAACTACATTTATCCTCAAAATAAGCCTAAAGACTTCTACATCGGCATCCATCATGTATGTTAGCACACGTACATCATTATTTATGATCGTAGAATTCACCTTTTCCCTCGAATGCATTAGATAACTAATCACCACGTCGCTCGGCGTGCAATCTAGATCCCCGCTCTGTATTACGCTTGTAACGAATTTGTCATATGAACTATTGCGGCGAATAGGAATGTGAATTGTCACCTTGATAAATGATCTCCATTTCTAATATTTGGGAGTCTCCACCTATTTTACCATGAAATCACCAGAAACCAGAACAAATTCTGCAATAGACATCCTAGAATTAAGCTTTGGTCGATGGTAGATAATGCTTAGGGTCTATGTCGGGATGCATGCACGGTCGATGACTGACGATGATGGGTCGATGACTGGGCAGGTATCCGTACGAAAATCTTGAAATTGAAATTATTGCTTCTAATCAACGATTGTTGGGTTTATGGAATAGATAAATGAACTTCGAGTCGCCTAAGCTGCTGTAATGCACTTTCTCAAGTGGTTTTGAGTAATGTGAGTGATTTAAAGCTTTTTAACAACGGTGAAAAGTGTGTTTGAGAAGATAAGAAACAAATGGGGTAACAATGGATGCAATGGACAAGCTTATGATATTTGTGGACTGATTTACAGCTAATCGCCAAAAAATAACGCCGGAAAAGTGGCCGGAATCGGAGCTTTTTGGAGGGAAAAATAATCACCTTCTATTTTTACCTTTTGGAAATTTTTCTTTTTAATATTTTTGGAAAACCTAGATATTTTTGTATATATAATTGTGGATGATGGAGTGGGTTGAAGTGTATTATTAGAAATGTGTGGGTGAATTTATTAAGTTGAAAGTATTGGGTTAAAGTGAATTATAATAAAAGTTGTGGCTGAAATTGTTAAGTTAAAAAAGTCAGGTAGAATTAAATGGGGGGTATATGCCAATTTTTTCAAACTTTTAGGTATTTGGCAAAATAGTTTTGAAAAAGAGTCTTTTGGCATGCTTGGCCCTCTTTTCTCATGTACTATTCAAATTAATTAGCTCACTTTATCACTCAATTGGATGGATGTTTGCATAGCTAGGTTAAATTCGTGTTTATTTAGCACTCTTGTATAACTAAGATATAGTTAGAGGGAGGAGGTGAGGAACCTGGCTAAGCCATGTTAGGAACAAAGATGATAAATGGCATCAGGTGTTACTTCGATGGTCATGTTAATGAGGGGAAGCCAAATTGTTTGTCCAATGTTCATCTTTATGGCCGACATTGGATACTTGAATAAGAACGGACATACACGGATATTATATTGTTTTATGTGTTCTCCTTTTAGATTATTCAAGACTTACCCCCTTTCAGAAGACAATGTCCAAAATCTGATTTTGTATCGTGTTTTAAATCCTGACATGCTATACACCCTGCCCTCATATCCTTTATTTCAAACATGGAGTAAGACAGCTATTGTTACTCTCTAACTATAAAAATTTTTTATCAGCTAAACGAAAGCTGATTGAGGGTTTAAAACTTACATGTTTTATCAGCTACTGAATGACACCATATCATTTTTGTAATTTGCTCATTCTGCTGCAACCTATGTCATGTTTCTTTCTGCACTACCAATTCTTTCAATGAGTGAATATTGTTATCTTGATTAATGCAGACTGCAGAGAACGATAACATAAACAATAAGCTATCAACTTTCCTGCGATCTTTCTTACTCTTATATTTCGTAATTTGTAGGGATCAGTGGGAATGGCTTCACAGCGCAAGATATCACCTTTAGGAATGATGCTGGACCGAGAAAGTTTCAGGCTGTGGCATTGAGAGTAGAATCAGATATGGTTTCGTTCTACAGATGTCGATTCGAGGGGTATCAAGACACCCTATATACTAGAAGGGACCGTCATCAATTCTACCGTGACTGTGAAATTTATGGCACGGTAGATTTTATTTGTGGCAATGCGCGTGCCCTATTCCAGAACTGTTTAATTCAAGCACACATTCCATTGGACAAGCAGTATAATACAATCACGGCACAAGAGAGAGATCTTAAGGATGGCCAAACTGGACTAGTGCTTCAAAATTGCACTATAAAAGCTTCCCGGGATTTGGAGAAAATGGACGACATCACCACATATTTAGGTCGTCCCTAGGGAGTATTCTCTAGGACAGTGGTCATGGAAAGTTACATTGACCACTTGATAGATCCAAGAGGATGGACTGAATGGATTGATACAAATAAATCCGTTGTTCGTCGCCCATATTATAAAGAATACAAGAATAGAGGACCAGGTGCTGTTACAAAGGGACGTGTGAAATGGGCAAATGTCACTGCTGATCCGAGCATAGCATCGAATTTCACTGTCAGGCATTTTATAAATAGTGATGAGTGGATTCCCGCCGATGTTCCACATTACTTAGATTTTTCCTGAACAACATTAAGTATGTGTTCCTACTAATTATCAGATTGTAGTACTTCATATCTTGTTATGTAAACTTGTCTTTTCTATGAATAATTATCTAATTTGATTTGAAAATTCCGTCTTTAAGCTATTTATGATTACGTTGCCATTATATTGCCCAGCTAACCATTAAATCACTAGAAAATCATGCATACATAAACTCCAACATAAATATATTTCAGGGCTTATGTTGTGTCGAAACGGCATATGAATGTTCTTTTGAATATCCTTCATCAAGCTGTTAAGTTTTCTTCACCGAAGGAAGAGGTATCTTTGTATCTCTTGATTTTTTGTTTTTGGTGGAATACGCTGTATCAACCCCTTTGTTTAATGTTCCAATCCAGTCGTTAAAAGTCTATAACAATCGGAATAGTTCTGATCATCACCAGTCGCTAAAGGTCGCGACGTTAAAAGTTTGACAACCGAATTACAACCCGTTCATTAAAGAACTTTGAGCATTACAAAATTTCCAGTCACTACAGGTTTTCCCTTCGCTGATTGCCAATTTTCTCTTCAATAATTGACATTGAATTATTTGGTAATTACGTCTTTAAAGATCCAGAATGCACTTGTCTTTTCTACGTCTTATATGTAGATCTTTTCCTCCTTGAACTTGTCTTCAAATTCACTTTAGCACTTAAACTTAATTTTCATTTATTTATCCCCTTAACATCTTTAAAGTGAATTAATTTCACCCCTTAAGCTGACGTGGCCAAAAAAATAAAAGAGCGAGTGGATTTTTTTATTTTTTTTTAATAAAAAGGCCCACTTTATTATTATTCTTATTATTTTATATATATATATATATATATATATATAAAATTTAAAAAAAAAAAATTAAAAACCCACTTCATCTTCTTCTTTTACCTGCCCCATTCCCCCACCCCAACCCACCATCATCATAAATTATCTTACACCACCACTGATGCCGGAGCTAGATTCTCTCTGGTTCAGTCGGGTGCTTTGATTGCTACTTCTCTACTTGTCTCTGTTGTTGCTCTGATGATGCACTTAATATAAATACTATCGATTTTGCAGAGATTTGATTTTACAGAGAGATGGAGATGGAGTGATTGATTTGTTAGAGATTTAGGATGTTGCCTATGATTATGTTAATTCTACAACGTTGTGGTAATGATTTGTGCAATTCGCTCTTAACAACAATTAACAAACCAAATAGGTACTCCCTCTTTAGTAATGGAGAAAATAAAAAAAATTTGGAGGGAGAGACATTGCAGGGGTAAAAATTGAAAGGGGAGAAAGAGAGGGGCGGGGGGAGGGGTTGGAAGAGCGCGGGGGA
>NC_061111.1:45849630-45976521 GCF_002878395.1 Capsicum annuum
TTAAATATATAAAAATCATATGTGTGTGAGATTTTTTTTTTAAATTCTATTTTCTTATGTGGCAATGACCTGACACTAATTTGGCACTGACATGGCGCGTGTGTAGTGCACTCTTCATAGTGAGAGTGGAATTGTGATTTTGAGGGTGCAATTAATACACTTTAAAGATGTTAAGGGGGTAAATAAACGAAAGTTAAATTTAAGTGCTAAAGTAAATTTTGAGGACAAGTTTGAAGGGGGAGAACCAAGCCATTAAATGTGTATTTTTGCTTAAACACTTCACTAGAAAACAAGGTCTAATTGATAGCAACAGCTAACAGTTGTCTCAAAAGGGATCATGAATGAAAATTTCAAGGTAAATAGCTTTAAGATAATTATATTTTGCAAAAGGTGAAATTACCTCTAGACATTTATAGACAAAGTTTATGCAAAATAACTCCTATCAAACTTATTATTAAAAAAAAAAAAAAGTTCAATTCTTCATAAGAACTTTCAAAATTAATAAATATGGCTAGAAATGGATTTGTCAATCAAAATTTTGCTTAGATCGGCTCTTTGGCATTTAAAAAAAAAAAAAACTCCGTAGCTGTATATAATAAAAAAATTTAATACTTATTGTTGATCATATTTTTGTAAATTAAAACGAAGGAGTAGTACATAGTAGTGCTGGAGTCCGACATCGGTGGGTTAAAGGATCCTTGGTCTCCTCCTTATATGGTCTTGGGCAATCCTCCCCCCATGAGCTAACTTTTGAGGTTAAGTTAGGCCTAAGGTCCATTTCTTTATCATGGTATCAGAGCCAGACCCACCAAATTCATTGTTTCCGATGTTGTCCCCCGGTCTTATTATTCTCCACGCTCCAGATATCCAACCCTAGGCGTGCGGGGGTGGGGGGTGGGGGGAGAAGGTGTTGGAGTCCCACATCGGTGGGTCTTATATTGTCCACGCTCCAGATGTCCAGCCCTGGACGTGCGGGGGGTGTTGGAGTCCCACATCGGTGGGTTAAAGGGTCCTTGGTCTCCTTATATGGTCTTGGGCAATCCTCCCCTCATGAGCTAGCTTTTGAGGTTGAGTTAGGCCCAAGGTCCATTTCTTTATCATGTTGGAGTCCCACATCGGTGGGTTAAAGGGTCCTTGATCTCCTTATATGGTCTTGGGCGATCCTCCCCTCATGAGCTAGCTTTTGAGGTTGAGTTAGGCCTAAGGTCCATTTCTTTATCATATCCTAAGCCAATTTTTAGCAAAAAGGTTAGTATAATTTTTTAACTGAAAAAGAAATGCGAGTAATTAATAAAAAAGGTGAATCTATTGTCAATTATTAATTATGTATAATTCAAAGAGTGTATAATTGATTCAAAATGTATACATCTCGAATAAAACTACTAAAAATATAACAAAGAGCAGTCCTATCGTAGATCATGATTACTGAGACAAAAATCAAAAGACAACAGAAATATAGAGAATTAATTAATTCATGATTAGTGCAGTTAACTTACGAATTATGTATTAAGTGAAAAGGACACTTTATAGCCTTTTTAAAAAATAATAGCCTAAGTTTGGGCATTTGGACATACAATGTCCAATCGGGTAAACAAATGTCACTTTATGATCATTTTCGATTCTTTCTCAATTTGGGTCATTTTGGTCCACCTAGTCCATATACAGTCCATATACAATTCTGATACAGTCTATATACAATACTGATACAATATTAAACTTGGGCAATCCGTCCCTTTTAAAAAATATTTTAATTTTTTTTGCTATAAATTTTTTAACTGATCAAATATTCTGCTTTTTTTATTGTTTAGAAATAATAATTAAATTATATATAAACAATATAATTATTCAATAGAATATGCATCTATATAAGATATATGTATAGAAATTGTATAGTTCTATCAAATATGTATGTGTACAAAATATATATAAAAACTATATATAGAAAGTGTATGAAAATTATATAATTGTTGTATAAAACGTGTAAAAAATAATGTACAGTTATTATATAAATTGTGTATCAAAATTATATAATTTTCGTATAAATTATTTATATGTATAAAATTTGTATAGAAACTGTATAGAAGGTGTGTAGAAACAGTATAGACAAGCCAGTAAATTGAAATGACTAGAAAGTGGAATTTAAATTCTATGACCATTTTTATGAAAATAGTTTAACTTGAAGTGCCGTTTCTGTGATTTCCCCTTATATCAAACACACATAACCACATTATACATGCCAAGAAAAATAATATTATACGAAATTAGATCAAAGTTGATAACTCTAAGAAAAGTTTTTCATACTGCTGAGTAATGTCAAGTGGACTGTGTTTTCTCCAAATATCAAGCATTTGGTTACGTGTTGCTCTCTAATAGCAAAATTTGAAAATATGAACTTTCAGTTAGTTTACTATGAAGGAGTATAATGATCTTCATTGAAGAAAAACGTCCATTAGTTAGTTTGGTTGGATTTGTCATTGGTTACTCTGTTTTAGACAAAATCATCATTTACTATTTTTATTTAAAATAACAATTTAATTAATTTTTTAATATTTAGATCTTTCAAACCATCTAAAAATTATGCATTAGTTTTTACCTCATTTAAATTATGCAATCTATGCCTTGCGAACCAAGTAATATTATGTATTAGTTTATTCCTTAAGAACTCTTGAGAAAATTGAAGGAAAGAGGTCTTTTAAGTCTTGAATGAAGGATTGGTGACATTGACCAACAGATAGGGTCAAACATCATTAGAATACTTGATTAAGTTAATTGTGGACTTGATTAATATTTTCAAAACTTTCTAATCTTTTCAAAAATACAAATCAACCCAACCCACACCCCTCTTCAATCCAAATCAACCACTCTCTCCTCTCTCTCCAGCTTCTCTCAACTCTCTCCCAACCAACAGTTCTGCAAAATTTCTCTCTTCAACTTCCGGCGATAAATAGTCGGGCGAGTTCCTTTTCGACTTTCAACCGTCAATCGATGTGAATACTTCTCCGGCGACAATAACTTTGAGTTTTTCGTCCTCCCATTTCCTTTTTCACAGGTAAAAAATTATGAAGAAACAGAGGAACTTGAGCCAACTACTCTTTTGGTATTGAAATGTGGACTGAATAAAATCCTAATTTCCGGCATTTTTGCATTTCTTCTTCTTGTTGTCGTACTGTTGATTCGAATTTGTTGGTGATTTTTTATGACAGTTGATGTTCTTAGTGTGGTGTGTGTGTGTGTGTGTGATATGTTGGTGTTGCTAGGTTGATTTGTTGTTTGTCTTGGTAGAAATGGTATTGCAACAGTTGAAACATCTGATGTAATAGATGAAACATATGATGCAACAGATGAAAAGCTAATGCAACAGATAAAAAATTTGATGCAACTATGAAAATCTGATGCAACAGGTGAACAATCTAACAAATCATTCATCTGTTGCTACAGACGACTCTTCTGTTTAGAAGAAATCTAAACAATATTGATCCAACAGATAATGATTAGTGATCGATTTTTATTCTTTTCAATAGTTTACTCTTTATTTTGCAACAGATTAGGACTGTTTTTATTTTTTTCAATGGTTTACTCATCTGTTGCAATAGGTCGGTTATCTGTTGCAACAGATAACATACCTGGTGCAACAGATTAGTGATCCATTTTTATTCTTTTCAACGGTTTACTCATCCGTTGCAATAGGTCGGTTATATGTTGCAACAGATAAAATACCTGGTACAACAGATTAGTGATATGTTTTTATGGTTTCCAATGGATTAGTCATTCGTTGCAATGGGTCAATTATGTGTTGCATCAAATAAAATATCAGGTGCAATAGATAGTGTTGTTTTTATGGTTCCCACGGATTACTCATCCGTTGCAACAGGTCGGTTATATGTTGCAACAGATAACATCCTAGTGCAGCAGATTAGTTGTCTGTTGGAACTGTTATATTACTGTTATGCATTAATCAATTATAATCTATGTTATGTTCCTGTTAATTTAAGATAACATGACTCCCAAAAGAAAAGAAATTGAATCAAGTCCAAGTAAAGGAACAAGTGCAGCAGCTCAGCTATATCCATCACTCTATGAGCTTGCTTTACAAGCGTTATCTCAATCAAGAGCAGAAGATAATGAACATGGGGAGGAGGAATCTTTCAAAAGAGATGATCCAAATGCTAATAGCTCTTCCGCTGAAGAGTTGGTTAAAACCTTCAGCATTGATTGTTATCCTGTGAGAATGCAGTACGATCGTGCCACAGATTTAATGGGTGATCTCGTGGTTATGTCAGTCATGGAAAAATCTTTCGACACCTTCAAAACAATACTTCGAGAATAAAAATTGGATTCTTATTTCAGGGAAAGCTGCTTTGGGCAATATCTTGATTTGCCAGAAGACAACAATGCTCGTTTCAGATGAAAATGGTATATGATCTTCTCAAGCGCAGGTTTATGTATGAAAACAAAGATAAGATGGATGAGGTGTGGATAAATTACTGTGGCATGCCTGTTTATTTTGGTTGGGAGGAGTTTGCCATAGTTACCAAACTAAAATATTATCCTCCTTCTTCTTCTCAAGTTATACCTACTCTGACCCCAAAAAAAAGCACCCCGCACACCCAAAAAAAGAAAAGGCAAGTCGAGTGATCATGAACTGGTGTCCATTGTTGGTCCAAGCTTCAAAAACAAAAATATGATTGAAGCGTTGAAAGGTAAAGGAATTTCAAAGAAGTACAAGCAATCATTGTGCTTGGTTTAATTTGTACATAATGTTCTTTGGGCGAGAGACGTTAAGAATAACATAATCCTCGGTTTAATAAATCTCTCCGAGGATCTTGAGGTATTTAACAACTATCTTTGGGGTTATGAAAGCTTCAAAATGACTGTCGAATATTTGTTGACTCCGTTAACGCCTAAAAAAGTCAAATTATATGGTTTTTCATGGGCCTTCATGGTAAATATTTCTTTTATCATGATATGATTCATCATTTTTTTATTCAATAATGCTTTTGATTTATTGGCGTTATTTTATAGGCTTGGGCATTTGAAGCCATTCCTTATTTGAGACAACAAGTGAACTACCAGGAAGAAGTTTCCTGTTTAAGAATTCTGAGATGGTTGTCGGCCAAAACCGATAAAAATGCAAAATTTCTTGATCTTTTCAACCCCCCCCCCCCAAGGAAGCAGTAAGTCCAATTCAAATCAAGTTTTTGTTTTAATTAATGATTAAATGATTTCATCACCATTCTTAATATATGTACCGATTTATTTTAGATTGTCCATCTGTGGCTTGTTCCGACCAACGAGAGTTGAAGATGCCATTTTTTCTTACTTTACGGTCTGTGCAAACTTTATCGGACCCTAAGGTCATTGATGGAACAAAAATAAAATTATTTGGAGCAACAACCATCACAAGAAAAACAATTTTGGAGGGTGGGGCTAATAATGCTCCGCTTACAGTTTTTGAAACAACAAGCCATTATGATTATGATCAATAATGATTTTACAGATTTTTCTCCAGATTTTGCTGCATCTAGTGAATGTTCTTCATGCAAATGTCAAGACTACAAGGCAAAACACAATGGAGTGATTAATGCTATTAATGCACTAACTGCTTCTGTAAAGGAAATGACATCTAAGAGTGGTGTCATTCCATCAAAGAGGATTTCATATCCAGACACTCCACTAGAGATCAAGGCGGCTAAGAGGAGAAGGAAAGACACTTCCAAGACATCATCAATCATAAAAAAAAAAGCAAGATTGCAACGCCTCTATCTTTGTCTTGCACCGATGTTCAGTATGCAAGGGCCACAAAAGAGTAGTATGAGCTGAAGAAGGTGAATGTACGTCATCTATTCCAAAAAACAAACAAGCACATATCTGTTTCAACAAATGATATATCTGCTGAAAATTATCAATCAGATATATACATCTGTTGCAACTATTGTTTAACATGTTGCATCAGATTCATTATCTATTTCAATAGATGAGTCTTATGTTGCAACAGATGGGTTATCTGTTCGAAATTATCATACTGCTCTAATTTACCTGTTCGAATTTGTCCCATCAGATAATCCATCTGATGCAACATAAGACTCATCTGTTACAACAGATGGAAAATCTGTTATATATCTCTACTTAGGATTGACAATTCTGGATTTCCAGGTAGATGTCACAACTACTGTCGAAGATCATAATATGACAGTTGATAATCCATCAAATGCTTCCAAAGATGAAGAAAAAGTGGAGCCTGTCAGTTTGGGAGAACGGAAGAATTACCCGTTTGAAGGGTCCAACATCTCGAACGAGGCTCCAAAAAAACTAACATAGTTGATCAGCGACTATTCAGAATAGATTACCGATGGGTGATAACGCTCAAACTACACTCTAGAATGGGTGTAAGCGATCGTTTTCAATATAAAACCCAACTAGATTAGGGCCGAATCCTACAGGGAATAGGGTGTGAACTCAAGTTGTTTACGAAATAATTCACTGGTAGTTTACTGTTTCCTGAAATGGGGGTATAAATTTCTCAAACAATTATTAATCACTTTGAAATTAATGTTTATAACTAATATTTTTATGAAATAACCGGGATTATGTTCACTAAGGTTTACTGTACAAGACAAATGCTACAAATAACTCAAGGTTCTCACGGTGGTTAGGATGACAAGCTATCTTTATCGATGGTATGCTCAAATGTATCTCGACCTATTCAAGCGTCTAATTTGCTAATCCTCTCGGAATTAGGGAATAACAACTCACTATCCAGATTTTACCTCAGGTTAATCAACCTTGTTACAACGCTGATTATTAAACGAAGCCTTTTCGAGTCACTATCGATAATTCACTTCCTACTGTTTATGATTTCTTTCTCAAGCAAACCAAAGTAGGTACACATATTGTTTGCAACCAATAGACATAAGTTATAATACCAGAATTACCAAGAAATCCTAACACCTATTAAACCTTGAGTAATTAATTAACACCTTATCATGACCTAACCCTAGAACCCACAATCCAGGTTAAAAATGTTTAGCCACTCATGATGCAATAGATTAGTACACAAGTTGAATTCATAATTGAAATGATTAACATACAATGATGAATGAAATTAAAAGTGAACTTGTATTTGAATCATAAGGAAATACTCTAAAATATTATTCTTGAGATAAACAGAGAGAAAAGTCGTATGTTGTAAGATAGATTCCTCAATGAATATTTTATAAAAACCCCAAAACATGTCTTTAAATAGTCGATCCTAAATAAGGAAATAATATTAAAATTTCTAATTTTCTTCGGATTAGGTGACAGCGCCCGTGACATCCTATCACAATCTTGATGGCCTGTCACGGACGTCATCAACTTCTCTGCAATTTCAACTCATGTTGCCTATGGTTGACAGCAGGATCTTGACGGCGTATCGTGATTGCCATCATAAAACTTCCTGCAGCTTTACATCTTCTGTTAAGGTTGACGGCATCGATGAAAACCTATCACGAGGCTGACGGCGTGTCATGGATGTCGTCAGCCACTCACAGTTCCTTATTTTCTTCCAATTTCAGTCTTTTTGCTTCCTTTATTGATGGTTCTCCCTCTTCTCTACTTTTGCTACAAAATCAAAGTAAAATAATCAAAAACGACTAAAGTTGATCAAGACTTCTCAATTATTTAGAGTTAAAAGCTTCAAACGTGTTAGCATGGGCTCACACATCAACACCCTTAACTTAAACAATTTCTTGTCCTCAATCAACCATAGCATAACTAAGAGTATACAAAGTAAATTCGGTAGCTGACTACTCCCATCAGTTCAGAATACATGCACCATCTCCATGATCAGTCAAAGTAAGATTAACGGTGTCTTTTATTTGAAAACAACCATGCAACTCACAAGTATCTAGATATGGCAAAAATCTCAGCAATAACAACCCAAAACATACCCAAATCATATTATCTGAACAAAGCATTTATTAGAAACATACCTGGTGTGCCCTTACAATAAAGAAATCCTTTATTCACTCAGATTTATATGTATAAGCATAGGGATAAACATAATACTCACTCTCAGAACGAAGTTCCAACAATGCGTATCAAATGCCATAGGCTTGCCCTTATAGTCAGTACCTAAATCTTCAGATAGGTCAATTAGAATCACTATAGGGCTTTTCTTAAGCTTGTAATGTAGGATAGGGGCTGGTATGCTATCCATGGGTGTTTAATAGTGACTACACCTCCTTGACACTACATTAACTCTTGGGGTTTCAATTTTTGACTTTCTTTTTCTTTCTCTTTTATTGATCATGCATGCTCAAGCTGAATGCGGTCTTTTCAATTAACTGATTATCTTTTTATCATTTTTCACACAATTTTCTCTTTTCTTATTTCTTTTTCACCGCACCCGACTTCTTATTCTTTTTCCTTATTTTACCTCTCTTCATACTCATATTGCATCACTCACCCTTATAATAGCCACCCTCAACTTAGTTTATTTTCCTAAGTCAAGTTGCACAGTGTCCAAGGAGGACCAGGACCAACACAGGTTCATTGTGATGTAACGAGAAAGTGACAGGTGTACAAGAAAGAACTAGGCTATTTAGGATCAAACAGGGATCATTGGATATTAGTCACATTTGGATGGTCACTCACGCTAAAATGGACTAACATGCAAAAACGGCCTATGATCCTTTCCTAACGCCTATCCTCTGACTATGAAATGACTAATAGGGAAAGTTCTAGATTCAACGTACAATGGAAACTGAGTAAGAACTTACACACACATGGCACACAAGTGTGTATCATATCACTGCCGATCCATTTCATGCACTTGTTTGATATAGGTTATTCAGTTGCTATACTCATTCCACAAAAAAATGCATAGTGGTCACTATGGATGTAATTCACATAGTACACAATACATCAGACCACTAGAGAGGCACTCAAAAACCACAAAATAAGCTAACTGCCTCAAGTACTTATACTACTCCTAATTATCTACAGAATATGTTACAACAACAATTTACCCTACACCTTCAACTTAAAAATTAAAAATAAAATGTACTAACGGTTAGGGTATACCTAAAGACAATCAAGCATATGGATCCTGGGTCTTCGCCCCTGCTTCTGCATCATCTATTGTCTTTTCTCCACTCGGAGCATATGGCTTTACGGTAGCAGGAGCCTGGCTAGATGAAGCACCTGAAGCCCTAGCTCTGATGGCTGCTTCCTATTTCTTCGTATCGGCCAGAGACTCCAATCTTTCCCTTTTCAACTCTTCATTTTCTACCTTCTTCTTTTCCTTCTTTTTTTCTCTTTTTTCTTTCTCATTGTTTTACTCTTCCCGCTTATTCTTGCCTTTTCCCCTCTATTTTTCTTGTTTTTCTTTGGGGAGTCCGTAGTGAGATCAAGTATGGGAATTTATTCCTCCAACTTTTGCATAGCTGAACCTGTTGGCACCATAATTTGGTGCTGCTGTAGCATCCCAACCTTAGCCTTCACCTTATCTAACGCAGCCCTGAATGTAGCAAGATCAACACCTATCATCTCTTTTGCTCGAGCATCGAATCTGTTCTCTAAATCTGCAATCGCCCAGGCAAAGTCATAAAAGGTTTAAGTACAACTTTGATTCTTTTATCCACAGCAACAGTAAACTGTTTAGTGAAAGCATGTAGTTGTTCCTCACACCATTTGTCTTTCTTAGCCACCCTTCTAATATCAATCGGCTGAAATACCAAAACTGTTGCTGCTGGAGGAACTGAGGGAGTGGCTTCAGTCTTAGACACTTATGTTGCCTGTATTGAAGAATCCTGTACATCTACATGAGGTGTTGCTCCTACATCTATAACCGGTGGGTCCTCTGCTACCTCTGCACCCCTGTCATGTCTAAGTCTCAGCTGAATCTCATCAAATTGGATAGGGTTGTGAGTCTTCCGAGCACGAATATCTTCATCAACGCTCATAATATTTGGCACCTCAGCAGCTCTGCACAGATCTATAATAAGACACGAAAAAGGATAAGCAGTATCTACCCTCGACATTCTGATCTTCATCTCATCCGCAATGATTTCCCCGAAGTTCAAGGGAAGTTGTTGCACCAAACTTGCTACCAAAATAGCCCGATCATAGCCTAGAATATTGTCTTCTTCAGTAGGCATTAGCCACACTCGCACTATGCCCCACTAAAATTTTGCCTCATGAGTTAACGAGGACTTATAGATTCTCTCATTTGGGTTTGTCACCCAAACCGGTTCTCCGTCAGTGATGATATTGGCCAACCAAGGACATTGTTTATCCTTATTCTTTATCCAGGCATAAAATAATGGTGTGGTGTCCTGAGGCATGACGTCGGGGCCATGCAAAAATCTATTAATTACTCTAGTTGAAACATCAATGCTTACACCTCTCTCCCAAACTCTCAAAAGAAGAGGCTTATCTGCTACTTTGTCACCTGGTTTGCACATATTCTCCAACTGGGCTTGGTAGTTCACGTGGAATTCCTGAACCAGTTTGGGGTAAAATAAACCTCCCCTTTCTGCAGTCCGTCCTAAGTTGTATTCTTTGAATTTCTTCTCCACTTCAGGGTATCTGTTCAACCCTTTTGTGATGATCATCCTTTCTTCTTGGATTGGCCTCTTTGAATTTCTTCTATCAGTTCTTTGCAACCCAGCAATATAGATGTCTTCAGCTCTAGGAATCTGCCATCTAGCATTGTTCCTTACCTCTAAATTCTTACACTTGATAAGAGTCCTTCGAGGTGGAGACTCTTCATCCTATTATTGATCAGTGGATGGGGACCCAAAAGTTGTCCCCTCGAACTCAGATTCTTCATACTCTTCTTGATCCCCTTCATTTGAGTCAGCATGTTCAGACTCATGCTGTTCAGAATCACCCTTTTCAGACTTCTCTTGCTCAGAAGCTGTCGTTGACTCAGTATCATCACTGTCCTTTACCTCAATTGGTGGAGGTGGAGGAGTTTTCTTTGGACTCTGCTTCTTTTTTAGCTTTCTGAGCAATGTTTCCTCTTCCTCGTAGTTAGATTCCTCATCGAGGAGCTTACGACATACATCATCTTTGGCCGCTTTCTTTGGTTCTATTGAGCTCTTTCTTTTTGGTGCCATTTTAAAGTACCTGGAGACATTAGAAGAACATCAGTCAACCCTAAAGATCATAAGTAAAAGTACATTAATCACTTAAGCTCATTCATGTTTCAGGTCCTAGGTGTGATGCTAATTCTTGATAAGCCGTCACGACTGTGATAGCTTGTTACAATTGTCGTCATCCTCAGGAAGAGTTTAGAAAATTTTGCCATTTTATGACGACATTCCTGATAGGCCGTCACAACCGTAATAGCCCTTCACGAATGTTGTCAGCTCTAAACAGAACCACTTTTAAATTTTTTAGAGCTTAACAACATTCCTGATAGGCTGTCACGATTGTGATAGCCCATCATGAATGTCGTTGCCCCTACCGGAATCCAATTTTAACTTTGATTGAATTTTCAGTCTTCATTTTTGCTCAAGATTCACTTCAATTAGCATTGTGAGCTAATTTTTCAAACTTTGGGCTTGCACAGCTAACCCTAGGTGCGATTTTAGCCATTTTCCAAGTTGATCTTGGTTCAACCACCTAGGGGCTTTGGGTTATCCTGTAATCACCATACACTCACAAGCAAGAAAGTGTTGAAGTAGAATATACCTTATGGAGCTTTTAATCTAGTGCCACTCACAAAGAAAAGTGTGAAAGAGGTTTTCTTGGTTCTTCAGAACAACCCATGCACAAATCAACTTGTTTTGCTTGGAGTGGTTTGCCAAGAATGGGAACTATGTTAACTAAGGAAATAAGTAACTCAAAAATAAGGAAGTTAATATTGGCAGAAAACTGAAAAGGTTCACGATTTGGGCCGGGTCGAATCAGATTAAAATTAGGTCCAGTTTACAAAGTTTAAGGCCATGGGGTGACAACAATTTGTGATTGCTTGTCACGATTGTGATAGCCAATCAAGGTCATCGTCAACAAAAGGCAGAGATTTTCTCAGATTTGATCTAGCTGACGGCATTCATGATAGCTTGTCACGAATGTGATGGCTTGTCACGGATGTTGTCATGAACTTCCAGCTGACCCTTTTCATTTTTTTCACCTTCTCTATACTAAATCCTAATTTAGAAATTAAAAACACCTGATCAAACATAAAAATTTTGGGTTGCCTCCCAATAGCGCCTGATTTACTATCGCGGCATGACTGGGCTATCTTGATTACTCAGACTTTGCCAAGACGACCTATTGATCCCCCTTTTTCATCCTCATAGAAGACGTCAATGATCGAGAATACATTTATATCATTTTGTTGTGACATAGGTTGATGCAGTTTGAATTTTGCCTCCTTTTTACCGAGCCTAAACTTAAGCTCATTCAACTCTATGTCAACTATTACCCTTCCTGTTGCCAAGAATGGTCTTCCCAAAATAATGGGTACTTCAAAGTCCACATCATAATCCAGCACCACAAAATCAGCAGGAAGAATAAAGTTTGCCACTTGCACCAACATTTTATGCAAAATTCCAACAGTCTGCTTTATCAACCTATCCGCCATCACCAGTCGCATGTTAGTAGGTGTTGGATCTTCTAAACCCAGCTTCTTGCATATAGCCAGTGGCATTAGATTCATGCTGGCACCTAAATCACACAATGCCTTTGCAATATCCTTAGACCCAACTTTGCACGGAATAGTGAATGTACCTGGGTCAGCTTTCTTTTGCACTAAGAATCGTGTGGACACCGTGCTACAATAGTGGATATTATCCACCTGCTCATTGCTGACCTTTCTTTTCTTTATGATGAGGTCTTTCATGAACTTGGCATAACCTGGCACTTGCTCAAGTGCCTCAACTAAAGGAAAACTAATTGTTAATTGCTTGAGCATAGCCATGAACTTACCAAAGTTTGCATCATCGACCTTCTTCTTCAATTATTGAGGAAAAAGAGGTGGTGGTATAGGGATAGTATTTAACACTACTTCCTCTTTCTTCTCGTCTTCTCTATTTGAAATATCCTAAAACCGTCCAGCTTATCAGACTCCATCGGATTACTTTCTTTGGGTTCGTCAATACTTACCTTATTCTCCACAAATTTACCCACAAAAGGGCCAAATAACATCTTACCACTCCTAGTGGTAATCGCCATACATGAGCCATCATTCCGTGGGTTTTGAATCGTATTACTAGGTAAAGTACCAATTTTTCTCTGGTTTAGTGTAGCAGAAGGTTGGCTCATCTGCTGCTCCAACTGCTTAATAGAAGCAGAATGTGAGCTAACCAGCTGACTGAGGGCAGAAAATTCACTCTTCATAGTAGTTACCCCCGAGTTGGTAGCTTCAACTCCCTTCAACAACTTTTCCATCATGTCCTCCATGGACATCTTACCAGAACTAGTTGCTACAACATCCCGACTTTCAGGAGTAACATACGAACCACTCCTGTCATTATTGTTCCTCCAGTGTCCCTTCTCTCTATCTTTATAATCAGGTTTGTCATAGAAGTTCTGACCTTGATTCCTTTAGATATTGCCTCAGAAACCCCCCTGATTACTCATATAGTTTACCTCCACATCAGCACCTGTAGATACAGTTCCCTGAGATTCTACGGCCTTAACCATTTCAGTTTTGCCTAATAGCAAGTTCTTGGCCAGCAAGTCCATCTGTTTCTTCAAATAGGCTATGTCCTGATCTCACTCTTCATCCCTTCTACGCTGCTCCACAGTTATACCACCAACAATAGTCAGGCTAGCCACTACAGAATCCCTAGTGTGCCAAGCCCGACTTTACTTGGTCATTCTATTCAGCATGTCAAAAGCATCTAGAAAAGAGAGGTCCATGAACGAACCACCTGCAGTGTTGTCAACAATTGTCTTTGTCACAGAGTTGAATGCTCTGTACAAAGTCTCTATCAAGTGCAAGTCTGATATGTTGTGGTTCAGACATTGTGCAAGATTCTTCTTAAATCTCTCCCAGGTTTCATGCAATGGTTCAGTCGGAAGTTGTCTGAACTTACTGATTTTGTCCCTCAACTGTATCCTTCTGGAGAGTGGAAAGAACTATTCTAGGAATGCATCTTTCAACTGTCTCTAGTTGGTTATAGAATTGGGCTCTAACTCGTTCAACCACATTGTTGCCTCTCCAAATAGAGACAACGAAAACAACCTCAACCTTATTGCATTCTGGCTCACTCCTGGATTGTCAAAAGATTTGCAAATGGTGATGAAGTTCACCACATGCATGTTCGGATCATCACCCGGTAGGCCTCCAAACAACCTCTTCAGATTCAGGAGTTGAATCATGGTGCTTGTTATGCTAAATTTTACACCCGGTGCCAACGATAGAGGAATGATAGCACCCGTTGCACCAGCTCCATCCATTCCTTCATCATCTTCATCAGCCTTATATTGAACAGGCTATTGGCCATACCTTCCTCGGATTGGACGGTTTCTATTGACATTTCGCTGCACTGGTGCAATAAGTTTCTCAGCTCACCTTGGGTTTTGAGGATTCAATAATTCCTCATCACCCAAATCTTCGTCATCAGGGTTCTGGTGATGTGCTTGTTGACCCAAATTCTGTACATTCACCTGAGCCCTGGCTAAAACGGCTAGTCTGTCCGCCTCCCGTTGTTCAGCCATTCTTCCTATCAGTTGAGGTTTCGGATTGATTATCAATAACGGTTCTCTGGAACATCTTGTTTTAGGCATAAACAACACAATACCTACAATCGATAAAATCAACAAATAAACGTAAATCTAGAAAACTTAACTTACAGCAAATTAGCACCTATAACTTGTAATTTACAACTGTATTCTTCGACAATGGTGCCATTTTTGATAACGCTCAAACTACACTCTGGAATGGGTGTAAGTGATTGTTGTCAATATAAAACCCAACTAGGTTGGGGTCGAATCCCACAGGGAATAGGGTGTGAACTCAAGTTGTTGATGAAATAATTCACTGGTAGTTTACTATTTCCTGAAATAAGGGTTTAAATTTCTCAAACAATTGTTAGTTACTTTGAAATTAATGTTTGTAACCAATATTTTTATAAAATAACCGAGATTATGTTCACTAGGGTTTACGGTACATGACAGATGCTATAAATAACTCAAGGTTCTCATGGTGGTTAGGATGATAAGCCATCTTTATCAATGGTATGCTCAAATGTCTCTCGACCTATTCATGCATCTAATTTCCTAAACCTCTCGGACTTAGGGAATCATAAATCACTGTCTAGATTTTACCTCAGGTTAATCAACCTTGTTACAATGCTGATTATTAAACGAAGCCTTTCTGAGTCCCTGTCGATAATTCACTTCCTACTGTTTATGATATTTTTCTCAAGAAAACCAAAGTAGGTACACCTATTGTTTGCAACCAACAGACATAAGTTATAATATCAGAATTACCATGAAATCCTAACACCTATTAAACCTTGAGTAATTAATTAACACCTTATCATGACCTAACCTTAGATCCCATAATACAGGTTAAAAATGTTTAGCCACTCATGATGCAATAGATAAGTACACAAGTTGAATTCATAATTGAAAAGATTAACTTACAATGATGAATGAAATCAAAAGTGAACTTGTATTTGAATTACAAAGCAATACTCTAAAATATTGTTCTTGAGATAGGCAGAGAGAAAAGTTGTATGTTGTAAGATAGATTCCTCAATGAATATTTTATAAAATCCCTAAAACAAGTCTTTAAATAGTCGATCCTAAATAAGGAAATAATATTAAAATTTTGATTTTTTTTGAATTAGGTGACGGCGCCCGTGATGTCCTATCACAATCTTGACGGCCTGTCAGGGGCATCATCAACTTCTCTGCAATTTCAACTCCTGCTACATACGGTTAACAATAATTTTAATGTCTTATCAGGATCTTGACAGCGTGTCGTGATTGCCGTCATAAAACTTCCTATAGATTTACATCTTCTGTTAAGGTTGACGGCATCCATGACAACCTATCATGAGACTAACGGCGTGTCATGGATGTCGTTAGCCACTCACAGTCCCTTATTTTCTTCCAATTTTAGTCTTTTTTCTTCCTTTATTGATGGTTCTCCCTCTTCTCAACTTTTGCTGCAAAATCAAAGTACAATAATAAAAAACGACTAAAGCTGCTCAAGACTTCACAATTATTTAGAGTTAAAATCTTCAAATATGTTAGCATGGGATCACACATCAATGGGTTGTTAAAGCATCATGTCGGCAGGTACATAAATAAAATTTATGGATATTGGTTTATACAATTCTTGTTGAAAGAACCTGACATTAACACATATAAATCATCATGTAGAAAACAAAATGACGAGCGCTACAAAGTGAGCGAATCGAGTCTTGGTTTTGATATGTTCGACTTTGTTGTTGCACATCTCGAAATGAAGAATTGGTTCTATTTGATGTCACAACCCCAAACTTGCTGGAATGATGAGGTTTAAATGTCATACATATTACTATTAATTAATACTTTATTTAATTGCATCTGCGTATTGATTGTTTTGTCACGTAATCTGAAATTTTTGATAATATGTGCAGCACATCGATATTATTTTTTACTACCTTCAAAAGAAGGCCAAATTGCAAACACAAGAACAATATAGATACACAACATGCAATTGTTTGTACAAAGTTTACATCAATAATGCCTACGATAGGTATTGTCAACAGCAGTCGAAAGTTTCCCGAAACGAGGAATGCTTAATCAACATCATCAAAGGTTTTAGTATTCTGGCTGGCTTACCTTGGCATTTGGTCGACGAAGTGTATATCCCAATCAATTGTGGTGATGAATTCCATTGGGTGTTGGTTGTCGTCTTTCTAAAAGAGAGGCGCATCCAAGTTTATGAGTCGATGTCGTGAAGGAGACTTTTTGGGCCATCGTCTGAGATACAAAAGCTAGCCAAAATATTACCTACTTATCTTGATATGAGTGGATTTTTAGATCAAAAGGTTCGTACTGATTGGTCGACGATTGAATTATGCCGGGATAAAATGGCTAATCCATTTGATGTACAATATGTTGACAGAATTGCTCAACAAACCATTGGTAGCCTGTAAGTTTAAGTGTCATGATTTAGTTTTATCTCACAAATTTCACAATGCTTGCATGAACTACAAGATATGAATTATCTGTTTTTTTGTAATGCAGGGATTGCGGTTCTTTTGTTGCCACCTATGCCGAGTATTTGAGTGATGGATTACAAGTACAAAATGATGGACTTGATGCCGGGTTACTCCGCAAAAGATATGCTGCTCTTTTATGGAAATATGGAGAAACAAAAGCTCAGAAGCCGTACACAACCAACGTTAAAGATCTATGACGACCAAAGTCGAATTCCATAGCACTGGATGAAGAACAACTTGTCCATATTGACTAGATCTTTATAGCTTGAGTCCGTCAATGTAATAACCTATCCTCCTTGGTTTAGCTTGTTGATTTATTTGTAGAGTAGATCGTTTGTACCCATAATAATTTTTTTTATATTTCATTTATTTGTCGAGTTATATCATGTAATTTCCGAAGGCTTTAATTTATTTTATTTTGTCTATGAATATAATTAATTATGAGTTTTGAACATGCTAATTGAAATGAAGTACTAGATTCAAATATCGCAACAGATAATACATCTGCCGCAACAGACGACATATCTTATCAGACAGATTTAGACATATATTGCAACATGAGATGCAACACGTAGGTCATCTGCTGGAAATTATATAACAGGTCTTCCTAACTTTTTGATTTGCTCCAACAGATTACCAATCAGTTGCAACAGATAAGTTATATGTTGTAACAGAACGTAAATCTATGATGACAAACAGACGGGAAACATCTGCATAACACAACAGATGACCAATTTATTCCAACAGATAATCAATCTTTCACAACAGGTACTATATCTGTTATGATAAATATAAAATCTGTTGCATTATAAAAATTCAACTTTGCCAGACATAAAAATTATTGCCCCTACATGTATAGTGAATTGGCTTGAAATAAAAATTTGTTATCGTGTTCGTCTCTGTCTTTGTACATGTTATTTCTTATACACGGGCTCCAACCATTTAGTTAGTACCCCATATACCCATACCCATTGCATCTTTCCCACAATGGTGTTACACACACCGATCATTTGTGTGCCGGTCAGCAAACACTTGATGTATGCAAGTGAGTACGGCTCGCACGCTGCACCGGTTATATATTTTGGGAGTTGGATGTTCTTATTTTGACCTTACAAAACTATGATTCCTTCACCAATACTTCAGCCGGAAAATGATCCATCAACTTACTCTGCGTCAATAACTTGGGCAACAACTTCAAGAGTGGCTACATGTGGGTTAAAAACGTCTTCTCGCTGAACACAGGTAAGTTGCAGTCATAAACCTTAATCTTTCCCTCGTATAGTAGTATCTCAAAAGTGAGAAAATAGGTGACATCCACATTCATGACTGCAAGGATTCTCTTTGCCTTGGTTCAGCTCTTGCCGTGTGGATATGGCCTCTTCCCTCTAACATATTTAATCGCTTCTTCATCCCATTGGAACGTAGAAACTAACTGATCAAATCTCGAGCCACCGAAATCAGCTATCTTACAGAGTTTAGCGTACCTATCCTTGAAATTGTTGTAGAAGTTGAGGTCCATTATTCTATCGGCAACATCATAAGTATCCGGGTACGGTAATTGCCTGCCCCTCATGAGGCAGAGAATTTCATCAACATACTGTGGTATAAGAAGATAATTTTTAAATAGGTTAGTAATTGTAAAGAATAAAAATACAGTCGAAGGAATCTGATGCAGAGGGTTCTCTGAATCAGTTCACAGATTACCCAGCCAACGCAACTTATGCAACAGATGTGTATTATGTTACAACAGAATACCAAGTTTTTGCTACACATTGCATTTCTGCTGCTTAGATTCTTCTTCATGGAGTAGATTGGAAGATAAGGTTAGAAAAAGTAAACTTACCTTGTCCTTGTACCGCACGCACATATTTGTCATATTCGAGAAGTCTTTGGCGGCAAATGAATGAATGGCATATTTTTTTTGAACCTTCATCTTGATGAATTCTTCCAGTTCTTTCTTCTTCTCCTTGCTAAGCGCCGCGAATATGTCCACCTTCTTCGGCGGCCCCTGAACTTCAACAACTATTGGAGCGGGGGGAGTTGCAATTTTTGCTGATTTCAGAACGGAGAGAATTTGTCTAATTTTTCTTCTCTTTCTCCTAACCTCCACTATAGGAGTGCATGACTCCCTCACCTCGTTGGATGGTATGACACCCCTCTTGGATTTCAAATCCTCGGTAGCTTCAGCAATAGCCGCTAGCTTGTCGAGAAGTTTATCCTCTCTGTCCTTGCACACTTTGCATTTGCAATGAGAAATAAGGGTGAGGAGAGGTGAAAGGGATCACTGTAAGAGTGGGAGGGACTGGTGTAGGGGTGAAAGAGAGGACCTGTGCAAGGGGTGTTTTCAAACATATTCATTTTTTGCTGAGCACCAATATGCTCATAATCACGACTGGCAATAGAAGCAGCAGCAAGATGGCTGCTACCATCACAAACAACTCCACCAGCAACACCCCCAGAAGAAGTACCCAGATCTGTTGCAGTTTGAGTTTGGTCGTGAAGAGCTTCAACATTAGACTGACCTTGCCCTAACTGCTCTTCTTATGGATGTTGCTCCATCCAATTCCTTCTTTATTAACTCCATCGTTGGGTCTTCTTTTGTATCAACAAGACTTAGAGTAAGAAAAGTAGTCATCCCCAGCTCATCAATGGTAGGCACGATCCAAGGATGCACAACCTATACAAAACAACAGGAGGAATTTAAATCATATAATAATAATTTGCAGTCAGTTGGGTTATATGGGGCTCGAGTTATGTTAACACAACCAACTTATACAACAGACGATCTAGCTACCACAACAGCTGATCTGTATGTTGAAATAGATTGATAATATATTGCATCAGAATACCCATCTGTTGTATAATTTGCAGTAGATGGGTAATATATTGAGTAGGGTTCAGAGAAAAGAGCAACATATGGTTAATCTATTGTGAAATATGGATCGTCTGTTGCAACAGATTATCTATCTGTTGCACCAGTTACAGTTGACGGGTAATCTATTACGACAGATGGAACATCTGTTTCAATATCTTTCTTTGATGAAAATTATTTTAGTTGAAATAAGATGTACTGCATCATCCTGAGGGTTAAATAGATTAGCCTCATTAATATTTTTTTTGTTGATCTCTACTGCAGCCAACCACCTAAGGATCTTTGGATAAGAAACCTTATCTATGTAATCCATGAAATGCTATCAGAGGAGAGGAATGGCTTCACATGCCCAAGCCTAAAAATTGTAAAAAAGAAACAGGCAAAAAAAAGTCACAAGTATATTCAATATAAATTAATGAATGAGTAAAAATAGTGATCAATTTTACCATGAAAGTCGTATAATGTGGTCGTCTTTGGCTTTAGCGCTTTCAGTAAATATTTGACAGTCAAGTAGTAGCTAACGTAGCCCCAGGGATAATCATTGAATTTCTCAAAATCATCATCAAGCGCCAACAAATCACGTTCTATGACTTTTTTGACATCCCTTGCTAATAAAACGGAATGGACAAACCAAACTAAGAACAATTTCTCCCGGTAGTGCTTTGGTATGTCTTTATTCTTGAGATTCTCTATCAAATCCTTCACTTTGTAGCTAGGTCCAACAATGCCCAACAACTCATCTTTTTTTAGCTTGCGTTTGTTGGACCCTTTATGGAGTGTTTTCTTGATGGCAGGTTCTTCTGGACGATCGCATCTCAAGCCCGTTACAATGGCAAACTCTTTCAATCCAAAATAAACAGACATACCACAATAGTTGATCCAGACTTCATCCATATTATTTCCGCCCTTCTTTGGACCTCCATCATCCCTCGTATACATGATTCTGCACTTGAGAAGGCCATATACCATGATCATTGGGAAACAGAGAGGGCGGGCCCCAGACAGCTCAAGAAAGTTTGCAAAGCAGCTTTTCTTAAAAAATTCATCTATTTTTTCCTTCTTCATAATACTCCTAAGTTTGTCAAAAGGTTTCCCCAACTGACATTTAAGTACAAGATCGCCAAATACTGTATTAGGGTTATTCATCGGCATCGCAACCCAAAACTTGTCAATACTAATGGTTTTAACAGAATCATACTAGAATTTTAATATTATTTAATGCCTCATTGGTGAGGAGGAGTTATCACTTTCCTCCGCTTCATTTTGCCCTGACTGAGATTGTTCTGGAAGTTTCTCCGAATCTATTTGTACTCTAGCCTTTTTTGTTTGGTGATCGAAAGTTGATCCACTTTCTCCACTTTCAGTTTCTTTTCTTTTGGGAGACATCTTTTAACTACAAACAAAAGAAAGACAAAAAATACATTGCATTTGATGTCTGCATAATTTTTTTTAAAAAGGTGAGACAAATTTCAATAAATTATTCTTACCACATAACCAAAAAAAATACTCCAACGGACAACCCATCAGTTGGAATAGATGGGGAACCCGAATCTGTTTGAATACCTATTTAATATCTCTCCATAGATATTCCACCTGTTGCAACAGGTGGAGAAATTTTAATAAATTATTCTATGCCACATTACAAGAAAATACTCCAACGGATAACCCATCAGTTGGAACAGATAGGGAATCTGTTTGAAGACCTATTTAATATCTCCCAATAGATCTTTCACCCGTTGCAACAGATGGACCACCACCACCACAACCAATGCCACCAAGACCACCACCAATGCCACCAATATCAATACTAAGACCACCGACACCATCGCCAAAAAACACAAATATCAATACCACCAACAATAGCCACCAACAACACCACAAACATCATCCAACAATACCACGATAGTCAACAAAACACTGAGAGAAAAACTAGGGTTTTCTTGGGTGCTTTCTACTTTTTTAGCATCAAAACTCAAAATTGTTAACCCCTTCTCGAAGATAATACAACTAAAAGTCTTCTTTTTATCATTAACTAAAAAGTCCTACTTTTTAGAATAAAGAACAAATGTAGAACTCTTCTCGAACTCTGTTACATGTGAAGATAGAGAAAATAATGGATACAAGTGGGAATGAAGTCGAAAAAAAAAACTATATGTAGTCGTAAATGGGAAGAAAATTGACCTGTTTTGAAGGGTTGAATATTATGTTGAGTAGCTGTTGTTTGTATTATTGAGAGGGATAGGACACCTCGAGAGAGAGAGAGAGAGAGAGAAGAGCGAGAATTTAAGATTTGAAATAAAAAAATTTTCGCGTAAATGGATGATTTGTATGGGTTGATTTGTAATTTTGAAAAAGAATGACAAGTTTTGAAATTGCTAATTTGGTCCGAATTAATCTTAATTAATTTTAAAAATTTTAAAAGATATATTTTTTAAAAATTAAGTTGATGAAAACTCATTTCAACTCAGAGTGATCGATCGACGACTCAAGTCGGGATGAACGCAATACCAACGCTATGCAATTATAAAGACTCGATTAGTTTTGTAGTTGACCCTGTGAGCTCATTCATTCATCCCTAGTTCCACCTAAATAAACTTAGGTACTATCACTATCCTAACATTGAGTTGATGAGAACTTATTTCAACTTAGAGTGATCGATCGATGACTCGGGTTGGGATGAACGCAATACTAGCGCCATGCAATTGCAAAGACTCGATTGGATTTGTGGTTGACCCTGCGAGCTCATTCATTCATCCCTAGTTCCACCTAAATCAACTTGGGTACTATCACTATCCTAACATTGAGTTGATGAGAAATCATTTCAACTCAGAGTGATCGATCGACGACTCGGGTCTGGATGAACGTAATACCAATGCCATGCAATTACAAAGACTCAATTGGATTTGTTGTTGACCCTGTGATCTAATTAATTCATCCCTAGTTACACCTAAATCAACTTAGGTACTATCACTATCCTAACATTGAGTTGATGGGAACTCATTTTAACTCAGAGTGATCGATCGACGACTCGGGTCAGTATGAATGCAATACCAACGCCATGCAATTGCAAAGACTCGATTGGATTTTTAGTTGATCCTGCGAGCTCATTAATTCATCCTTAGTTCCACCTAAATCAACTTAGGTACTATCACTATCCTAACATTGAGTTGATAAGAACTCATTTTAACTCAGATATTTATATATATTATAACAGATGACATATCTGATTTTATTAATTATCAAATGAACATTTTCATCTATTGTCACAGATGACTGAGCTGTTGGAATTTTTAAACAGATATTTATATATGTTGTAACAGATGACTGAGCTGTTTGGATTTCTAAACAAATATTTTTATATATTACAACAGATAACATATCTGTTTGAAAATCTTTTTTTCTCTTTTAATTTTAAAGAAAGAAGCTTCTGGTCCGAGTAGATAATATCCAGTAGTAGTACTTACTACTAAAGGAGGTAAAAAATGTTTCTTGGATATCTCAAAAGTGAGTTCATTGAGCAGTCCTGTCTTATCTTTTCAATGTCAGTAGTCTTAGTCTTCCTTATACCCCTCAAATTATTAATGAAATTAATGAATATTAAAAACCACCATGTCTATGTACACAATACATCTATAGAAATTATCTCATCTCTTCCTTCAGCTGCAGTTTATTTTATTCAACTCTCATTTTTTTCTCTCTCCTATTTAGGGTCACAACTTTTTTTCTCTCTTTTCTCTTCTCTTCTCATAAAGATCTTTTTGGATCTAAACCCATCCATTTCTTTCCTCGACTTAAATTTCTATTTTGATACCCTTTTTGATATTAAGGTATGGTTCATTATTGCTCTTTCATTCTCGTCTTCTTCTTTGCAAGTTATTTACATCTATTTTTTATTTAATTACTATTTACCCATATCATATTTATTAAAAATATTTTAAGGAACTTGTAAGTGTTGAATAAACAATCTAAGAATTTTTATTACAATATGAGAAAAAAGTCATCTGTTGGGAGAAGTTTAAAAGCCTTGTTGGCATATCATTTTTTTGTATGTATTTTGTTTGTTTCATTATTGTTGATGAAGTTATTGATGTTGTTGGTGGGGTTGGTGTTGTTGGAACTTGTGGTGTGGTGTTGTTGATGGTTCTGGAATAGAGAATATTGCTTCTTTGTTGTTGATGATGTTGTTGGAACAAATGTTGTTATTTTTTTTTTGTTGATGTTTATGCTGTTGTTGATGTTGCAACAGATGGAGAAACTGTTGGAATAAATAAAACCACCAGAAAGGTTGGTTTGATGTATTCTATCAGACTCCACATCTGTTGTAATAGACTCCACATCTATTGCAACAGATGGATAATGTTATTTTTGTGCCATCAATTTTTTTCCTCTTCTTTGTAGATATAAGGAACTGACAGTTGATCAACTTTTGATGGACTATCGTAAGAGGCTGCAGTAAATATGAGATCGAAGGAATAAGCTGCTTGCAGATGGAACCACTTCATATGTAGGAGGTATGTATTATTAATAATGTTATTGTGGAAACACACAGAGAGTGCACTGATTTTATGAATGATGTTTTTACTGATTAGTCATAGATCGTTCAAACAATATGTCTGCAATTTTATAGTTAAGTTTGGTAGGTCCGAACTGATAAGGTTGAGGGACCATGAATATGGTTCTGATAGATTGCTAAGATTTAATGTCGGTTGTTGCTCATGTATATTTGTCAAGCATTGTGAAGGGATCTAGTTTTTGTGTCATTGTAAAGAGATTTAATAGCGATTGGACTAACTTTTAGGGTACATTGGACCCTTAGAGGGCCTTCGAAGCTTAGCAATACATCTAACAAGAATAGAAAACCAGTATAGTTATTTCCCTAGCTAAAATTTATATGGCTGGGTTGCTGGCTCGGGGTGATAATTATATGCCAGAATGTGTGGTAGGAGAATGCTTTCGAAGGAAAATGGATGATTGTTAGAAGACTATATCATCTGAGAGCTAATTGAAGAAGAGACATAGGGTAGATACAACTTCTAACAAATTTGACCGGTGGAATTATCTCAACAAATGCGAGATCTGAATCAAGTACAAATATGAAAGTGTATCTTGTAATGTAATTTCATCCGTTATGTCTCTTAAAGAAAAACAATGCATCTGAACACTTTGCTAGGGAGCTGCGTGGTCAGGATTATCAACTAGGTAGAAAATAGGAGAAGACCAACAAAGCAGCCTCATGGGCATCGAGGGTTGAAATGATGTACAACAAGTCTAGAAAACTTATACCAACAGCAACTGTAGTTAAAATAAGGAATCCAAGCGAAGGCGACAAATCTCTAAATTTGAAATTTCATCCTATGCTTTCTTGTTTGTGTTTCCGATCAGGTCCACTGTCGTTGACCTGATCGGAACCATAAACGATATTGAAAGGAAAATAGAGTATAATTACTTCCTTAGCAATATGGATTAATTGATTGTGTTTTCTTACCTTAGCATGCTTTCAACATTCCTTAGAGAAGATCAGATGTTTGCTATAGTATGTGAATCCCGATAATTTTTAAGTTTTCCTCCAGCTTGTTGATTCTGTATTCAAGATGGTCATTGCCGTCTTCAAAGTTGGTAAGGAGTTCCTCATCTCTTGTGAGCTTGATCAGGAACACTACCTTCAAAGTTGTGGCATTCTAGAAACCCTTCAGAACACTTTCTTCCGAAGCCTTAAAGGATACATGGAGGTTCATTGTGTTTATTTTAGGTCAAAATGTGTTGATGCACGTTGAAGATGTGCTCCCACCAGTTGAACAACACACTTTTATCGAGCGTTGCTCCATGCATCTTTCTTAACCAATTTGATAAATTAGTAAGCATGGAGTTACGTAGCGTGTGATCTAAACTGGCTATAGCAAGCTTATCAAATGTTACGTAACTCTAACCTCATTACTCTATCATAAAAATATGACTGAGTTAGTGCACAAATCGAGCGAGCTCAATCTCTCAACCTTTCTGTTGATCGCTCTTCTCCAATATAGATGACAAGATATCTGCTACGCAAAAGTCTATACCGTCGCCAGATATATTTGCCTGGGAGCAATTCTTCTGAAGATATTTGTTGATGTCTTCTGAAGAATTGCTCCCAGGCAAGCATGTCTGGCGATGGTGTATACTTTTGTATAGCAGATATCTTGTCATCTATATTGGAGAAGAGTGATCAGCAGAAAGCCTGACAGATTGGGCTTTTTTGATTTGTGCACTAACTCAGGCATATTATTTTGATAGGGATCCATCTGCACGCACCTTATTCTTCCTAGCCCATCTATGGATTAAATTGAATAAATAGATGACTAGCTTGTTGCAACAGATGACATATCTGTTTATATTGTCAAACAATTAGAGACATTTGTTATGACAGTTGATCAACTTGTTGCAGAAATCAAACAGATATATACATCTGTTGCAAAAGATTGCCAGTATGTTGTAAGTTATCTAACAGAAAGAATATATTTTGCAACAGATTACCCATCTGTTAGATTTATTTTAAAGCAATTTTCTTTTCTTTCCAAGATACAATAATTTATAAATAGGTCCCTCCTTAAAAATATGGATGATCCAGATTCGTACAAGAATATTCATATCGAGTCCTCGCGTGAACTTCAAAGGCAGTTTGATGAACTCCAGAGAGATTTGGCTGACTTCGAAGCAAGGCTGCCGAATGAAAAATGTCTGATTGACAATAATAATAATAGTAGTAATAATAATTAGGTAATATTTTTTATTTTAGTGATTATTTTCCTCCTTTTGTATATCAAATCTACCCGAGGGATTCAAAAATCCATGAACATTCATTTCATTTTGTTGTCGACTTTGAATTTTTAATTCTTATTTAGTATTTAATAATAATCATTCTGTTTATTCCTTGTTCTCAACATGTCGACGGTTGGTGCTAGGGATTGAGCAGTAATTTGTGTCAACAGTTAGAGGTTAATCTGCTACGACAGATCTATCATATGTTGCACCTGGGAGTTATTAATAAAAAGGGCTATTGTTTTTATTGAGAGGGTGAAAAGAAAGACATGACTCGGAGTTCCGATTATTCAATATGAAAAATGTTTCATAAATAAAAAATAAGGAAATAAATAATAAACACAATTTATAACCACAATTTTAATAATTGATCGTGACTTTTCACTATTTTTATTTTTTAAATTATTTATTATATAATAAAATAATTATTATTTTATTAAAAAATTTGAAAAGGTATTTTTTTTATTTATAAAATAAAAAAGTAAGCAAATTTGGATTAATGATATGATGATAGTTATTTTTTTTTTTCAAAAAGTAGATTATATATTGCAAAAATTAAATTATCTGATGCAACAGATTCACTATGGTTGCAACAGATGATATATCTGTTGTCACAGATGATTTATCTGATGCAACCTATATCGAGTCACAACTCAATAAAAGCGGTTCTTGGAAAGAACTAATTAATAATAATAATCTGAAAAGTCATGACTTATCACAATAATTCTTAATTTAGTTAATTCATTACTTATCACATTAATAAAAAATGTAATTAATAAATGGAGGTGAACTGTTAGATTATATGTTGCAACAGATATGTTATCTGATGCAACATATTTTATATTTGTTGCAATAGATAATATATCTGTTGTCACAAATGTGTTATCTGATGCAACAGATATAAAATCTGTTGCCACAACTCAATAAAAACTATTCTTCGAAAGAACTAATTAATAATAATAATCTGAAAAGTCATGACTTATATCACAATATTTATTTTCTTAATTTAATAAAAAATATAATTAATGTATAGAGGTGAATAGTCGCACCTTTTTGCCTCTCATTCAAATTCAATCCTCTATAAATAGGTATCTCCTTACTCAATCGTTCATTCAAATACACTCTATTTATTTATTGCATCTCGTCTTTCATATTACACTTTAGAAGATAAGATTATGGATGACCCAGTGTGGGACGTTGCTTTTCTGCAAGACGCCGTGAATGAACTTTGGAATCAAGTTCGTGATCTGCAATGGGAACTGGGAGGAGTTAGATCAAGAACGCTCCGCGAGATACGTAGGCTGAGGAGGACCTTTCTACTTCCGGTTGAAGATTGACCGGCTGGCAATAATGATGCTGATAATAATGATAATAATAATTGGATTATTATTTTTCTTTTAGTCTATTATATAAATTTTTATTTATTTTTGTTTAATAAATAAATTATGTTTGATCTTTGACGTTTTAATCCATAGTTAATTTTCATTCTGTCTATTATCTTCTCAAGAAACATGTTGACGATTCGACGTAAAAAGGAATAATTTAGAATCTAGTAGCAATATCAACATTTATCTGTTAGGTTTGTAGCAGGGGGTGATGTGTTGTTCAAAACAAATTACTCATGTTGCAACAGATAAGAAGTTGATGCAACAGATCAACAGATGACTAGTTTGTTGCTTTGCTTGGCTCTGATATTTTAATTCGTACTCCCTCCATCTTAAATTACCCATCCCAAATTAAGATGCCACATTGATTAAGAAAAATAATTAATAACATGTCTATTTTACCATAACCCACTAATCAGTTGGTGGGACATTAGATGTGTTTGAAATAATCATTGTTTTCTATTCAATCGAAATTTCATAAAAGAAGAAAGCTTTTAATGTCAGTCGGCGTGTAATCCCCCTATTAAATGATGTTTCCATTTTAATTTGAAGAAAAAGTTGTTAATGCAAAGGGTAAAACATGATTTTTTTTTTAATCTTTTCTTGATTAATGAAAAAGGCAAGTAAAATGAGAAATCGAATTAGAAAATTTGGGATGTGTAATTGGACGTAAGGAATAATTTTGAATCCAGTAGCAATAGCAAGTGTTGAAAACATATTGGTTATTTGTTAGGTTTGTGGCAGGGGTTGATTTGTGCTGTTTCAAACAGATTAATCATTCGTTGCAACAAAATATTAGTCTGGTGCAACAGATAAACATTCTGATGCAACAGCTAATTAGTCTGGTGCAACAAATAAACATCCTAATATAACAGATAATACGTCTGATGCAACAGATAATACGATGATGCAACAGATAAACAGTCTGATGCAATAGATAAATCTTCTGATGCAACAGGTTACTCATCTGATGCACCGGATGATTGATCTATTTAAATTGTGGGCACTTATGCAGGATTCATAATCGGGGTTCTATCCATTGTTGGAAAAATAGAAGCATACCCAGATGACAAATATGAATAAAAATCATAATTTTACTTACCAAAGTCACCTATGAAGTAATGCCAAAGTGGAAAGTGATGTAGTAAACAAAATTTGACCTAAGAAATTGGTCAGATCACAGCAATAGCGTTGTACCAACAACAACAACAACAACAACAAATGGTCGACAAGAAGAAGATGAAGATGATAATGAAGTAGAAGACGATGATGATAATGAAGTAGAAGATGATGATAATGAAGCAGAAGAAGATGAATAAAGTAGCAGAAACAGAAACAATTAACAACAAAAATCGCTAAGAGAGAGAAAACAATAATGGATGTGAAGAGAGAGAAAGACGTCCTTTTTCCCTCCGTTTCTCGTTATTTTAAGTATACATTGGGATCAAAGTGTAAATTTAAAAACTTGTGGATTATTTTCAAACTTTCCCAACTTTCTTAATCAATAATAAAGTAATTGTCACCTCCAACTAATAATTAAGACTTGTGTCACCTATACCTCATTTTAAAACTCTTTTGTCACCTGTGGCCCAAACCCCAGGACTCTTTATATAATACTCCCTCCGTCCCATTTTATGTGTCATCATTTCCTTTTTTGTCCGTCCCAAAAAGAATGTCACCTTTCCTTATTTGGTAACTATTTAAAGACACAATTACACTTTTACCCTTATTGGTCCCACTTATAAGGGTCCACTTAATTATAAATAATAATAGTACATTATTTTAATGAAGGACAATTTGATAAAAAATATCAAATCTTTATTTAGTTCTTAAACTTCGTGTCTGGCCAAATGGGGACACATAAAATGGGAGGGAGGGAGTATAACATATATAAAGAGAGATAAAAACACCAACGTCACAAAAAACGTAGGCGTACTTCCTACCCGATTGCTTGCTGTCCCTTTTGATATTTTAAATCCTTTTCCTCTTTTAACTCCTACTCAATTTGGTCCATTCTCGAGGCTGAAAGAATATACTGTAATTAATTTTTGTGATGGTCTTCTCTTAGAGTGACATAAGTAAGATCTTCATATTAATATAAAAAATTATCCACAAAAGATAAGAAACCACAATAAAGATTTGTAAAAATTACTTAAATAGAATTATAGTTTAAATAAATAATTATATAAGATAATAATTTAATTGATTTAGGAGTGTGCGTTTTGAAATAGACAATAGAAGAATTCATAAATCAAAAAGATCAAGGGTCATTTTTTTTATTAAAATTTAAAATAGAAGGCAATATCTGGCCAGAGTTCTAAAGAAATTAGGTAATTTATTAAGAATTGTTTCAGTCTCTTTTCTCTTGGTTTAGTGTACATGGGTTTTTCTTTTTGGATTTATTAAAGTTCTAAATAAAAGGTATATAATTCAAATAAGGAAAGGTTTAATGATTAAATTTAAATGAATTTTAAGTTTTAAATGTTAGAAATAAGTAAAAAGATGATTTAGTCTAAAATAAAGTTTTTTAATAAAGTGTAAAAAAGTTCGAATCACTTTTCTAAAGGCCTTCACGTTTCTACAATATATTAAAAATGTGAAGATCCTTGAAAAGTGATTTAATGTTTTTGAGCTTCATTAAAAAAACTCCGCAATAGACAAAACAGCCCTTTCACCATTTTTCTACAAATTATTAATTATTAATTAATTATTGAAAAAATAAAAAATCCTACAATATATGGTAAGAGAAAAATATGTGGAGAATTAAAATTGATAAAAAAATTTCCCTTCATAAATAGAAAAGAAATCTTTAAATATATAGTAAGAGAAAAATTCTTTAAAAAAAAAAAGGAAGAGAAAAATACTGATTGAATTTTTGGATGAAATTATAATGACAATTACTTTCAAATTCTTAATGATATTCTCGTTTAAGTTATTTGTATCCAAATGACTTTGGAATGGTCTTTAGATTTGATACTTCAATTTAAATGCAAATTCATAATATTTAATGATTCTAAATTAATTAAAATTTACCTTATATGAAAAAGGATTTCTACATTCCCTATAAGTAATATTTTGAAACGTTTATTTTTACTTTTTCTTCATACTTTGATTTTAACTCAAGTTGTTTTCTACATTTTTTTCTTTCTTTATTTTTTTTGTTAGTAGTTTTAAAGATTTTATATGAATTACACATATTAAAAATAACATTGAATTCTCTATTTTTGATAATTTATGTGTTTTTTTTCATATGAAAATTTATGATCGAAAAATTAAAGATAATAAATATTATTACAGAATGAAGTAGTCCAAAAAAGTCAAAGGTTTATCTCTTCTTTTTAGTTTCTTTGTTTGTTTAAATGTGACTCAGTTTTGATTATGTTATTTAGATTTATTTTGATATATTATTTGTTAGTATTATAGCTGGATATTTAATTAAACTTCTTTGTTGAATTTGAAATATACGTTTATAGTGAATCTTGATGCAGTATTTTTATTTGAACGATGAACCTATAAATTTAAGGTTATAATTGACTCTTTCAATTTGGGACTTATTCAAGGTTATTATCTATTCTTTCAATTTGGAACTTAATAATTTCCGGCTTAATAATCATAGAGGATCATTAATAAGGCAGCATTAGAGAGCTTTAAAAACATAAAATAAAGAAAATAATTTTGATATTGAGAAAGTAAAATAGGAAAGCAAGATATGTTTACTAGCATGTTTGGTTTTTTTTTCTCTCTTATATCTTTTTTTTTTAGTTTCACATCCGGTGTTCAGTGTTCGCATTGGAGCTCCAACTAATTCGGATCGCGCGTTGCAGGGCCCATTAAGGTGGCAGCGCTCCCAATAGAGTTTTCTCCATACCTAGGATCGAATCCTCGACCTCTGATGAAGGGTGAAACAGCCTCATCCACTGCATCACAACCCATGTCGATTCTCTTATATCCTCTTAACGTGGAGTTGAGTATCAACTTTTCAATCATAGTTACTATCATTTATCAAGTTTCTTTTTTTTTTTAATTGGAAGAATTATGGTTAACAGGTATTTGGTTAAATATGGATCCTTAATAAAACAATTTCGTTAACTATTTAACCTTTTAGTTAGTTTTAGCTTGTTTGAAAAAATTTATGGAGTTCAATAACAATATTTCTAAAAAAAAAATAATTATAAGTGACTTCAATGGAATGTTGGTAAAAGTTGAGTGACAATTTGAGGAATTGATTCAAGAATCCAATTAAATTTAAATGAACATTAGATTATTCACATATCTTATGTGAAATGGACCTCAAAGAAAAAAACTATGTTGTATTTAACGTCAATTGCTATTTTAATAATTTATTATTCTTTTACATATTTAATAGCGATGAAATAATTGACGTGATGTACACGTGCAATGCACGTAACCTGATAAAGAAATGGATCTTGGGCCTAACTCAACCTCAAAAGCTAGCTCATGAGAGGAGGATTGCCCAAGATCATATAAGGAGAAAAAGGACCCTTTAACCCACCGATGTGGGACTCTAACACCCCCCGCATGCCCAGGGCTGGATATCTGGATCGTGGACAATATAAGACAGGGGGCCCAACATCAAAAATAATGAATTGGGTGGGCCTGGCTCTGATACCATGATAAAGAAATGGACCTTGGGCCTAACTCAACCTCAAATGTTAGGTCATAGGGGGATGATTGTCCAAAACCATATAAGAAAACCAAGGACCTTTAACCCACCGATGTGGGACTCCAACACCCCCCCCCCGCAATACGCCCAGAATTGGACATCTGGAGCATAGACAATATAAAATGTGGGGTCGAACATCAGAGACAATGAATTGGGTGGGCCTAGCTTTGATACCATGATAAAGAAATGGACCTTGAACCTAACTCAACCTCAAAAGCTAGCTCATAAGGGGAGGATTGCCCAAGACCATATAAGGAGACCAAGGACCTTTAACCCATCGATATGGGACTCCAACAAGTAGGTCATAATTTTTCGATACTTACTTTATTTTGTTGATTAGCCATTAAAAATGTATATATAAGTTATGTGAAGAACTATAAATTATGATATTTTTTGTGTAGTTTTTTAACATTTAAATTTTAATTTTAACGTATTGAATTTATCTAATTCACTTTAGTATTAAAGATTTTTCAAATTGACTTTATGTTACAAGTAAAAATAAACGGAAGCAATATATAGTAGTAATAAAGTATAATAAAAATAACATTTATGATCAAATTAACTAAATATGTTTACAAATGCTAAAATTAATTACTCGAATCTTTATTTTAATGTTTGATATTTTAAGATGAGTGTTAGATTATTAGAAATGAAGCCAAAAAATTGCTTTGCATCCTTCATCAATTATTTGATTATTGTCTTTTTTTCCTTGCTTTAAGTCAAAATTCTGGTAAAATATTTTTTTTTTTTAAAAAGGTGGTCAAAGAACTTTTTTACTCTACAAGTACTTTTTCCGATCGTAATATTAAAATTTCTTAAAATTAATTTTATATATAGAAGATATTAAGATTATAATACTTGGCAATTCAAAATATTTATTAAATATATAAAAGTACTGTTATTTGAGTTTTGAAATTTGAAAGACAACATGCAAATTTAAACGAAGTTGTAAATATGATAATTGAGTGATTTCCTTGGATAGTCACCATGTTTTAATATTTGCTAATAAAAATTGCTTCTTTTTTTTCCTTTTTCATCTAAAACAGAAAAACACTAAATTATCATTATTTTTCTCAAAAAATATTAAATAACTCCAAAAAGCTTTCTGCTCTCCTAATTGCTATGCCATATTATTAAAATTTTATTTTATTAATAATAGACATCTTTAACTCATCAAAATTATTTAATTAAAATTATATATATTTTTTTAAAAAATACATATGACATGCCCTTTACTTTTATTTAGTATTCAATAATGGGATGAGAAGTAACAATATTTTTACCCCACCTCCTTTCCTCTCTTTTATTATAACTCTCGTGCCTCCAATATACCATATTGCTTTTTTTTTTTTTTTTAAAATAATAAATAAATTATGCATATATTATAAATTGATTAGTGCTTGTAATAACATTAGAACTGACAATGCAAGAATAAATTTGCACTAAACAAATTTGGTTAAACAAATGCTTAACAAATTTGGTTAAACATCAATGACAATATCACTGACAAAATTTGGTTAAACTTCCTCCATTATGCAGTAGAACTTCAATATCACTGACAATGCAAGAATAAATTTGGTTAAACAAATGCTCAACAAATACATATTTATAGTTTTCTATTGCCTCACTTAAAAGGGTAAATGCAAGTAATTCTTGTCTGAACATTAATTGATAACTTTTAAAAAATGAAAAAACTTTCAATAGATCAAAAATGCTCTTTACTAATTCATATAAGGAAATTTTTACTTTAAGTTAGAATAACTAGTGTAGGCAGGTGAAGGCAATGTTTTGTTCAATCATTAATTGGTAACATTAGAAAATTGGAAAAGAATATTCTGTAGTAGGTCAAAAAATATTTATAGTATACTGTGATTATAAATAAAACTTAAAGCCTAAATTATATAGAGCCTTGAAGTTTAACTTTTTAATTTATAACAAAGAAACTAATTTAGTATACGTGTGTTGCACGTGTATCAAGTTAATTAATAATAGTTGTATATAAGAAAAAATATTTTTAATAAGAATGTCAAATATATTTACTACTTTTATAATGTGCATAAGCTCCTTCTTATTTTCAACATTTTTAATTTTAAAATTATACATAAGTAGGATTACTTGAAAAAAAAAAATCTTTTGGTAAAGGATCCTAAACTAAAGTGAATCTTAAGCCTAAACAAAGAAAATATATTAGAAATAATTTGAAATATATATATAAAAAATAATTAGTTTACAACAAATATAGTCATGTTTTTATTTATCAAAAAAACAATTCCAAAATAAATAACCCTGCGTGGATCATGGCTAAATAGTGAAAAAATACTGGCTAAATAACCTTTTTTGGTAGCTAATAATTTGTTAATCACCAAGAAAAAGACAAATACAACTTCTTGATATATATATATATATATATATATATATATATATATATATATAACGTTTTAATATTATATAAATAATGTACGAACATGTATAAAATGATGTATAAATAGTTATGTAATGTATAACTATTATATAAATAATATATAAACTTGTATATATGATATATAATTATGTATTGAACACATCCTTCATTTGTTTGCTAACTAAAATACATTACTGTCGCCCCTCAACTTCTTCCGTTAACTTCTCTTTTCTCCTCATTTCTCCCCCCACACCCTCACAGACTCACCACTGCTACCTCTCGTTGCACTCACACACCACCAGTCACACTATTCTTTCTTTGACTCCTCTCATCTCTCCGCTTCTCGTTTCACACCCACATGATTTCACGCCTAACAAACTCAATTCAAAAAATTAAAGAGAAAAAAACAACCCTCATGAACCTGACAACCAAAAGTAGGCACCTCCTCCATCATCTTCGGCGAACCACCATGGCCGGCACCACACCCTCATTCCCTTACTAACATCTTCACTCTTCAATTTTCCCTTCCTCTTTTTCATCTATTATTTAGCAATAAAAATCTTTGAAGCTTTTAGACATAAACTCAACTCCCCTAATTTGTCTTTTTTTTTTAATTAAATTCACTGTTCGGTCAATTGTCGTGTTTGTTCAAATTTTGATAATAAAGATGATTGAATTACCATGTGCCGAATTATCTCAATATATTACACAAAATATAGTATTATAGAAATAATTTTTTGGGCATAATTACGTTTCAAATTAACAATTCAAAATTCAAATAACATTAGTGAATCTAAAATAAAATCGCATCAAATAAGAAATTGAAGGCGGTGAATTTTTTTCGTGTTGTCACAAAAAAAGGGACTTCTCATATAATTCAAATAAAGAACGGAAAAGGGCCTAAAGTATCCTTCAACTATGCAAAATGATGCAAAAATGCCTCCCGTCTATCTATTGGGCCTAAAATGCCCTTTTCGTCTACCTATTGGGCCTAAAATGCCCCTTTCTTCTACTTATAGGGCCTAAAATGCCTTTCCCGCCTATCTATTATGCCTAAAATGCTCTTTCTGTATTGGGCCAATTTTTTCCTTTTATTTAGGCAAATTACATAAAAAAAAAATCATCTTTTAAGACTTAACTACATAAATAATAGTACTTTTTCAATATTACAATTTTTTTTTTTACATATAGCCATTTAAAAAAATCAAGAAAGATAATTATGATTCCTAATTTAATGTTATAACTAATTATCAATTCACCTTAATTTAAGAGATATATTTTCAATCTTCAAATTAGAAAAGTGATTCAAACTTTTTGCCCTTCATTAAAATATTCCTCAATAGACAAAATCATCTTTTCACAGTTTTTTTTAAATAATTATAATTAAATTATTATTAAAAAATTTAGAATACAGAAAAAAAAAGAAACAAGGAAGAATCTCATACATAAAAGGAATTAAATGTAATGTTCAAATTTTTTCATTAGGAGTCCTACACAAAGTTAGACTATTATTATATTTTTTATATAATTTATGGGATAAATATTAATGATATATCTCACTATGTCGGAAGTACTTTTCTTATTAAAAAATTATTTATTAAATATAAATATATATTTTCAGTATTACATGGTATAAACTTTTTATATCTAAAATATACCATGTATGTTTATGATATAAATATGTTTTAGATGGTATATTATACCATGTATTTATGGTATAAATATAATTTGTATGATATAAATATACCATGTATTTTCATGATATAAATGTAATTTGTATAATATATAAATATACCATGAATTTTTATGGAATAAATATACCATATATTTCTATAGAGAGATCGTGAAAGCAGGCAATAAAAATGAAAAAAATAAAATTTTAATATAGTTTAGCACATGCATGATGGATTTTGGTCGCTAGCCGGAGCATCATTTGGCTTTAGCAGAGTTTGCATATAATAATAGCTACCATTCTAGTATTGATATAGCTCCTTTTGAGGTATTGTATGGTAGGCATTGTCACTCCTCAATAGGTTGGTTTGATGTTTTAGAGGTGAGACCTCGAGGTATAGACTTGCTTCGTCAGTCTTTGAATAGGGTTTGGGTCATTCAGGATAGACTTAGAGCGGCTCAGAGTAGGCAAAAGTGTTATGCTGATTGTAGACTTCGTGCCTTGATATTTGTGTGGTGACCGCATTTTCCTTTGAGTTTCACCCATAAAGGGTGTGATGAGGTTTGGAAAGAGGAGCAAGCTTAGCCCCAAGTATATTGGTCCATTTGAGATTTTTCGGACTGTTGGTGATGTGGCTTGTGAGTTAGCTTTGCCCCCTGATCTATTAGCTGTTCATCTAGTTTTTCATGTTTCTATGCTTCGTCTTTATATTTCTGATGGGTCTCATATTATTCATTGGGATTCAGTTCATCTAGATTAGTGGTTGTTGTTTGTTGAGGAGCTGATCTCCATTTTGGTTAGGGATGTTAGGCGGTTGCGCTCTAGATTGATCCATGTTGTTAAGGTCCAGTGACGATATTGACCTATAGATGAAACTACTTGGGAGGTCGAGTCTGATATGCATAGTTCTTATCCTCAACTCTTCATTGATTTAGGTAGTTCTTTGACTTAGTTCGAGGAAGAACCAGATTTTTAGTGGTGGATGAAGTAACGACCTAAATATTTGATGAAATATGTGAAATTTATGATTTTATATGATTTGACTGTTTTACCCCTCCCTGTAGTTGGATTATGGTATTTCTGAGTGTGGGAGTGATTGACATGATTTTCGATGCATTTTGGAACCATTTTACGATATTGTGATTTTTGATGGCTTCGAGAGTCTTATCTTAGACTTATGGTGATATCTTTTGCTCCGTACGATGGATGTCCAAACAGACTACGCCAACAGCTTTGGAATATCAATTTTAGGTTAGGTAGATCTTTGGTTTGGGTCCCGGTGCAGCCGAGCTCATTTCGACATATTGATCAAAAAGTTGAAAAATTAGAAATATGAGTGTGGGATCCACATTTGGTTGAAACAATCTCGGATGAAAAATACGACTTCACTAGTAGATGTGAAATATTGATTTTAGGGTGTTTACATATTTGGTATGATTTTATGGCTTTTAAATCTCACTTCGACCTCCAGTTCAGAAAATTATGATTTTGGATTTCGGGGGTCAATTTTATAAAAACGATAACTTTTTGAAAATATGATATAGCCATCGCGTTCGAAATGTCGAATTCAGTATGGTTGCATAGTTCGTTTGTGTATATCGAACTCCGAATGAATCCCGGGCACCTCGTCGAAATCCAGAGTAAATTTGAATGGAAAAATCTGATGCAAATACCAGAAAATATGCAATATAAATGCCTCTTTTTTGGCCCTTTTTGCTCATTTTTCATCTTGGCTCTTGGGAGTTAAACCCTAAAATAGTGTGAGAGCTTAAAAGTAAAATTGTGGGAGCTTGGGAAGCTAGATTAACATCTATTTCTTTGTTTTATTACGGATTTAAGGTAAGAATTCACTCCTTTATTAGTAATTTCTTGATTAATTTTTCAAAACCCAAAAATCTTAGGGCTTGATTTTAAACCTCAATTTCACTTCTTTTCACTTGAGTAATGTTTTTATCTTATAATTACTAGTTTTTCATCAATTTAACCTTCAAAACAACTTCGATTCTTGATTTTAACCCAAATTTGAAAGATTTTACCCGGTAAACTCAAAAATGGTTTTTTTTCTATTTGAACCTTGTTTTTTTACTCTATTTAACTTAAGTTTTCAGCTGTAGGTTCCTAAAAATATGGGGAACATGTTTTTGAAGTAAAGTTAAAATTTTGCCCTTCTTTTTTGAAAACCCGTTTCGGGGATTCATTTTGATCCCGAACCAAAAGTTGTCAATACGGGTATCGTTGGTTTTATTTTGACATGTAGATTTCATATTTGATGTTTTTAGTGGAGTTCTATATTATTCGTTAAAAGTAAGGTCACAGGTTCAAGTGTAGAGGACCAATTTCGGCTTTCGAGGTAGGTTATGATTTAACTCTTTCAGACTGGGTTGAGTAGTAAATGATAGTATAAAATACATGTTAAGGGTGAGAACTGATCATGAAAAATGGCTATCTATGCGTTGTGCCCGTGTGGGGACTTATATGTGATGTAATTGTTGAAATTGAGATATTATGTGATATATGTGACTGTGTGGGATCCTATGTGATAATGATAGCCTTGAATACATGTGAATAATTGTATTGTGTTATTAAAATACTTAATGTGGTACCATTGATTTATTGTGATTATATTCATACTTTATTGACATATGAGACATTTGAAAATTCATGGATGATACGAAAATAATAAGTGGATATTGGCTCTTGTGGTTGTGGAAATGTATCATTGTGGTTGGTTGTAGAAATATATCATGTGATTGTTTGTGGAAATACTCATTGTGATTGGTTGTGAACATTACATTTTCATATCATACTCATTCATTAAACATTGGTACCACTGTGGTAACATTTGATAAACACTGGCAACACCTTTTTAAGAGATATTGTAACACCTTATAAAACCCTTTCTGAGGGATATGCCAGAAAGAAGATATATGATATGTGGATTGTATACGAGTTGACGAACCCCCATGGGTCCTGCATTGGGAGGCTTGCCTCCGTAGTGTATATACGGATTGTGGGACAATCCTGGAGGTTGTACGATGACCTCATGCATCATTACCATCATCATGTACATTATTGCACTTACTTTATTGTATTTATATTGTGTTGTATTGCCATGTTGACTTTTCATCTATGTAATTGTCTTATCTTCTTTTACTTGTATTTGTTGATCTTATATATGCATGTTCCCCTTGTTCTACTTATATGTGATAAAATGCATACTTGTGTTCTATCTTGGTGTGATGTTATAATATATGTGATATATTAAAACTGTTAGTGCAAGCGGTGTGGGCTACCATTATGGGACATTTTCTGATTGCAGGTGACATGCACTTAGTGTATATTTTGTATTCTTTATTTTTTACTTTGCTCAATCGGCCTATGATACCTACTGAGTACGAGTGGATCGTACTCATGCCTACTACGCCCTTTCGGTTCAGGTTCTAGCTTGAGTCCTCATCTTGCTTAACTCGGGCGATTGTTGGAGCTTCCAAGGTAGCGGTTGGACATTCATGAATTCGAAGTTCATCTCTATCTTTCTACAGTAGTTATGCCTTTATTAGTATTTGAAGACAAATATTATTTCTTTGTGGTTATTTTTCCAATGTACTTGACTCTTGAATTTTATTAGTAGTTCTTACACTATTGACACCTGGTTTTTGGCACGATTGGTATTTTGGATAAGTTCTTTCTGCATTATTATGATTACTTATATGGTTCAGCTTCGTTCTAGAAGCCTTACCTTGGGACATTTTTATCTTTTTCTCTTTTTGTATCGGTTTGGGTGAAAGGCTTACTTGTCAAGGTACGCCGCGACAAGTGCCACCATGACCTTTATTTTTGGATCGTGATAGCAATATACACACACCAATTGTAAAAAAATCAAAAGAAACATGAGCATATGAGACACCGCATATGAGGCCCAACACTCGCTACTGTAAATTGAATGTTAACCTTATTTTCTTTAAAAAAAAGAAAGTAAAAAAAAAACAACCAAAAGAAAAGGAAATCAATAATGAAATATTAATACTTGCAAAAACTTTAGATTGCATGTCTTTCCTATTTATTTTTTGATTTTATTTTTTTAAAAAAATAATAAAATCAAGAATAAAGAGAAAATTAGTCAGTAAAATAATAATACTTGCTAAAAGTTTTAATTTCATATTTCCCATATTTATTTCCCAAGGGTGCCATGGTCATCAAATGTGCCTTGGACACCATTGGCACCATGGGCCCCAAGGGACCCATGGACGTTAACGGACACGATTGTCACCATGGGTGCCATAAGCACAAAAGGCACACCGTGGTTCTATGCACCAAGGCACCATCGACACCCACCGCGGATGCACTATGTATTAGGCACCCACACACCACAGTAACAACATACAACTGCGACGAACTTCATGCACCACGTATCAAATTGTGAGTCCTCAGGTTGGCAATATACACGCACCCGCTGTGCAAAAAATCAAAAGTACATAAGCATATGAGGCACTGGTTGTTTGCTTACAACCTCTTCTACAAAAGACATATATGAGAATCAGTAGTCGCGAAAGTAAATCTCATGTTTACCTTGTTTTATGTTTTCTTAAAAAAAATAATGAATAACAAAATCAACTAAAAAAATGAATCATTCAATGAAATATTAATACTTTCTAAAACATTAAATTACTTGTTTTTTCTTATTTATTTTTCAACTTTTTAAAAAAAGTATCAAAGTCGGGTAAGAAAAGGAAATTAGTCAATTAAATGTCAATACTTGTGAAAATTTTAAATTTCATTTTTCTCTATTTATTTCCCAAGGGTGCAATTCGCACTGTTAGACCCCCAGTCTAAGACATGATGGCTGACAAGGCCATGTCAAGGTGCACATTGTCCTTGACAGGTGCTAAGTCTAGCAATGTGATGTTGTGGCGACTATGAGATAGCAGACAGATGATGATGACCTAAGTGGCTGGAGTGATGGAAAAAAGCCTTATGCACATGAGGCGACGAAAGGCACATGACACCTCTACGGGAATACGTGCAAGCAGTAACATAGGCATGGCACAACACTAACATGACATCAATACTGGCATGACACATGCGGTGGCATGGGACAGGAGTAGGCATTGGCATGGTTAAGACAGTATCACGGCATAGACAGTGGTGTGGCCTAGAAAGTGACATAGTCGAGACATCATCATGGAATAGGCAGTGGCATGGCACAGGTACAGGCAATGATATGACACGGGCAACATATGATGCTGGCAAGGCAAGGCGTGGCTGAGAAGCATGACAAAACAAAAATGAATTGGTCAAGTATTGAAAAGCTGGAAATTGGCTAAGTATTGAACATTGGCAAAATTGGCTAAAAGGGCAAGACTGGCCATGTGTTTGTAAGTTTGAATTTTGAATGTTGTAAGCATGTGTGATTTTCAGAATGTATTTGAATAATTAGATCAGGTTGTTGAGTCATGTGATAAGCATGTAGCCATGTCCAATGGCATGCTGCTAGTTGTCATTGGTGGTAACTGTTGTAACTGCCCATATGCAATCTATTTGTAGTGTTGTTGGACAATGTACAAGACAATGAGTATTGTAGTGCCTTAGTACAATTCGTATGACATTATCCTTTGTAATTCAGAGAGAATAATAAAGGTGGGGAACTTGTTTCCTGTACATTGTTGAGTACTTTTTGTTTCTGCAAACTTAGACTGTGCAGTGTCTGTGGATGAAGTTGCACAGTGTAGTACGACTGCCAAATAGTGGTGTTGTGAAAAAGAAAATGCCCCTGTCTCAACTGGTATCAGAGCATTGCTGTATGAAATTGTTGATTATCGCCCAACTAAACGAGTATGTTACACGAGTTCAAAACTTCATTGGCATTACTGGCGAACTTGAACAAAGTGAAGGCTTGGTGGATTTTATCACTCAAATCAATACCTTGAAGGAAGAACTAGAACTGTTGCGTGCCCAGTTTGATGAACAATCTACAGAATATCTAAATACACGTGAGGCTTTAATGTCGCTGGTGCAGGACCAAGGTAAGATGATAGAAAATCTGCAGATAAAAATATTGGTGCTGCGACGTGCTGGTGATAGAAAATCTTATGATGTAAAGATGGTGATTGGAAATTAGGCGGGGAAACACAACTTTATAGCTCTGCCATTGGGTGATTTTGAAGTCATTCTAGGGATCAATTTTCTTAGAAAATTTTGCTTTGTTCCTTTTCATCACTTAGATGGAGTAATGATCATGAACGAGGCCAATCCAATCTCTATTAAGGTTGTTCATCCTTATGGAGAAACAAAGAAAGTGAAGAACAAGTCCCCTATCATTTCTGCTATTTCGGTTGAAAAAGGATTGAAGAAAGGTAATAAAACTTTCCTTGCTGCCATGATCGAAGTGAGGCCAGATGTAAAAGTGGAGGTGCCGGACTGTGTTGCTAAAGTATTGAAGCAATTTACTAATGTGATGCCTCCTGAGTTGCCTAATGAGTTGCTGCCAAGAAGGGACATTGATCACAATATAGAGTTGCTGCCAGGTTCTATTACCCTTGCACAAACTCCTTATAGAATAACTCAAAAGAGTTGGATGAACTGCGGAAACAATTGAATAAATTGCTAGATGCGGGTTTGATTCAGCCATCAAATGCTCTTTTTGGTGCTACTATTTTGTTCCAAAAAAATAGGATGGTTCAATGAGGATGTGTTTTGACTATAGGGTATTGAATAAAGTGACTGTGAAGAATAAGTATCCTGTCCTGCTGGTCCAATATCTCATGGATAGGCTAAGCAAGGCATGCCGGTTTACTAAGCTTGATCTACGATCAGGTTATTGGTAGGTTCGGATAGCAGAAAGAGATGAACTAAAAACCACGTATGTGACATGGTATGGTTCATATGAGTTCCTTGTTATACCGTTTGGGTTGACAAATGCCCCGACAACTTTCTGCAACTTGATGAATGATATGTTGTTTGATTACCTAGATGATTTTGTGGTGGTATATCTAGATGACTTAGTCCTTTATAGTCGCTCCCTTGATAAATACTTGGAACATTTAAAGTTAGTATTGTCCCATTTGAGGGAGTACAAACTTTATGTCAACATAAAAAAATACGAGTTTGCTACAAAGGAGATGAAGTTCCTTGGGCATTTGGTTAGTCAAAACCAAGTGAGGATGGATCCAAAGAAGGTGCAAGAAATTGTTGAATAGCAGGCGCCTAGTGGGGTAAAAGAATGTCAAGACTACTTTTAAGGATCACACCCTCTACTAGCAGGTGAGTCCCCATCCTTGGGTTCACTCGGTGCTAAATCTTACTCCCAGCTGAATAGACACTGAACTGATTTCTAACCTATTCTAGGCTAGACTGAACTATTACTGATCGTATTAACTGACTGAACTGGACTGATTTCACTGAGTATTGTAACTAATTGAGTGTTCTGAGTTCTATTTGTTGACTGGATATACTTAGTTCTGTACTAACTGAATGCTACTGCATGTGACATTACTGAGACTATTCTGAAGCTACTATAATTCTAGGTAAACAGCTAGATTGTCGGGTATTGGATACCCCCAGGACCCAATAACATGAAAAGTAAAGCATAACATGATCTTGAAAAGCCATACAATGTTCATAACTCATTCATAGAGACATTTTATCAAACACTTGCAAGATATAAGCTTGTACAAATTCTAGCATGTCATGATTTCCCCATTTAATCCACATGAGCAATTTATCAAACACTTGGGAGATATAATCTATGCATATAATACTAATCAATATGTAGGAATCATGATTTCCAATCCCAACTTACAAATTCAAGGGCTTTAATACGAATTCACATAATACTACATACATGCCCAATAAATTTACATGAATCTTGTAATAAATCATAAATTAGAAATCCAATTAACATCATAATCATGAATACATTCAAGCCCAATATGGAATTCATGAAATCAATAAACTTGAAGATTTAAAAGAGGTTCTTGAACTCCCAGGGTGGAAGGAAACCCTTGGATGAATACCTAACATACCTTGGTGCTTGAATTTGTGAAGATTGTTGGTGAATTTCTTGAATCTTGATCTTGATTGATGGGTTAGGGTTTGTGTCTTCACAAAATTTGACAGAAAGTGAGTGTATTTTGCTTATTAAGGGAATAATTTTGTGTTTTTAGGGATGATTAAGGATGGGAAAATGACCTAAATACCCTCTGGATGAGGGCTTTCAATGACTGAAAGCGTGTCCAGTGACGCACAGATCGATGCACCGCATTGATGATATCAATTCTATGACTATTGTGCTGTGTTGGATTTGCGTTGGTTCACTGGAATTGCACTAAAAACTGGGGGAAATTATCTATCGATACGATGGGCGATGCGGCGCGTCGAGATTGCGTCGACCCACTATTTTGGTCACCTGAACATGTTTCAAATGAGGTCCAAAAAATCCAAAACTCACCCGAAGTGACCTATTGACATTCCTGATAATGTATAAACCTAAAAATCTATACTTTAAGGTCATATGGATCATAGAATGGGATCGCCAACTTATGAAGGCTAAAATACTTCTAAGTATAAAGACTTAGCTGAAATTTCTAAGTCTGAGATCTCTTTTTAAGCTTTAACGGACTAAGTTAAGCTTAGAATTTTGCAGGGTCTTACAATATCTCCTCTTTAGGAACATTCGTCCTCGAATGAGACTGACTAAGCTGAGAAACACTGATAGACCGAGCTTACACACTGAACATGCATATCTGATACATGGAATACTTGACTGAAACTACTGATAAATTGAGTTTTCAAACTGAACATGTATATCTGATGCAAGAGTATATGGTTGAACTGATTCATGAATACATGACTATCATGAAGATGATATGCAACGGTAATAAATACCAAATTATAACTGTAACTGAACATGGAACTGAGCAAGTCTAAGAAAGACTATTACCTTGAGCTATGTCTGAGTTTGTGGAGAAGAGGTGAGGATACTTAGTCCTCATATCTGCTTCTACTTCCCTAGTAGCTCCCTCAATGGACTAATTTTGACAAAAAACTTTGACTAATGAAACTTTTTTGTTCCTCAGTCTTCGAATCTGATGATTAAGAATTTCGATAGGGATATCTTCATAAGAGAGGTTGTTCTGAACATCTATACCCTCTAAAGGGACTACAACACCTGGGTCACCTATGCACTTCTTTAGCAAGAAGACATGAAACACTGGATGTACTAAGCTAAGTCTGAAGGCAACTAAAACTCGTAAGCTACCTTTTCGAAATGGCTGAGAATTTGGTAAGGACCGACATATCTGGGACTGAGTTTCCCCTTCTTTCCAAACCTTTTCACTCCCTTCATAGGATAGATTTTAAAATACATATAGTTGCCAATCTCAAACTCGAGATCTTTTCTTCGCATATCCGCATACGATTTCTGTTGGCTCTGAGCTGTCTTAACACTTTACCTGATCAACTAAACCTTTTATAAGGTATCAAATACCAATTTAGGCCCTACCACTGTGGCCTTAACCACTTCAAACCAACCAATGGGAGATCTACATCTCCTCCCATAAAGCACCTCGAACGGAGCCATCTGAATGCTGGAATGATAACTGTTGTTATATGCGAACTCAATCAAGGGAAAGTGGTCATACCAAATCCCCTTAAAGTCAATGGCACACACTCTTAACATATCTTCCAAAGGCTGTACTGAGGTGAACTTCGGTACCAATACCCTTTTGGAATTATTTTCAAATGTGAGAGGTGAACTACGTACCTCTATCTGAGATGATGGACAATGGAACTCCGTGCAATCTGACCAACTCTCTAACATAGAGCTTGGCATAATCCTCGGCTGAATAAGAGGTCTGAACTGGTAAGAAATGAGTTGATTTAGTCATCCTATCTATAATGACCTAAATTACATCATGCTGATGACAAGTACGGGGCAAACCCATCACAAAGTCCATATTCACTTCCTCCCATTTCCACATGGAAATACTGAACTATTGCATGAAACCACTAGGTTTCTGGTGCTCAATCTTAACCTACTGACATGTAGAGCACTTAGCCATAAACTCTGTAATGTCTCTCTTCATCCCACTCCACCCATAGACCTCCTACAAATTGCGGTACATCTTAGTGGCCTCTAGGTGAATCAAGTAACATGCTCCATGTGCCTCTACAAGAATCCTCTATCTCACGTCATTCATACATGGCACACATAGCCGACCCTGGCAATGTAACACACCATCTCCCCCTTGGGAGAAAACCTCTACTTTCTGATCTCTAACTAATTTTTGTAGTTTAACCAAACTGGGATCTCTATTCTGCTTTTCCTTTACTTTGGAAACCAGAGATGATTCTGAACTATTCTGTACCCATAAGCTACCCTGCTGAATTGAATAAGTGGACACCTAGTCGGGCAAGCTGATGAACTTCCTGAACTAACTTCTTCTTACTATCCTCCACGTGATCAAAACTACCCATAGACATTCTACTGAGAGCATCAGACACTATATTAGCCTTGCCCGAATGATAAAAACACTCATGTCATAGTCTTTTAACAACTCTAACTACCTTTTCTGACGCAGGTTCAGGTCTTTCTGAGAAAACACATACTGAAGGATTTTATGGTCTGTAAGCACATCTATATGTACCCCATACAAATAATGCCTCCAAATCTTTAAGTCAAATACAACAGCTGCTAACTCAAGATCATGAGTGGGGTAATTCTTTTCATGGGGCTTAAGCTGTTTAGAGGCATAGGCTATGACCTTACCTCTCTTCATCAAACCACACCCTAAACCAACTCTGAAAGTATCATAATACATAAAAAATCCATCTGGTAAGGTCAAAACTGAGATGTAGTGAGTCAAGTCTTTAACTTCTAAAAACTCTTCTCACAAGAATTTGACCACTAAAACTTGACTTTCTTATGAGTCAATCTAAACATGAGGGGTGCAAAATATGAGAATCCCTCGATAAACCATCGATAATAGCCATCCAAACCCAAGAAATTCCTGATATCCGATAAAGAGATGGGTCTGGGCCAGTTTCTCATTACTTCGGTCTTTTGAGGATCCACTCTAATACCATCACCAAAACTATTTGGCTAAGGAAAGCTACTGACCTTAGCTAAAATTTGTACTTACTGAATTTGGCAAATAACTGAAGGCTCTAAGGGTTTGTAACACTATTCTGAGATGGTCTGCATATTCATGTTCACTGCAGAAGTAGATAAGTTGTCATCAATGAAGACTATGTGAACATGAATATACAGACCATCTCAGAATAATGTTATGTCCAAATACTGCTTGAACACGCAGTTCATCAAGTCTATAAAGGCTGCTGGAGCATTAGTAAGACCAAATGACATGACTAAGAATTCGAAGTGGCCATACCAAGTTCTGAAAGCTATTTTTAGAATATCACATTCTCTGACCCTGAGCTGATAATAGCCTGATCTGAGGTCTATCTTGGAGAAGTAACCGGCACCCTGAAGTTGGTCAATCAAGACATTGATTCTGGGAAGTGGATACTTGTTCTTGACTGTGACTTTATTTAGCTGACGGTAGTTTATACACATCACGAGAGAACTATCTTTCTTATGCACTAATAAAATTAGTGCACCCCAAGGGGATACACTGGGTTTGATGAATCCCTTATCTAGGAGATCTTTTAACTATTTTTTTAGTTCTTTGAGTTCTGCTGGAGCCATTTTGTATAGAAAAATAGAGATAGGCTGAGTATCTGGAAGAAGGCCTGTTCAAAAGTCAATTTCCCGCTCGGGAGGAACTCCAGGAAGATCTTTGGGAAATATATCTAGGAATTCACATACTACTGGAACTAACTCAAGATGAGGGATCTCTGAATTCAAGTCTTTAACTCAAATAAAATGATAGACACACCCCTTAGATATCATTTTTATTGCCCTTAGTTAGGAAACAAGCTGACCTCTAAGGGTTCGTTTGGTAGAGTGTATTGGAAAGTTAATGCATGTATTAGTTTAATGTGTATTAGTAGTACCTTGTTTGGTATATTTTTTAATCCTATGTATAACTAATGCTTGAATTAGTTAGACACTCTATTGTGTATTGAGCTGTGTATTACTAATACCTCAAAATCCATGACATTAGTAATGCAATGGACCTAATGCATGCATTAACATGCTTAAAGATATTACTATCCCTAAAAAAAAATTCCGCATCCTTTTCAACATATATATTGAGGGTATTATGTAATTTTTTTTAAAAAAATTATGTAATTCATGTTATTTTTAATACATCGAACCAAACGCTGCATAAGAAAAATACAAGCATAACTAATGTAAATATAGCTAACACAAGCATTGTTAATACACGTAATACTAATACACCATATTTTGCATTATTCTTATACACTCTACCAAATGACCCCTAAGTGATAAAGTACTAACCTTCCACTCAAGGACAGTTTCATTCGGAAACTAAAAATGGACAACTCTATTTCTGCAGTCAATTGAAGCATAACATGAATAAAGCCAATCCATGTTGAGAATGACATCAAAATCTGTCATACTAATTCTATTAAGTCTGCTGATGTGACTTTCTGAGATACCATAACCAGACAGTTCCTGTATACCTATTGGTCTATGATAGATTTACCCATTAGGGTAAGACTGAGAAGGACTCTACTAGGATTTCAGGACTGACTCCAAAGTCAACAGCTATATAAGGAGTTACAAAGGACAAAGAAGCTCCTGAATCTAGGAAAGCATAAACATGTAAATGGTAAAATTGTAACATACTAGTGACCATATCAGGAGAACTTTCCTGATCCTATCGGGATTGGAGTGCATAGAGTCTGTTTGAGTGCTGCCCACTGGTGGCACTGGAGGCAACACCCTGCTGATTTGGATGTTCGAAATGAGCTGGAGGACGATTATACTGACCCTAAGAACCTGACTGAGGACAATCTCCAATTCTATGGCCTGGCTTTCCACATTCGAAACACACATCGCTGCTAGCTCTACAGACACCCTGATGGTTTCCGCAACATTTCTGGCAAAGATAATTTGTTCATGCACTGCTAATACTACCTTAGGGTTTAGGGTTTGGTGCCCTATATTTATTGCCATCTTTCAATTTTGGCACTAGAGCACTTGCTGAGGACAGACCTAAAACTGAAGATTTTGAGCAGAACAAAGAACGATTTCCATCCTCTGACTTGAGCTGAGCGAAGTTGAAGCTACCTGTTCTAGCTCTCTTATTCTCCCTCTCCTTTTTCTTATTCTTAGCCTCTTCTATCTGCTAAGAATGGACCATTAACCTGGATATGTACATCTCCTAAATCAGCATTGCGGTCCTACACTCCTTGACCACGCTGTTAGACACACCTAACATGAACTTACTCATTTTAGATCTGCTATCTTCTACCACATGAGGAGCGTATCTGGTTAACTGAGTAAACTTAAGAGAATACTCTTTCACTATCATGTTTCCCTGATTCAGATTAATGAACTCCAAAACCTTCCCTTCCCTTAACTCCAGTAGAAAGAACCTATCCCAAAAAATAGTGGCAAATTCCTCCCATTCTACAGGCCTTGCATCTGCGGCCTTCTCTTTCTTCCACTACTTGAACTACGAGTGATCCCACATCAGCAACTGATATGCGACCAACTAAGCACTCTCACTAACTGTCACCCTCATAATATCTATAACTTTCTACATCTGAGCAAAGAATTCCTATAGGGCCTCATCTGACTTAGACACGGTAAAGGCTGGAGGGTTCATTCGGGTAAAGTTCTAAATTTTACCTACGGCAGTGTTGGACACAGGGTTGGATGGAATGGCAACTGGACATTCATTCTGGGCTGCCACAGAATAATCTAAAATGGTGAAAGCTACTCTGAATTTTGAGTGGTAGACATGCTTATCCAGGGGATCTGCCTGAACGGGCAGAGGTGCTGGCTGATTTTCTGTTGTCCCTCCATTGTTTTTTTTGAGAGGTATATTCCGTAAACGAAAGTAAAAAAAAGGATTAGACTAAGAGTGTAACTTGAGCTCATGATCACTCGCACAATATGAATACTGAAAGAAGGAAAACTTTTCCTAAAAATACCGCATAGCCTCTTGTCCATAAGTGTGGCGTGCTACACACCCATGAAGAACACTCTACTAAATGTGGCTTTCAAATTTTGTAGGACTCTATTAAACCTTATGATTTGATACCAAGTTTGTAACACCCCGAAGGATGATGTGTGAGCAGATGCTAACACATTTGAGGCTTTTAACTAAGAATAATTACAAAGTCTTAAGAATTTTTTATCGTTTTTGATTATTTTATCTTTTATTTTGAAGTAGAAGCCAAGATGCAAAAGAACAACAAGGAAGGAAGCAAAAGAGTTGAAATCTGAAGCAAATAGAAGAGAAGTATGGCTGACGACATTCCTGAGAAATCGTCAGCCTTGTGATAAGCTATTAGAGTCTACGTCAGCCTTAAATAGAGAATGGACCTCATCTAAAGTTGTAATGACATTTGGTGATAGGACGTCATAAGGCTGATAAGTTGTCAGGTTTCATTGTCAGCCTTAAGAAGAAAGTGCTAAAACTGAAGAGGGAGCTAACGACATTTGTGATAAGTCGTCAGAATCCTGATAAGGTGTCACGAATGTCATCATGTAATTTGAGAAATTGCTGAACTTTGTGATTTTGTTTCCATAATTAGGTTAAACTTTTAAAAGCATAGTTTAGGGTTTTGTAAAAGGGATTCGTAACCTATTTTGGGACACACGTATTTTGTTATTTTTCTCTCTAGTTTCTTTGCTTGAAAAACAATTAACTCTGAAGGGATTTTCATCAATATTTTGGGATTTCTATTATGATCTAATCTGAGAATCACAACTTACTATTCATCTTATGGTAAGTTCATCTTTCAAATTATGAATACATCTAGTTGTTTCGCTTATTACATTATGAGTGGCTAAATCTCTTTAACCCTAATTATGGGATCTATGGGTTAAGTCTTAGTAAGATGCTATGTGTTTAAGATTCAAAAGGAATAGGACTCCTTGATGATTATGAGATTTTAATTATTGTCTATTGGTTCAAAACGATAGATAGTACCTGCTTTGATTTGCTTGAGATAAGAAATCAAATATAGTAGAAAGTGAATAATTGACGGGGACTTGGAAAAACTAAACTTCCATTTAATAATTGACGTTGTAACAAGGTTGATTAACCTAAGGTAAAGTCTAGTTAGTAAATATAAATTCCCTAAATCCGAGAGGATTAGGTAATTAAATTCTTAAGTAGGTCGAGTGACATTTAGGCATAACTTCGATAAAGATAATCTATTGTCCTACCTACTGTGAGAATCTTGAATCACTATTAGTATCAGTCAAGTACTAAAAACCATAGTGAGCATTATTCTGGTTTTCCATAAACTCTTGATTACAAACACTGAAACTAAAGTGACCAACAATTATTGGCTAATCTCCAAAACCCCCATTTCAAGAAACATCCAACTATCAGTTGATTAAATTGTAAACAACTTAAATTCATACCATATTTCTTGTGGGATTCGACCCCAACCTAGTTGGGTTATAAAGTGACACCGATCACATACATTCTTATTAGAGAGGTGTAGTTTGAACGTTATTAAAAATGGCGTTGTTGCTGGAGAATACGGTTGTAAATTGAAGTTTGTGTGTGCTAATTAACTGTTAGTCAAGTTTCCTAGTTTTACATTTATTTGTTGTTTTTGTTTATTGCAGGATCTTTTTAGTGTATGCCAAGAACCAAAAGTTCTAGAGAACTATTATTACGATTTAATCAGAACCGCAATGAATTGGAAGAATGGCAGACCAGCAGGAGGCTGACAGGTTAGCAGCCTTAGCTAGAGCTCAGGTGATTATGCAGAATGTCGGTCAAAAAGTACGACATCAAAATCTTGAGGATGAAGATTTGGGAGATGAGGAGTTGTTAAACCCTGGTAACCCAAGGCGTGTAGAGCAAGTAGCGCACCAGTACAATGTAATGCTAATAGGAACCGTCCATTTCGAGAAAGGAAAGATTACCAGTCAGTCCAGTATGACCTCAATAATGATGATGATGGAATGGATGGAGAAGGTGCAATGGGTGTAATTATTCCTCCACCATTTTCACCTGGGGAAAAATTCAACATTATGAGTACTATGATTTAATTCCTCAATCTGAAGGGGTTGTTTGGTGGCCTTTCTGGGGATGACCCCAACTTGCATCTGGTGAACTTTGCCACTATCTGTAAATCTTTTGATAACCTAAGAGTGGGTTAGAATGCTATCTAATTTATATCATTTGCGTTGTCTCTGTCTGGGGAGGTAACATGGTGGCTTAATAAGCCGACACCAGATTCTATAACCAACTGGAGGTAGTTGAAAGGAGCTTTCCTAGAAAAGTTCTTTCTGCCTTCCAAGAGGGTATAGTTGAGGGATAAGATCAACAAATTTAGGCAGCTCCCAACTGAAGCCTTACATAAAACCTGGGAGAGATTAAAAAAGAAGCTGATGCAGTGTTCGAACCACAATATGATATACATACACTTGATGGAGACTTTGTACAGGGCTCTTAACTCTATGACAAAACTAATTGTAGATAATACCACTGGTGGTTCATTTGTTGATCTTACATTTTCAGAGGCTTCAGAAATGCTAGAGAGAATGACCAAATAGAGTTGGGCATGGCATACTAGAGACTCTGTGGTAGCCAACCCCACTGTTTCTGTGGGTATGACTGCAGAACAATGCAGAAGAGATGTGGAGCATGACCAAGACATGGCTTACCTAAAAATGCAGATGGACTTGCTAAACAAGCACTTGCTATCAGGCAAGACTGAGAAGGTGAAAGCTGTGGGATCATAAGATAGAGTTGATGCTGATTTAGAAGAAGAGGCAAACTATGTTAATAATTAGGGGGTTTTCCAAGGAAATATCCAAGGGAATCAAGGTCGAAATTATTATGATAAGCCTGGTTATAAAGATAGGGAACAGGGAAATTGGAGGAACAATAATGATAGCAGAGGGCTATATATCCCTCCTGGAAATCATGAGTCTACTACAACAAGTTCTAAAAAGATGTCCATGATATCCATGATGGCTAAGTTGCTGAAGGAAGTAGAGGCTACCAACTCTGGTGTGACCACCGTGAAGACCGATCTGACATCTGTTAGTCAGTTGGTAAACTTACACTCTACTACAATCAAACAGTTGGAGTAGTAGATGAGCCAACTCTCTGTAATATTTAACCAAAGAAAGAGTGAAATATTACCAAGTGATACAATTTAGAATCCATGGAATGATGGCTTATGTATGGGGATTACCACTAGAAGTGGTAAGATATTACCTGGCCCTTCTGTGGGCAAAATTTTGGTTGAAGATGTAACTGAGTCAGAGGGTGAACCCAAAGAGGAATGTCCAGTAGAGTCTGAGAAGCTGGATGGTTCTGATGATGCTTCAAGAAAAGGGAAAGAGAAGGAGAAGGACGTAGTGTTGAAAACTCTCCCAAGACCACCACTTCCCTTTTCTCAATGATTGAGGAAAAAAACTGATGATGCAAAATTCAGCAAGTTCATGGCAATGCTCAAATAATTGATAGTGAATATGCCATTGGTTAAGGCACTGGAGCAGATCCCAGGATATGCCAAATTCATGAAGAATCTGGTAACAAAGAAGTGGGTAGCAAGCTATGAACCAGTGGATAATCTCTACCATTGTAGTGCTATCCCTACACAATCTTTAGTGTACAAGAAGGCCGACCCTGGAGCATTCACTATTCATTCACTATTCCATGTGCAATCGGGTCTCTAAATTTTGCTAAGGACCTATGTGATGTAGGGGATAGTATAAACCTAATGCTACTTACTGTGTGTATAAAATTAGGTGCGGGGGATCCTACCCCAACGAATATGTGATTGGTGATGGTGGATAGGTCTGTAAAACAGCCAGTGGGCATATTACATGATGTATTGGTAAAGGTGGCAGACTTTATACTGCCTATTGATTTTGTAGTCCTAGACTGTGAGGTGGACTTTAAAGTGCCCATCATCCTGGGTAGACCATTCCTTGCAACTGGGAGAGTGATAGTGGACATAGAGCTGAATGAGCTGAAGTTCAGGCTCAATGATAATGAAGCAAGATTCAAAATACACTTATCTATGACACAAAAAAAGGAGATGCGTGTTTTCTCAATCATGGATGTATTCTATGAAGATGGTAAAGAGGTATCAGCAAGTTTTCTTGGCAAAGTCTGATAGTCAAGATAACCAAGCTGTGTCGCGACATTAAATCAGGCGCTATTGGGAGGCAACCCAAAAATTTTATGTTCCAGCAAAATATTTATTTTTGTAGTCTAGTTCAAAGAAGGTGGAATTGATGTATCCAGCTAGGTATCACTGACGACATATTTGGAGGGCTGTCATAATTGTATAAGCCGTCAGATTCGTCGTCAGCAAGATCAAAGATGAGGAATGTTTTTCTAAGGCTCATGACATTCGTGATAGGCTATCACAGTTGTGATAAGCCGTTAGCTTTTGTTGTCAAAAAGCCTAAAAGAGTAGCAAAAACTTTGAGCCAAATTAAAAAGATCTGACTCGGCCCACAACTTTGTCTTTCCACCTTCCCGCGTATTCCCTTTCTTTGCTTTAAGTTTTATTCCATTCCATACTTAGTTTATTTTCTTGCCTTTTTAAAGTATTTCCAAGTAAAACAAAAGAAAATTTCCTTCATTTTGAGAGTGAGTTTGAAGCTAATATCAAGAACTTTTCTCTCCTTTAAATACTTTCTTCTCACTCGCATAAATAACCTGAAAGTGTCAAAGGTGAAGTCGTCCATCAGGTATGCTCAAAACCTCACTCTTCTCTTCATTTGGTAAGTAATACACTAATTTGAACCAAGGATCCTAAGAAGATTGAGTCAAGTGTAGCTTGCCAATGTGTGAAAATTGGGAACTAAGGTTTGCTGTGCAAGCTTGAGACTTAAATCTCAGCTCAAAAATGTGAATCAGTGTGATTGTAAGAAGAAGTTGGTTTAAAAATAAAGTTAAAATTAAGTTAAGGGCTATGTTTTGAGTTGACGACATAGCTGATAAGCTATCACAATTATGATGGCTTATCAAATTATGTCATCACAAGTTGAGGAAAAGAAGCTGTTCTATTAAGGCTGATGACATGGTTGATAAGCTATCACATTCTTGATGACCTATCAGACCATGTCATCACAGCTGTGATATGAAGCATAAATAAACCCTTTCAAGGGGTATGGAACTTCAATGACTGATGTGTTTGTGTTCATACTCTTGAGTGTCGACTAATGGTTTTTCTCTTACTACAGGTCTTATAATGGAACCCAAAGGAAAGAACTCAAAATCTACAGAGAAAGTGACCAAGAAAAGTGTACCCCAAAAGCTTTTTGATGAGAAATATGATTATGAAAAAGAAGAGCCACTGCTCAAAAAGCAAAGAAAGAAGATAAAACCAAAAAATCCTCCACTACTCCCACCAATTGAGGTAGAGGAGAGTGAATAGAGTGATACTAAGCCAACAATGCCTGAACATATAGCTTCTGAGCAGACGACCTCTGAACAAAAAGAGTCTGAACATACTGAATCTGAAGAGCATGATTCAGATCATCCTGATTTTGAGGAACATGAGTCTGGGCAACCTGAATTCGAGGGACCATCATCTGAGTCCCCTTCTGTTGAGAAATAGCATTATGAAGAATCTCCGATTCGAGGAACTATGGTTAAATATAAGAACCCCTAAGTCCGAGAAAGCACTAGGTGGTAATTTCCCAAAGCACAAAAAATCTTCTTTGATAGGCTTCGTAGAACTAACAAAAGAGCTGTTAAAAGGCCAATCTTTGAAGAAAAGAGGATCATCACCATAGGGTTGAGTAGATATCCTGAAGTGGATCAGAAATTTTGTGACTATGACTTGGGATGAACTACAAGAGGAGGAAACTCATTTTTCCCTATACTAGTTAGGGAGTTCTATAAGAACTATCAAGCTCACTTGGAAAACATATGTAAATAATGGGAGAAATCAGCCGATCATCCTTTGTTAGATAAAGTTCCAGTACGGGGTGTACTGGTGGATGTTTCTAAAGAGACAATCAATAGATTTCTTCATGGCCTAAACTTTACTCCTCAGGCCACTTCACCTACATTCTATTCTTGGTTGAATTATCGGGAAAATCAACGGTCTTGGTTAGCCACACTCATAGATGATGGAGAACCTGAATGGCTGACCAACCTGAGTGAAAGGATCTTCAAGGCTTTCCTGAATCTAGAGAAAAGATTTTGGTGGGGTATTGTTCATATCTAGTTGATGCCCACAGATGAAGATAATATCCTTGGGGGTAATAGATCAATACTAGTCGCAAGTCTTATGGATAAACTCATTGAACTTTGGAGAAATTATCACTGAAGAGATGAAAATTTAGGTCTCAAGGTTGGATAAGGCATATCCTTTCCCTTGTCTAATTACGAGGTTGTGTAAGGTAGCTAATATGCCTAAGGTTGTAGGGTTAGATGAAGAACTGCTTGCAAAGATGACCCATAATCCTATCCGATATGATGAAAATCAGCCCAGGCTAACACTTGACAGAGGAGTAGAGGTTTCAACAGATCCATTAGTTACAGGTACCAGCTCAGCACCTAATATAGAAGTATAGGATTCTAAAGCTGCACCATCGACATCCTCAGCACGAGCAAATCCAGTACCTGGAAATGAGACAATCCCTTCAGCTACAGTGCCTACGATAGAATTTACCTTCAACCTGATGAACTTTAGGAGAGTTTCAAAACAAGCCAAATGGTGTGACGCTCAGCTGCAACTCTTTGCCAGATAATTTGTGACTACGGTAGACAAGAGGGTTAAGCCTGCACTTGATCCCTACAAGGCTTTGTCGGGTAGGATTGATGTATTGGAGAACCGTTTCAATGCGTGGTTGAAAGAAAGGTTAACTCCAGAGATTGCACTATTCAGATCAGACCTAGAAAAGGTAAAAGCGAAGATTGGAAAGCTACAGCAACACCAATTTATGGTGTCAACAGATCCGACTATTGAGGAGTCTGAGGGAGAAATCCCATTGCTTAATCTCACAGAGGAACTAGTGAAAAAAAAAGAAAAAGGGTGAGAAGAAAGGAAAGGGTAAGAGAGAAAGCTCTGATAGTGATAAAGAAAGAAAAGCAGAGAAGAGGGCGAGAAAGAAGGTTGAAAAAGAGGAGATGAAGGAGGCGATGCTTGATTCCTTCATTGGCAATTAGAAATGGGAGGCAGCTATTCGAGAGAGAGCCATAGGTTCCTCTACTAGTAGGCCTCTAGCAACTACTAGGACAGCTACACCAGAATAGATTCAGCCTCCTGATGGAGATAAGGCATCTAAGGATGCAGCAGTAAGGGCAGGAACCCATGGTCCCCATGCTTGATTTACTCTAGGTATACCCTAACCCTTAGTTTAGTTTTTCTTTGATTTTAAGTTGAGGGTGTAGGGTAAATTTTTATTGTAAAATTTTGTAATTGACTAGGAGAAATATAAGTAAATAAGGCAGTTAACATGTTTTTGTAATTTTTGAGCACCTCTCCCATGGTCTGAAGTTTTAAATGTGTGATTTGCATCTAAGTATGACCACTATGCATCGTTGTATGGAATTAGTTCTAGTGACGCAACAATCATTGCTAAATAGCTGCATGAACTGAATATGTAGTAACTTGTGATATACTTGTGTGCCATGTGTGTGCGAGATATTACTTCGTCCCCTATATATGTTGAATCCAAAACTTGCCCAGTTAGTCTTACCTGGATTGAAGGATAGGGGTTAGGAAAGGATCATAGGCCATTTTGATATTAGCTTACTTTAGCCTAAATGACCTTCCCTGTATGCATAATATCCCTTGATACTTATTTTGAGCCTAAATAGCCTATTTTTTTTACGATACCTATCACCGTCCTATTTTTATATCATAATGAACCTATTTTGGCTCTGGTCCTCCTTGGATACTGTGCACCTTGACTTAGGCAAATGGCCTAAGTTGAGGGTGGCTAGAATAGGAGTACGTGATGTAAAATGAGTATGAAGAAAGGTAGAGTAAAAGAAAAAGAATAAAAAGCTGGGTGCGGTGGAAAAGAGAAAGAAAACAAAAGTTATGAAAAAGAATAAGTGATTGTAGAAAAGAACCGCACCCATCCTAAATAAGTGTGATCAAGAAAAGATAAGAGTAGAAAAAGGTAATGAGTGAGACCCGAAAAGCTAGTGTAGTGTCAAGGAGTCTTAGTCACTATAAATACCATTGAGTATCATACTGGCCTTAGCCTACATTACAAGCCAAAGAGAAGACCTATACTGATCCTAGCTAAGTTGTCTGAAGTTCTTGGTAATAAAAATAAAGGCAAGCCTATGGTACTTGGCATAAATTGATTGGAACTTCATTTTGAGAGTGAGTGTCCTTTGATTATCCCCATGGTTGCATATATGATTGATGATATGAGAAAAGGGGATTTCTTTATTGTGAGGGCACACCAGATATGTTGCTAGTTTCTAACTTGTTTGGATAGTGTAATACTGGTCTATGCATGGTTGTTATATCTAAATTAATGTCATATCTTAATTCCTGTGCGTTGCATTGTTGTTCTTCAATAATATACATAGTTATTATTGAAGTAACTGACCTTGGAGATGGTGAAGATGTTTTGAGATAATATGGATGATTGACTGCCGAATGTACTTTGTATCCTCTTGGTTGTGTTTGAGTTGCTTGAGGATAAGCAATTGTTTTAAGTTGAGGGTGTTGATGTGTGAGCAGATGCTAACACATTTGAGGCTTTTAACTGAGAATAATTGCAAGGTCTTAAGAAACTTTTGTTATTTTTGATTATTTTATCTTTGATTTTGCAGTAGAACCCAAGACGCAAGAGAACCAACAAGGACCTAATCAAAAGAGTTAAAATCTGAAGCAAATAAAAGAGAATTATGGTGACGACATTCCTGATAAGTTGTCAGCCTTGTGATAAGCTATTAGAGTCACCGTCAGCCTTAAATAGAGAATAGACCTCAGCTGAAAGTTGCAATGACATTTGGTGATAGGCCATCATAAGGCTGATAAGTCGTCAGGTTTCATCGTCATCCTTAAGTAGGAAGTGCTAAAATTGAAGAAAGAGCTGACGACATTTTTTAGTCATTAGACTCCTAACAAGGTGTCACGAATGTTGTCATCTAATCCAAAAAATTGCTGAACTCTGTTATTTTGTTTCCATAATTAGGGTGAACTATTGAAAGCATAGTTTAGGGTTTTCTAAAAGGGATTCGGAACCTATTTTGGGACACATGTATTTTGTTATTTTTCTCTTTAGTTTCTTGGCTTGAAAAATAATTAACTTTGAAGAGATTTTCATCAATATTTTAGGATTTCTATTGTGATCTAATCTGAGAATCACAACTTACTATTCATCTTGTGGTAAGTTCATCTTTCAAATTATGAATACATCTAGTTGTTTTGCTTATTACATTATGAGTGGCTAAATCTCTTTAACCCAAATTATGGGATCTATGGGTTAAGTCTTGGTAAGATGCTATGTGTTTAAGATTCTAAAGGTCATAGGACTCCTTGATAATTTTGAGATTTTAATTATTGTCTATTGGTTGCAAATGATAGATAGCACCTGCTTTGATTTGCTTGAGATAAGAAATCAAATATAGTAGGAAGTGAATTATTGACAGGGACTTGGAACCACTAAACTTCCATTTAATAATTGATTTGTAACAAGGTTGATTAACCTGAGGTGAAGTCAAGTTAGTAAATATAAATTCCCTAAGTCCGAGAGGATTAGGTAATTAAATGCTTAAGTAGGTCGAGAGACATTTAGGCATAACTTCGATAAAGATAATCTATTGTCCTACCTATTGTGAGAATCTTGAATCACTATTAGCATCTGTTAAGTACTAAAACCCATAGTGAACATAATTCTAGTTTTTCATAAACTCTTGATTACAAACACTGAAACTAAAGTGACCAACAATTATTGGCTAATCTCCAAAACCCCTATTTTAGGAAACATCCAACTATCAGTTGATTAAATCGCAAACAACTTAAGTCACACCATATTCCCTGTGAGATTAGACCCTAACCTAGTTGGGGTATATATTGACAACGATCTCTTACATTCTCATTAGAGAGGTGTAGTTTGAGAATTATCAAAGGTCCATAAGCTTACCCATGACTGATATCTGCTGTGAGCACTGAGTAACAATACTGTAATAAATACAAAAAAATAGGCTGAAATGACATAAGGTTCAAATCCTGAAATATTGGTATAGGATACTAAGTGTAATCATAATTTGTACAACTAAATACTATCTGAAAGCCTCTATCTGTCTGAATATGGAGTTGATGGGATAAGTCCCCAACTAACTCCGACTACTAAAATAAACTAAATACTGAAATAATGAAATAATATGATAACTTTTTCCTCAAACTATGAGGACTTACCACTAGGTATGCTACTGATAGTCTGGGCTACTATGTACGGTTAAGAGCCCATATGTCTGAACCTAAGATATAAAATATCATAGCGTAAAAAAAAAGGGTATGTGTCAGTACTTTGAATGTATTGGTATCGTAAGTGAGGTAGACTGCTAAGCAAGGGTTCATATGCATTAACAACAACTGACTGAATAACATGAATACAACTGAATAAGAATACATGTATAACTAAAACTAATTAAACACTATTTATGTAATACTGTGCACATATCTACATATGCTGTGCCTGAGATAATAGTAACACTGGATAGTGAGTTTTGATAACTGAATGATTGATATCTAAGTTTATTGATAACTGTATAACTGATAGCTGGGTGACTATTTCTGATAGTCCTAATTCTATAGAACTGAACTGAGTTCTATACTGAGTTGGGTGACTGTGTTTGATAGTCCTGATTTTGTAGAACTGAACTGAGTTCTATACTAAGACTAAAACTAAAAATGTGGGAGGTAATTATCTAACCGACATGCCCTTCTTTGAACTAATTGGGGTCTAACCTGTAACCCTATTTGGAAGGGTATCAGTACCATGCCACGGGCAAAGACAAGTGCTGAGTCACCCTCATTTGGCAGGTGCTCTAAAAAAGAATGGTGGTACCCCTAACTAGTAGGTAGAACACCTCATCAACCCTCAACTGGAAGGTTAATGTCTTAACCTACATTGGCTACGTAGTTTTGGATCGTCAGGACTACTTCTATGGATCACACCCTCTATCGGCAGGTGAGTCCCCATCCTTGGGTTCACTCGGTACTGAATCCTACTCCCAACTGAATAGATACTAAATTGATTTTAATCCTATTCTAGGCTAGACTGAACTATTACTGATAGTGTTAACTGACTGAACCGGACTGAGTTTACTGAGTACTGTAACCGATTGAGTGTTCTGAGTTCTATTTGCTGACTGGATATACTGAGTTCTGTATTGACTAAATGCTACTGTATGTGAAATTACTGAGACTATTCTGAAACTGCTATAATTCTAGGTAAACAACTAGATTGTCGGGTATTAGATACCTATAATACCCCATACTTTTTCCTAGCTAATGTCATCTCAAGAATGTCTAGTATTAGCTTCTAAAATGAATGATGATTATTTCATGAGAAATTTTCAAGATTTGTACTTTCTGTCATATGGGAAATTTAATAAGCTTTACATCGATATAAAATTTGCCTAAATCTGTAACCAGATTAGAAGTTCTGACTATTTCAAGTTTCCATTGTAAAACAATGCCATATTGGTCAGTGGTATGCTGCGCCACAAGCTAAAATGGAAATTGTCCTTCTCTAGTGTCTCATCATGATTTCCTCCACTTCGTGCCAAAGTTTCAGGTTGCAAAAAAAGAGGCAATGCGATGGCTCCACGTCACACCATCCCTCAGTTTCCCAATTGTCAAATTTCAGTGACACGACGCGATAGCTTCGTGTTGCGCCAGGGGTAAAATTTTACTGAATTTAAATGACGCATCTAGGTTTAAAAGGGTCAACTTTCCACCCTTATTTAATCCCTTTAACACATGATTCAACTTATTTTCACCCAAAATATACTAGTTTCTCTCAAGAACAAGCTGGGGTTTTCATAGAAGCTCCAATTTCAAGAAAGTTTCACCGTCAATCTTTACGAAATCATGAACTAAGGTATGTGATGTGTTCATTCGTGGATTCCTTCCATTCATGAAGCTCAAGAACCTTTTTTTTTATCTATAAATCATGGTATTTATGTTGTAGGTTATTGCTAATCATGTTGTTGACGTTGATTGATTTCAAAATTGGAATCTTTGTGTGTGTATCATGATATTATGTTACCATGCAAGATAAAATACATGAATTTAGTTGCTTATGATGTGTAATTTGATGAAATCACTTATGCCTAAGTTGTGCATGCAAGGTGGTTGATAAAATGCTTGAAAAAGTAGAAATCATTCTTTATAGCTCAAGACATATGCTAAATATGACATGCTTGTCATCTTCCAATGTTTAATTGGTTTCCATGCTATCATTGTGAAATGTGTATGTTATCGAAATGGCCATGATATTAGAATATGATACTATGATATGATTATGAGCATTCTCATCCATGTTAGATAGTATGATGCATGGCCTGTTGAGTGGGAGTGCTGAGCTAGCTGTATATCAGTTACAGGATGTTGCTCACACTTGGTTTAAACAGTGAAAGTCAGAAAGGCTAGATGATGCAGGGCCTGTTGAGTGGGAGGAGTTTTCTTCTGCTTTTCTTGATAGATTCTTCCCCCTAGAGCTTAGAGAAACTAAGGTGCTAGAATTCATCAACCTCTGGCAGGGAAATATGACAGTGAAAGAGTATTCTCTTAAGTTTACTCAATTAGCCAGATATGCCCCTCATGTGTTTGTAGATAGCAGGGCAAGGATGAGTAAGTTTGTTTCTGGCGTGAACGATAGCTTGGTTAATGAGTGCATATTCGCCATGCTAAATAGTGACATGACTTTAGCTAGACTCATGACTCATGCTCAACATATAGAGGAGCATAAGATTAAGATGAGGGAGAAACAAAATAAGAGAAAGAAGAGAGGTAGTTTCAAATTTTCTCAGCCTAATTTAGAAGGAGGAAACCATTCTCAATTTCATCCTAAGTCATCAGTTCCAGCTCCTTCTTCATCCAATGCTCTTGCTTCTAAGTTCAGAGAGGGTAACAAAGATAGAGCACCAGGCTCTAAGTCCCAAGGCAGTGTTAGCAGCGCCTGCACCTATCTTCTTTGACAGGCTTATGGAAAGCACCATCAGGGTATTTGGAGAGCTGACAGTGGTATTTGTTTTGGATGTGGCAAGCCAGGCCATAGAGTCAGAGACTGTTCTCAGCCAGGTCCTTAGGGTCAACAAAATCACTTCTCATCTCAGTACGGTCGTCCAAATTAGCAGGGTGCCACCTCCAGTGCTACTAGTGGGCAACACCCAAATCGTATCTATGCTCTTCAGTCCTAACTAGATCAGGAAAATTCTCCTGATGTAGTTATCGGTATGTTATGGATCTTTCATGTGCATATTTACGCTTTGATAGATTTATGGGCTTCTTTGTCTTTTGTCACTCCTTATATAGCAGTTGATTTTGGAATCAGTCCTGAAATTCTAGTAGAGCCCTTTTCAGTCTCTACCCTACTGGGTAAAACCATCATAGCCCAGCGGGTATACAGGAACTGCCCGGTTATGATATGTTAGAAAGTCACTTCAACAGACTTAGTCGAATTAGAGATGATTGATTTTGATGTCATTCTTGGAATGAATTGGATTCATTCCTGCTATGCGACAGTCAACTGTAGAAGCAAAATAGTCCTACCTTCGGGCAAGGAAATTGATATCTAAGGGATGTATGTATCATCTTGTTCTTGCTAAGGATTCCCATTTCGATACTCCCAGTCTTGAAGCAGTCCCAGTAGTGAATGAATATTCAGATGTCTTTCCTAAAGATCTTCCAGGAATTTCTCCCGAAAGGGAAATAGACTTTGGTATTGATCTTCTTTAAGATACTTAGCCTATCTCTATTCTGCCATACAGAATAGCACCAGTAGAACTCAAAGAACAGTTGAAGGATCTCTTAGATAAGGGATTCATCAAACCCAGTATTTCCCCATGAGGTACTCCAGTATTATTCGTGCGCAATAAAGACGGTTCTCTCAGAATGTGTATAGACTACCATCAACTCAATAAGGTCACGGTCAAGAACAAGTATCCTCTTCCCAGAATCGATAACTTGTTTAACTAAATTTAGGGTGCTTGTTATTTCTCTAAGATAGATCTCAGATTCGACTATCATCAGCTCAGAGTTAGGGAATATGACATTCCGAAAATAACTTTTCGAACTCGGTTGGTCACTTCAATTTTCTAGTTATGTCATTTGGTCTTACTAATGCCCCAACCACTTTCATGGACTTAATGAACTATGTGTTCAAGCAGTACTTGGACATGTTCATCATAGTCTTCATAGATGATATTCCTGCGGGATCATGCAGACCATCTCAGGACAGTACTTCAGACTCTCAGAGATCATCAGCTATTCGCCAAATTTAGTAAGTGCAATTTTTGGCTAAGGTCAGTAGCATGCCTTAGTCACATCATTTCTGGTGATGGCATTAAAGTAGATCCTCAAAAGATTGAAGCAGTAAGAAACTAGCCTCGCCCTATCTCTCTATCAGATATTAGGAGTTTATTAGATTTGGATGGCTATTACAGATGGTTTGTTGAGGTGCTTTCTTCTACTGCATCCCCTATGTATAGATTAACTCAGAAGAAAGTCAAGTTTCAGTGGTCAGATCCTTGCAAGAAGAGTTTTCTGGTGTTGAAGACTCGACTTACCTTAGCTCCAATTCTAGCTCTTCCAAATGGTTCAGATGGGTTGGTAGTGTAATATGATGCGTGCAGAGTAGGTTTGGGTTGTGTCCTCATGTATCATGGTAAGGTCATAGCGTACACCTCCAGACATCTTAAACCTCATGCGAAGAATTATCCTACTTATGATCTTGAGTTAGCCGCCGTAGTCTTTGCCTTGAAGATTTGGAGGCATTACCTCTATAAAGTTCATGTAGATGTCTTCACAGATCATAAGAGTCTTCAGTATGTCTTTTCTCAGAAAGATCTCAATCTTCGTCAGAGAAGGTGGTTAGAGCTCTTGATAGATTATGACATGAGTGTTCTCTATCATCCGAGCAAGGCCAATATAGTGGCCGACGCTCACAATAGACTGCCTATGGGTAGTGTTGATTATGTGGATGATAGTAAGAAAAAGTCATCTTTGGAAGTACATCAGCTTGCCAGACTAGGCATTCGCTTAGTCGATACAGAAGAGGGTGATATATGGGTTCAGAGTAGTTCAGATTCATCTCTAGTTTCCAAGGTAAAAGAAAAGCAAGATAGAGATCCCAGTTTAGGTAAGTTGAAAGAGTCAGTCAAGGATAAAAAAAGTGGAGGTTTTCTCCCAAGGGGGAGATGGTGTCTTTTGTTGTCAGGGTCATCTCTGTGTTCCAGGTGTAGATGACTTAAGGCAGTAAATTCTTATAAAAGCGTATGGTTCGCGCTACTCTATTCATTAAGGGGCCACAAAGATATACCACGACTTATGGGAAATCTATTGGTGGAGTGGGATGAAGAGAGATGTTGCAGAGTTTGTGGCTAAGCGCTCTACATGTCAGCAAGTTAAGATAGAGCATCAAAAGCCTAGTGGGTCCATACAGGAGTTCACCATTCCTACTTGGAAGTGGGAAGAAGTGAACATGGACTTCGTGATGGGTTTTCCTCGGACTCTTCATCATCATGATTTAGTTTGGGTCATTGTAGACAGAATGACTAAATCAACTCATTTTTTTCCAGTTCATACCTCTTATTCAGCCGAGGATTACACCAAGCTCTACATCAGAGAGTTGGTCAGATTGCATGCTATTTCGTTATCTATTATCTTAGACAGAGGTACTCAGTTTACCTCTTATTTCTGGAAATCATTCCAAAAGGGTCTTGGTATCCAAGTTAATCTTAGTACAACCTTCCATCCTCAGATAGATGGTCATGTAGAAAGGTCCATTCAAACTCTAGAAGATATGCTAAGGGTGTGTGCAATTTATTTCAAGGGTAGTTGGGATTACCACTTGCCTTTGATTGAGTTTGCATACAACAATAACTATTATTCCAGTATTCACATAGATCCATTCGAAGCTCTCTACGGTAGGAGATGTAGATCTCTAATTGGTTGGTTTGAAGTTAGTGAGGCCTCAGTTATAGGGCCTTCCTTGGTTTTCGACACCTTAGAAAAAGTCTAGTTGATTAGAGAGAGACTCTGCGCTGCTCAGAGCCGAAAAAAGTCTTATACAAATGTTCGTAGAAAAGATCTCGAGTTTGAGATTGGTGATTATGTCTATCTAAATACCTCTCCCATGAAAGGAGTGAAGAGATTAGGAAAGAAGGGAAAGCTCAGTCCCCGATATGTTAGTCCCTTTAATATTATCAATCGCTTTGGCAAGGTAGCCTATGAGTTTGAATTACCTTTAGATCTAGCCTTAGTTCATCCAGTCTTCCATGTCTATTTTATCAAGAAGTGCATCGGTGACCCATCAGTTGTAGTCCCTATTCAGAGCATTGAATTTAGAACACTCTCTCTTATGAAGAGATTCTAGTCGAAATCTTAGACTATCAGACTCTTAAGCTTACTCAGTTTTATGTTCAGTGTTCATCACAAACTTGGTATGCAGTTTCATGCTTATGTTCCCATTATAAAATTGGTATCAAGTACCATTGCATATTCAGTCATGCACTCATGTATCAATTCAGTTATGTAATTATGTATTAGACATGCATTCTCGTTATGAGAAACTTAGTTCTTCAAAACACTCAGTCGCACATTCATGAATCAGTTACACATGCATCAGATATGCATGTTCAGTATTATATGTCCAGCTTGCCAGTCATGTCAGTCATGAGATCATGTTTTAGTATTCATGTTCAGTATGTATGTTAGTTATCTTCTCCCCTTACCTTCAGTTTCATTCGAGGATGAATGTTCTCAAGGGGGAGATATTGTAATACCCTGTACTTTTTCCTAGCTAATTTCATCTCAAGAATGTCTAGTATTAGCTTCTAAATTTAATGATGATTATTCCATGAAAAATTTTCAAGATTTTCACTTTTTATCATGTGGGAAATTCAATAAGATTTCAATCGATATAAAATTTTCCTAAATTCGATAACCAGGTAAGAAGTGATGACTATTTCAAGTTTCCATCATAAAATAGTGCCATATTGGTTAGTAGCGCGCCGCGGCACAAGCTAAAATGGCAATTGTCCTTTTCCAGTGTCTCAGCATAATTTCCTCCGCATCGCGCCAAAGTTCCAGGTCACAAAAAGAGGTCCAACACAATGGCTCTGCATCGCGCCATCCCTTAGTTTCCCAATTGTCAAATTCCAGTGACATGGAGTGATAGCGCCGTGTTGCGCCAGGGGTCTAGTTTGGAAAAATTTTACTAAATTTAAATGACGCATCTAGGGTTAAAAGGGTCAACTTCCCACCCCTATTTAAGCCCTTTAACAAGTGATTCAACCATTTTTCACCTAAAATATACTAGTTTCTCTCAAGAACAAGCTAGAGTTTTCATGGAAGATCCAATTTCAAGAAAGTTTCACCGTCAATCTTCATAAAATCACAAGATAAGGTATGCGATGTGTTCATTCATGGATTTCTTCCATCCATGAAGCTAAAAACCTTGTTTTATCTATAAATCATGGTATTTATGTTGTGGGTTATTGGTAATCATGTTGTTGACGTTGATTGATTTCAAAATTGGAATCTTTGTGTGTGTATCATGATATTATGTTACCATGCAAGATAAAATCCATGAATTTAGTTTCTTATGATGTGTAATTTGATGAATTCACTTATTCCTAAGTTGTGCATGCAAGGTGGTTGATAAAATGCTTGAAAAAGTAGAAATCATGCTTTATAGCTCAAAACATAAACTAAATGTGACATGCTTGTCATCCTTCTATGTTTAAATGGTTTCCATGCTATCATTGTGAAATGTGTATGTTATCGGAATGGCCATGATATTAGAATATGAGATTATGATATGATTATCATCATTTTATCTATGTTAGATTGTATGATAACCCTATAGTTTGTGAAATCCACAACTTATTAAATTATGTATTGTTGATGTGGGTCTTGTATTTGATAAAGTCATGCTTCATCAGTTCCCTTCTATCAAGTCCTGGGGGTACTTGTAACTGAAACATTAGCTGTATGCCTAGAGGTATGTCATGTTTTCACGATAATCTCAGTCAAGATATGATCCTTAGACTTCAGACAGTCTTATGACTCATGAAATCTCCATGATCTCATGAACTCAGTCAGTTGTCAGATATCAGTAGTATTTTGTCAGTCAATGGAATTCAGTAACTCAGTTTATGTTCAGTTTAGTAAATCATGTTCATTGTCTATTTAGATGGGAGTAGAAATTAGCACCGAGCGAACCCAAGGATGGAAACTTACCTGTTATATGAGGGTGTGATTCTTAGAAGAAATCCTTGCATTCCAGAACTATGTAGCCGGCATAGGTTGAGACATCACATCCCGCTATATAAGGGTAGATGAGGAGTCTTAGCCTCCCACCATTCTCACTAGAGTTACCTATTATATTAGGGTCACTCATATGTTGTCCTTACCAATGGTGCGGTATTGACACCCTTCCAATCAGGGCATAGATTGAACACTAATTCATCTATAATGCATCATTTAGGGGATGTCTGTTAGATGACTACCTCCCACAGTCTCAGTAAAAGAACTCAGATATTTCTTCAGAATTTAGGACTGTCAGATACAGTCAACTCAGATACATTACGGAACTCATCTAGTTACATCAGATTTAGGACTGTCAGATATAGTACTCATGTTATCTGTTATCAGAATTCAGTCATTAGTCATGTTAGTCATCATCATACTCATGTTATCATAATTTCAGATATAGTTACTATGTATGCAAGCAATACACATTCATATTTGTCAGTTGGCCAGTATTGTTCGTGCATATGAACCCCATGCATTCAGCCTACCTCACATGCATACCAGTACATTCAAAGTACTGACGCATTTGCGCTATGGTGTCTTATATCATAGATTTAGAGACACGAGCTCTAGAGCATCAGTAGATTCAAGATATCAGCAGTCAAAGTTAGCAGTGAGTCCTCATCCTTCGAGGACATGATTATTTCTCTATTATCTCATTAATTAGTTTATTAGTTGGAGTTAGTTGGGGAAATGCCCTATCAAATCCTTACTCAGATAGTTCCGTCAATTAGAGGCTTTCCAGACTATTATGTTCAAATAGTTATTTTAGTTGTTTTGGGTATTTCATACCCCGTTTTGATGTTATGTTTTACTTCAGTTATGTTAACCTTATGGACTTTCAGTTCATGTTTCCATGTTATTCGGTATATTATGCAGTATACAAGTACAAATATCAGTCATGGGTTAGCTTGTGGTCTTTCGAGGTCATGAGCACCGTGTGGCATTCTGGGTACCAGATTCAGGGTGTTACAATACCCCCAGGACTTGATAACATGAAAAGTAAAGCATAACATGATCTTGAAAATCATTACAATGTTCATAACTCATTCATAGAGACATTTTATGAAACACTTGTAAGATATAAGCTTGTACATATGCTAGCATGTCATGATTTCCCCATTTAATCCACATGAGCATTTTGTCAAATACTTGGGGAACATAATCTATGCACATAATACTAATCAACATGTAGGAATCATGATTTCCAATCCCAACTTACAAATTCAAGGGCTTTACCATGAATTCACATAATACTACACACATGTCCAATAAATTTACATGAATCTTGTAATAAATCATGAATTAGAAACCCAATTAGCATCATAATCATGAATACATTCAAGCCCTACATGGAATTCATGAATTCAATAAACTTGAAGTTTTAAAAGAGGTTCTTGAACTCCAAGGGTGGAAGGAAACCCTTGGATGAACACCTAACATACCTTGGTGCTTGAATTTGTGAAAATTGATGGTGAATTTCTTGAATCTTGATCTTTACTTTGATGGGTTAGGGTTTGTGTCTTGAGAGAATTTGAGAGAAAGTGAGTGTATTTTGCTTATTGAGGGCTGAATTTTGTGTTTTTGGGGATGATTAAGGATGGGAAAATGACCCATATACCCTCCGGATGAGGGCTTTTAATGACTGAAAGCTTGCCCAATGACACGCAGACCGATACACTGTGTTGATGGAATCAATGCGATGACCAATGCACTGTGTTGAGTTCATGTTGGTTCATTGGAATTGCACTGAAAGCTGGGGAAATTATCTGTCGACGTGATAGGTGATGCGGTGCATCGAGATCGCATCGACCCAGTATTTTGGTCACCTGAACATGATTCAAACGAGGTCCAAAAAATCTGAAACTCACCTGAAGTGACCTACTAACATTCCTGATCATGTATAAAACTAAAAATTGATACTTTAAGTTCATATGAGTTGTAGAATGGGATCGCCAACTTATGAAGTCTAACATACTTCTAAGTATAAACACTTAGCTGAAATTTCTAAGTCTGGGACCTCTTTTCAAGCTTTAACGGACTGAGTAAAGCTTAGAATTTTTTCGGGTCTTTGATAAGGGACACGATACTAAACACAAACCAGCTAAGAACAATAACAGAAAACCAAGAACAAGATACAAAACAAGCATGGGCAGCAACACAAAGAATCTGAGAATAAGAAGATAGGACACAAACACACAAATGCAATAAGATAAAAGGATATATCAGATGACAGAAAAAGTTACAAAGAAAGAAGAATCAAACCGTCTATTAAATGATAAGACCCTTAACCTCGTAACAACAAACACCAATCTTCTTATGGTTACCGCTAAGGGAATCAACTCCACCTTACAACTACCGTTTCTAAGCAAAGATCAATAATGGATTTTCTAAGCCCTACACTAATGGCTTTTCCAAGACCTACACTAAGGGTGTTACATTCTCAAAGAGAGAAGAAGTCTTTCACATATTCATCATTTAAAAACTAAAGAGAAAAGACCTAAAAGAGACTATATACAGCCTTATTACACAATAGAAGACAAAATGACTCCAATACCCTTAATGAGGTGGGGCGACCATGGAGTGTTACTTGGACAAGGATAAGTGACAAAAATGTCCTTAATGAAGGGCACAAAACCACGAGTCCTCAATCTTCAATGCTCCAAGCAATCTTTCACATACGGGATTGCTCTTTGGTGTACTCAAATCGGCCCCTCCATGTAGGATCCCATGTCTTTAATGCGACCAAAGCTTGATGCCCCACGTACTGACTTCAAATAATGTCATAGAAAGCTAAGGCATCCATTTGACCTATATCATCCTCCACTTTTTGAAAAAGATTCAACCTCGAATCCAAACCTTGCAAAACCGAAGAAAGGACAAAGGAATACAAACTCCTCATGGCATGAGGGTTAGGATTAGCACGACAAATCATCTTAACATGACAAGGTTGAACATGTTTAAAATATAACCAAGGATCCTTTGAACTAAATATTAAATGCTCAATGAAAAATACACAAAGGATTTGGTTACGGGAATCACCAAGAGATAAGAAAGCTACAAGGGTCTTAATGGCATCACTTGGTCCAAAAGGTAGAATTAGGATCTTAAGAGACTCAAGACACGATTGACTTTTTATCTCTTCAAGAGACCACACCAAGGGTGGTGATTCAATTGGTTCTAAAGTCCAGGAGATCCATATAGAGCTATTACTCACACAAGTAGACTTACCAACAAATTTCCTACCTCTATATAAAATAAATCCAAAACCAGTATGGACGTCATCATAGGCAAAAAGGTAGTATAGGAAGGAATCAAGTGTAGAGACATACACAGATGAAGACAAACCAATTAAGCACATTCAATTTCCTTCTTGCAAACAAGTAAACAACTCAACATCCACAAGTTGATATTCACGTAACTCATACACAAGTGTGTCAAGAAAGGATCCACATTTAGAAACATTACTCCAAGGAGTCAATGACACATTTGCCCTTGGGTTTTCAAGAAGGATAACACATTCCTTACCCTTAAGAGTACTCTCATATTTCAAAAAGAGACTTTCATCTTTAGGAGGAATGTTGTCACACCATAGTGGATTAGCATATCGGCTATAGACTTCAAGGCAATCTATACCATCATTTTCTCCACTAGGTTCCTTAGGAGTTCATATATTATCTTCAAACAAGACATTATACCTAAAGAGAGCATGATCTATCTCACAGGAAGATTTGGAAAAAAAAAGTTCTTCACTCTCTAAAAGATCAATGTCAACTTTCTAAGAGGTTTTAAGTACAAGATTATCCCAAGAATAGCTCTTGGGTTCACTCCCATTTTGTTGACCAACATTTTCAAGTACTTCACTCACTTGAGTTCTATTAATCACACCACACACATACTTAAGTGGTGGACAATTTTCACAAATAAGTTGATTAACACCAATTACACATGACGATGTACTTCCGTTCAACATATAGGCTTCAATACTAGGTGGACATAAATTGATCTTACAAGAAGAGTCAATTTGGTCATCAATAGGATCAACTAGTGTATCCACACTCACAAAATGTACATCAACAACAAGATTCAAAGAATAATTAGATTCACTAGTAAGTAAGCGACTACTCACACTAAATGGTCTACTAGCCACACAATTATCATTCACATGCATAAAAGTGTAAGAGTTAGCTATTTTACCTTGAAGTTCTTGAGTAGACTTTGCTTTGCCTTGTTGTAAAGGTCCTCCACAAGCTTGGGAAGAAACTTCACTTCAGCATTTCTCTAGTTCACTTTCCATGTTTGTACCTACACAAATGTCCTTAGAAATATAAGGACAAATAATATTAGCTCGGTTTTGTGGCAATCTCCTTATTTTATTCCATACAACCTCTCCTTTTTCCACTCTCAGATTAACTCCTTGCACACCCTTACTTCTCTCAATATTTTGTCTCTCATCATCACTTAGATTAGAGTAGGTGAGCACTTCTCTTTGTAGCTCGGGAATAATGTACGTCCCGAGGTAATTTCCCCATCGGTCTCTTACAATATTAGACTAATTTTGCATATTTGGGACTTTATGTTGTGCAAACCAACTGGAACCCAAGATCACATGACTGTAGGTTATGATAAAAAGATTGCACCACACTTTCTCATGGTAATCAAATTGGGAGAAGACAACTTTTACCCTCTTGGTAACCTTAAACCCGTCCAAGAAGTATGGAACAAGTAAAGGCTCTCGAAACAACCCCAAGGAGTCAACCATGGATGGAAGGATGTAGTTTCTATAGTACCTATAATTTAACACAATGAGGCATCCCGGTATCCCATAAATGGCCACCTTTTCAGAGTGTACACTCTTTCTCGGATCAACATTATAAGGCACATGATTACCCATTGGTTTTGAAGATGCATATCCTCTTCTTCTCGTGGGACAACCTCTACTATAGCTAGGATAACCATTCACACCATGTCGATCTTGATAAGAAGTACTACAAGATGATGAAAATGAATTTTTACACTCCCCACATGTACTCTCATCATAGCTCTCATAAGCTTTGCGAATGAAAGGGTTATACGTAACACCAAATATAGGTTCGGAGTGGGATGTGTAAGACTCCTCACGTACCCCAACTTCATCACAAGAACCATCACGAGGTCCTACATCATCTCTATATTCCCCACAAGAAATAGGCACTTCATTCTCCTCATTTTCTCCCCTAAAACCATGACCCTCAAATCTGCCCAAGTTTTGATCATGGCTATTTTCATAGCCCCCATAATCTCCGTCAACATTGTAGCCATAAAATCCCTCAATACAATTATAGTCTCCCATGTTGTAGTCACAATAATCCCCGACTGTCGAAGACATGTTCCCCTTATATCTCCTTTTAAACCTACAAAAAGAACAAATAAGATTAGTATTTAAAGCTTCTCTTCAACACTCATATACACTCACCTTTGTGATTCTCACAATCGGAGCAACAAATATTGAAAGTTGCCTTTACTCCGGTAGTCAATAAGGTTTCAATCACTACTTAGTGGCCCAAATAGATTCTTCTTTGATCAACTCAAGAAACAAAATAGAAAATTCTACTTACGAACTTGAAACAAAGAAGTTAAACAAATCAAAAAGAGAAAATCACACAAAGAACAAAAACACACAAAAAAAAGCAGACTCAAACAACTAAGTCATAATCTAGTAGGTGATTACTAGTTGCTAATTAGTACTAGACTCAAGAAATGAAACTAAGGAAACAAAGAAAAGAAACGTAGAAATCTGAAAATTTGAGTAATGTCTCTCTTTCTTCATGTTCTAGTTTGTGCTATGAAGTCAGAATGTTCCTCTTCCATACTCTAATTCGTGCTACGGTGTTGTCCATACAAAAGTAAAGTCATACCAATTCTTTTCTTTGATGCGCTCAGATGTGTCTCATTATTGGAGCAAATCAAGTGCAAAAGTTTAGAATCTAAATGGTATGATCCTTTCTAATTGAGCCATAAAGATTATAAAAAAAAAAATATTGTGCAAGGACTTGAGAAGAATCTGGTAGTGCTTCAGATTATATTGATTCTAGTGTAAACGTTGATATTGATGAAATCGTGCTTTCCAGCCTGCGGTATTAAGTGTATTCAGTCCCTTTCGAAATATATGTTGCAGATGTCACACTTAAGGGGATGATGTGTAACAGAATATTGGAACGGTATTTCCACCCAAGTAGTAGTAGTATAAGTTAAGTGTCGGTGTTATTACCTATTGGTAGTGATGTTGGACCAAGAAGTTGGTGATGTGAAGTCACAAATTTTAAAGTTAGAGTGAGGATAACTTTTGTGTAAATAAATGTTTTAGTTGAATAACCGATGTTTGAGGATGATTTACTCCTTTATGGCGATCGACTAATGTGGTAGCTAGTAACATGTGTAGATTGTATGGTAGTCCGTGGAGGAAGTATTTGACTTAAAATTTTATTTATATAGAGTAAGATGTGTATTCTTGGGCCATTGAATATTGTGTGTCAAGTTTTTATCTCTTGTAATCTTGATATCATTGTGTTGTTGAAAACAAAGTCTAGTGAAGTCGTTTGTGGCCTACTTCGATCCACTAGCAATTTGTTGTTCTTCCTGTTGTTCTTGTATTGGTTGGAGCTGGGGGTTTAGAGAAAAAAAGGCAAGAAAAGTGGTAAGGGTAATTTATTGAATATATGTATAGCTGAATCTTATTGTATGAGATCAAGTTGGTAATAGAGGTGAATTGTTGTTTGCTTGAAGCATGAAAATGGCTAGATTAGCTAGTAAGTTATAATTATAGACTCATGGTTGTTTGTGGAATTGGAAGGTAGTCTAAATGTGCGCTTGAGTAAGTAAGTATGATTTGAGCAAGCTTTATAAGTAGATAAGATTGTATGGGGTATGCTATAATATTAAGGTTGACCATGTTTATTGTGTGATTTTACCTCCTTGATCTTCTTTTCCTTAGTAGATATAAACTAGTACTTCATGTGAGAAGGTATGAAGTGGATTTTGAGCTATAATAGTGATGTCATGGAGGGGATTGTGACTGTAGGTAGTATTTGAATGAAATAAGTAGTTGGAGTTGATTTCCCCATTTGATGGACTAGTATATTATGTTGCATGCTTTGCTTATTAGTGGTAGACGATGGATGCTAGACTATAGGCTTGAATTATAGATTGTAGAATATGGTGGCGAGAATAGTATTTTATGATTAATGATGTATGATTTATGGGATTGAATTAGTAGGCTTGATATGATTAGTGAAAGAGCCCAGGTTGAAGATTTATGAAAAGTTTAAGAGGTAATCATAAGGGATATGTGTACATGAGGACTAGTGTTAAAATGATGAATTGTGGTTGAATCATTAAGTGGTTAAGAACATGGGTATATTGGAATAAGTTGAACCCCAGGTAGCAGGTTGTTAATAAAGTTTTATACGTATAAGTGTATGTTGTACCTAGTCTGTGTTAAATTTGTAGTATGGGGGGTTGGGGCGTCTGAGGAAGAATCAGGGGTTGTTGTTGTATGGTGTTCGTTATAGTTGAATTCAGGAAATATAGGTAAGAAATATGTGCCTTCGGTATAGTTTTACAGATTTCGTTAAGTTGTTGATTATGTGATTTGAAGTGTAATGATAGTATCCTAAGAAAATTGAAGATGGATTGTTAAGTGTTTAGAAGTGTAGGTGTCTATGCACATGGAAATATTAGTCGTAAGTCTATGAATCTGAAAGTTAGAAGAAAATATCCTATAAAATAATATAGTGCCTTTGTATTAGGGATTAATGAGAGAAGTTTAAGTTCATATATATACTAATACCCCTTTTGTGATAAGAAGCGTGGGTGCGTTTACTCGCGAGAGTGAGAGTTGTAGAGTGCTGGCTATTGACGCTAGCGAATGTTAAGAGTACCATTTTTTTTTCAGAAAGCAAGGCCTTTAGAGTATAGTTCATCAGGGAGACTTTAGAGTTGAAGTTTATGGTGATGTCTCATTTGCGTGGAGGTTATGACTACATATTTTGATGTGAGGTTATGTCTGCAAGTCTAGAGGTGTGACTTTGATCTAAGGGGGAGATGGGAAATTAAGTTAGTTCCCAAATTTTTCTCAATTCGACAAGTTGCAGGGGAGAAATCATGATAAGTCTATTCTTACTCAAGCATACTCCTCCTACTTCCATTTCAGAGATTATTCCGCTAATGTCTTACGTCATCTGTTCAAGTTATGCCTATGCCTATGATTTGAGTTTCCCATGGACTTATGTCTATGATATGACCCCCAAACTAGAAGCAATTATGTCTCTCGGTAATACAGTCTTTCATGTATTTAGGCCATATGTTATGTTATTCATGATCCATGAAAATCTATGTCTCTCAGCATGCTTGGTCTTAAGGAAATATAATTCTATATGTCACTAATTCATCCTATGTTGGGTTTAGCCAAAGTGATAAGGTTTATGCAAACTTATGGCAAAAATCTCAGTTCCTTAAATGAGGAGCAATTGCTTCAAGCAAAAATCCTTGTCTTAGTTGAGGTGTAACAGTCCGTAGCATTCTCGAATCAATACCACTCTTAGTGGCACGTATGGAGAGCTTGTAACCTAAAATCTTTTCTAATGGTTAAAAGATTTAGTCATATTTATGAGCTCTTAACTTCCATGATTTTAAATTGATCTTCTCGACCCCAAGGCGTAAGTTTTTGAGTTGATTCATGTTCAAAAGTGTAAAGGGGTTTCGGGTAAAGTTTTAGATTTTTTGGACCACGTTTGAGATGCATTGAAGTAAGCAAACCAGTGGATCAGTGCGATATTGGCGGGCCACGTCGGTAATCACATTGGCCAAACCAGTGTCTCGATGCGATCTCGATGCGTCATGTCTCCTATCGCATCGGGTGCCTAGTTTATCTTATTGATTTTCCAAATCCAGGAGGGGAATCCCATCTCTTTCCCCCATTTTGTCTTGATATATTCACCGATATTTCTCCCTATGCTTTGTCCTGAGAATTCATGTTATATTGTATTTTCCGAATGACTCTTTACTTATAATCCAGAGACTTTTTATATGGACCACCTTGTGGTTGTTCTATCATATCTTCATTTTATGTCCTTTCTTGAGTAGTGCAATAAGTAGAAGTTATGGTTTAATGGTGTTATTTCCATTTTTGACAATTATGCTCGAGTCTCTTAATGACCCTCCATATGATAGTATAATGGTGGTTGTAGAAAAGTCGTGATGTGTTAGGTAGAGGAGTAGATGTGCTTGAAGGTTAAAAAAAATTGATCTGATTCTCAAGCTGAGGTTATAGGTGAAAAGGAAAAAAAAGGAGGTGAACTTTTGTTGTGTGAATTAGCTAAGAAGGAGGAGTGTGGTGAAAAATATTTGTAGAGTGATTGAAATTGTTGGTCTTAGTAAGCAGATCCATGAAGTTGGTGTAGTTGATTAGGCTTGAACATTGTCACTGTTGAAAATGCAAATCTGTGTGCTATGTGGTTAGTACCCTCTTAATTAAAAACCCAAGAGTGTTTGATGATATTGATGAGGTGAAGAATTTCTTAAAGGGATGTATAGTACAGGGTCCTATAGCTTAAGTTACCACCTTGTTACTCTGAGTTAGGCTTCAATATAAAAAGTACTTTGCACTGAGGCTCAAACTCTTGTGGTTAGATGTGTGACGGAAGAATTGTAAGTTGGAAGTGATGAAGTGCGTTGTTTGTGGTTTGTACATGGATGAGTAGTGTTTCAAAGTGCAATATGAATTTCATTGTATCATGAGAGATAGAGAATGATTCTATCCCTACCTTCCATGAAAAATCTTCTTTCATTATTAGTACCAATATAAATTCGGTCTATGATCACCAAATAAATCCCAGCCTTATGTTTGGAAGATTATTATGCATAGAGCTCATGTGCAAGATCATCCCTATGTAAAGTCTCATTATATCATGTTTCGTGCTTACAAGTTTTGCTAGGGGTTATCATGAAGCTTATTTGCTAGCATTCCATATTTTGTCGAGGAAAAATGTTTAATGTGAGACTACGGTCTTTATTCTATGCTTTTATTACTTCAACAAGTCCCTACCCATCATTCGGGAAAGAATGATCCCAAGGGGGAGATAATGTAACACCTCGCATTTTGGGCTAGAACGTAAACCGTTATTCTTTCACATAGAGGTTGCAAAATTCATGAATCCTATGCAAATTTAGTGTATAATCAATTATGTAGTGTGTGAATCTAGTTGAGCATGAATTGAGATCATAGAAGTCCCTTAACTCAAAGACGGGTTGAAAACTTTTCTATCGTTCAAGTTTTAGTAAATGTTGAAACTTGAGTCAATTTCAATCGCTCATAACTTATTATATATGACGAACTGGGTGGCCTACTATATATCAAATGAAAGATCTTCGAATTTGCTTTCCATCAATACCAAATTCGCCTAAAACGGACACTCGGTGAAAAAGTAAGAGCATTTTTAGTGTCAGCATTTCCGTTTGACTGGCCACCGCATCGTGCTGAGCCTTAAATTGACAATTGTCAATTCTAGTAGCTCATCGTGATTTTCAGCACATCACGGTGAAGTCTTATACAGCATTCTAGTCCAGAATTTTAAATTCTAAGGTCAAACTAGACATTTTCCATGGCCCCAAATCCATCCAAACACGGGATTTAATCCCAAATACACCTAAATACATACACTTTCACCAAAATACATCAAGAACGCTCTCTAGGGTTTCAAAAAAGAATCCCAAATAATTCAAGATTCAACCGTGAGTTTTTGAAGATAGTTAGAGATTTGGAATCCCCAATTCATAAGTTTCAAGAATCATTCATTATTCTCCGAAATAGAGGTACGTGGGGTTATCCTAAAGTTTATGGGCATGTTTTCAAAAAGGAACTTATGCAAGACTTTAAATTTATACAAGTACATATATGTTTTTACAATTGGGGGTTTTCAATTGATAGAAATAACATGTTTTGATATTTGATTTTGAAAGAACAATTGAGATATCATGGGGTTGTTTGTTTAGATGTATTTAAATGGATGAATTGTGAACATGTGACTTGAAATTTCAAAAGGGTGCGATGTACATGAGTTGTGAATTTTCTAAATTCCCCATGATAATGTTTATACCCCATATTATACTAGTGTTAAAACCATTGAGAGCATGAGTTTTGCAATTGATAAGACATTACTCATAAATGATTAAACTTCTTGAATAATTGCATGCTGAGAACCATGGTGTATGTGTTTTAATAGTGTGAAAGTCATACATATGTGCATGTGGTAAATGGTATGAGAAGCTGGAAAGTTGATGTGATATTGATGACTTGCAAGTTAGGTATGACTATACCTTGCAGAGTATGACATGTGATTGATTAAAATGAGTTTAATGCATTGATTTTGTGAGATAGGTGGTTACCTGATGAAAGAACGAGTCAAATGACTCTATGCTGGAAACCGTTTTTGCCGACTCTGGAACTTGGTACCCTACTGTGTGATCTTGTTTACCTGACATTATGTAATCTCAAATTGGGACTATGGTTAGGAGCCCTACTTTGTGATCTTCTGCACTACCATACTTGATTGAGTCGAGACACCCTGCTGTGTGATCTTGTGTGTCTTTCCCTCACTTATCTCTAATCTCGGCGGCAACCGAGATTTGACAGTTGGTGAAAATATAAAATTATAGGGTGTACCACCTAGCTCAGATGTATTGCATTGTTGTTGAAAAATTAGTATAGTATGCCGATGTATTTTCGAAATCATTTTGCAATAATGTGTTTTATAACAGCTCTCATTTAGTTTATATAAAAATCTCTATTTTGTTTTGGATTACTCTGCGTACTAGTACTTTGTATTGACCGCCTTCCCTCCTAGATTCGGAGGCACAGTCTAGGGGTCTAGATAATTAGTAGATTCTTCAGACAGATTTGCAGAGTCAAGTGGTGAACCTTCTATAGTCCGGAAGGCCTGATGTCTGGCAGTTTATTTATCATTTAATAGTTTTGGGTCTACTGGGGGCCTTGTCCCAGTTTTCAGAAAATTGTTTGTTTTAGTCATGTAGTAGAGATTTCGCAGACGATTTTCAGATGTCGATAGATGTTGTGGGACATTATTTCCCATTATTGATTTCATTAGACTCGTGACCATGTTTTCGTAATATTGTGTATCTTCCGCATTTCTTTTTATTATATGAATTATGTGCATGATTACCAGATAGATAGGGGTGTTTCAGGCCTTCATGGTTCGAAATGCTCGTCATGGACAGGGCCCCGGTTCAGGTCGTTACATTTTCTTCTTGAAAAGTTGTTTTATTTGGATTGATGTTGACGTATCTACATTGCACCCTTTTCTTCGCAAAAGGGTTGATCATATGGTCCAAACAGGTCAATTTAATTTTGCTTTAGGTTGTATTTAGGGTTCATTTATGAGTATCAACACATATGTGATATTTGACCTGCCATTTTTAATATACACGTGATTTATAATGACAATATGCAAGTTAGGTTATATGAATCTTAATTATTTGACTAGATATTTTTCTGAAAATTAACAATTGATTTTTCAAAATAATCATGTAATATTTTGAAATACTTTCTACAATATCTTTTCATTTCTCTCTTTATAAATTAAAGTTCTATTCAAATAAATCAAACGGACTTCAAATAACTCAAATGGTTCTTTACTTTTTATACCGCATTCAGGGCTAGTGGATGAGGTGCGGGGAATATTTTCTCCTGAAGCAGATTACAATAAAGGAATCCAATGATCCATTGGTATCCCTGAGATGGACAAGTACTTTAGAGTAGAAAATAAGTTTGTCGCATATGAAGAATCAACAAAGAAGATTCTTCTTGAATCCATGATCGAAGAAATTAAAGTTAATACTTGCAACTTAGTTAATTGCCAACTTGAGAAAATTCAAAAATTCATGAATGAGAAAACGTGGCCATTGCATCATATTGATTCCACCAATGTTTTCAAGAAGAAAAAAGGCGCTGATGATAAATGGAAACATGACATGCTGAAACCCTGCCTCGATATCATGAAAAAGTTTCTCAAACAATGACGATTACAAGATCATTATTGAGTTTTTAGAAACTAATACTATTTGCACTATTATTTCTTTTAAGAGGTTACGAGTATCAATTCATTAAAAGTTCTAGTACTATGCAAGTATTTCAATATGAAATAAGTCATTTCTAGTGTTTCTTCCCTTAAAATTATTTTTCAACAAAATGAGTAAAATGACCTACCCCTTTACACTAAAATATACATTTAATACATAATTGTCATTAAAATAATGTCCAGTTCACTGATGTTATCAGAAATCTTTAATTAAGGCGCATGCATAATCCCTTTTTACCTGTCTATGCAGTTTCTAATAAGCTAATTTATGGTAAGCGCCGGTTTGCAGATTCTGAAGGTAGATACTATGGTCATGGTATTTGGATATACTATATGATGGAAACTACAAGTAACTTGAAGGTATTTATGTATCTTTCTATAAGCTAGCTAGGTATTTCACAAAACGTTGTCCAAGATGGCGTGGAAGCTCGAGCCCAGCCTGGACTTGTCATGGCAACTACAAGTAACCTGAAGACATTTATTTAGATATATGGCGTTGCTTATTACTCCTACTGTGATGTGTTATTTAATACTTATCTTATCTTCCGCCGATTAGCCCATTACTTGTCATTTCGGGCTACGACTTGGCTTACCTATAGAATGGTTAAGTAGTTCCCATCATAACCCGATAAATTATGTCGTGGAATTTTAAAAAGTGATGAAAATGAAGTAAGAGTATAAATTATTCCATAAAATTTTAGTACGTGTTAAAATTTTAAATTCTATTTTCACAAATTTATTTCCCAAGGGAACTAACGGCGCTATGGGTTCCATTAGAACCAAGGGCATCCGGGGCACCAATAGCGCCATGGGCACCAATGGAGACATGGGAACTGAGACAGAGGCATTTTTTTTCAACGTGACTGCTTGGCAGTTGCACCACAGTGCACAACCTCAGCCACACATACATTGCACAGTCTAAGTATAATAGATTAAGTTTGCAGAAATGTAAAGCACCTAACAATGGACAGGAAACAAGTTCCCAACCTTTATTATTCTCTCAGAATTGTAAAGGATAATGTCACACAAATTATACAAAGGCATACAACACTTTCACTGCCTTGTACAATTTCCAACAACACGATAAATAGACTGCACATGGGCAGTTACAGTAGTTACAACCAACGACACCTGGCAGCATGTCATTAGAAATGGCTGCATACTTATCATATGACTCAACAACATGATCTAGGTATTCAAATCAATTCTGAAAATCACACATGTTTACAACATTCAAAATTCAAACTTAGCAACTACCCCATGTGACAAACACATTGGCAGCCTTGTCCCCTTTAGCAAATTTTGCCATTGTTCAACACTTAGCCAATTTTCAGCTTTCCAACACTTGATCATTTCATATTTGTGTTGCCATGCTTATCATCTTTGACTTGCCTTTGTCATGCCATTACTTGTGCCTGTGCCATGCCACTGCCTATGCCATGCTGCTGTCTTGTCTATGTCACTGTCTAGGCCACACCACTGCCTATGTTATGATACTATCTTGACCATTCCAATTCCCATGCCCATTCCATGCCATTTCTTGTGCCATTCCAGTGCCAATGTCATGCCAGTGCTGTGCCATACCTATCTCACTGCCTGTACATATGCCCTCATAGGTGCCATGCCCTGTCGTTGCCTCATGTGCCCAAGGCCGCCTTACCATCACTCCATCCACCTTAGTCATCATCAGTTGCCTGCTATCTCATAGCCACCACAGCATCGCATTGCTTGTCTTAGCAAATGTCAAGGCCAATATGCACCTTGAAAAGGATTTTCAGCCATCATGTCTTAGACTGGGGTCCTAACAAAGCACCCCCACTAGATGAACTTGACGCCCCTGTCAAGGTTGTTTTGAGGTAATCCTCAATTTTCTTTTCGAACTTCCACAAGTTCTGAGACTTCTCCCAAACAACGTATTCTTCGCTTGAGCCTTTCCATTGAATCAGGAATTTTGTCTTGGTATTATTTTTTGCTATTCCCTATGATCCAATGATCCAGTATCTTCTCCATCTTGTATTTATACTTTTTAACAATCAAAGGAGGAGCCCTCTTGGATTTGTTCCTGCCCAGGTCTTCAACATCTTTATTGTCCCTTTTTAGAAAGCTAACATGAAAGGTAAGGTGAATATTCAACCTTTCTGGCAAGTCTAACTTATAAGGAACTTCCCCAACCTTCTCAATAACTTCGAACGGGCCGTCGTACCTTGGGATCAATCCTCTATTCCACTTTTTGCTCATAATCTATTTCTAGATTTGTGGAGTAAGCTTTAGAAGCACTTTGTCTTGAACACTGAACTCCACCACACGTCTATGCTGATCAGCATACATATTCATGCATTTCTGGACCTTTCTCAAGCTATCTTATGCCTCAACAAGCATCTCATGCTTGTCTTTTGCATATTTATAAGCAGCAGGACAAATGCCTTCACTCTTCAGCATCACTACCTCCAATGGTGTCATAGGATGCATGCCTAAGACAAGTTCAAACATGCTCTTTTCTATTGCTGACGACCTGTACAGATTGTAGAAAAACTGCATTGTCTTTTCTGTTGCCGACGACCTGCCCAATTCCACTGACTTGTTGTCACATAGTGCCTCAGGTACTCTTCTAGAAAGTGATTTATTCACTTAGTTTGGCCATCAGTTTGAGGATGATTTTCTATGAAAAACTTCAGATCAGTACCTATCATGCTAAACAATGTATGCCAGAACCGACCAGTAAACCACACATCTCTATATCTCCCGATATCACTTGGCAACCCAAAATGCTTAACCACATTCTTATAGAATAATCCACAACAACTTTTGATGAACAAGTAATTGGAGCAGCAACAAAAATAGCATACTTTGAGAACCTATCCACCACCACTATTATAGACGTATTACTATCCACCTTAGGAAACCCAGAAATAAAGTCCATAGAGACAGATAACGATGGCCTTTCAGGAATAGGCAGAGGATGCAACAAACCTTCCTCCTTCATACATTTAGTCTTGTCTCTTTGACACACTTGACAAGTGTTTACATATGATTCAATGTCATTTTCCTTCTTTGGCCAGAAATATACACATGATAGAAGGGCTACCATCCGCTCAACACCCGGATGACCAGCCCAAGGAGTGTCATGCACTTCTTTCATCATGTCTTTATGCACTCCACTACCTTAAGGTACCACGATTCTCCCCCTTAAATTAAAAGAGATCTTTCTCGATCCAATACCTTTGAATGGTACCGTCTTTCACTTAACCCGTCTACTAGACGTAGAATGGATCATTTGCAGCAAAGAATTTAATTCTATCTAGAAAATCAGTCTCAAGTTTAGAAATGAAGTATACTACAACAAATAACTCTTTTCTACTTAGTGCATTAGCAACTTGGTTGTGCTTCCCTGGTTTGTACTCCCACAAAAAGTCATACTCAGCCAGGAATTCCTTCTATCGGGCCTGCTTTGGACTCAGATTCTTCTGTGTTTTAAAGAATGAGTTTGCAACATTGTCTGTCCACACCACAAAATGAGTACCCAACAAGTATACCCTCCAAGTCTGTAATAATGCACTACTACAACCATCTCCTTTTCATGGATCAAATATCTTTGCTCAGCATCACTCAATTTTTGAATTTCAAAGGCCATTGGATGGCCTTCCTGTATCAACATGCCTCCAATAGACTTTTTCTATGCATTAGTGTGTACTTCAAAAGGTAACTCAAAGTTTGGCAGCTATAAAATGGGTTCTAAAGTGATAGCTTTCTTCAACGTCTTAAATGCTACATCGCACTTATCAGACCACACCCACTTGACATCTTTCTTCAGCAAGTTTGTCAAAGCCGCAACTTTCCTAGAGTAACTTGGAATAAACTTGTGATAGTAGTTAGCCAACCCTAAGAATGATCTCAATTCTTTGACCCCACTAGGCGCCTGCCATTCAACAATTGCTTGCACTTTTTTTGGATCCATCCTTACTTGGTTTTGACTGACCAAATTTACATTTTTCCATCTTGACATAAAGTTTGTACTCCCTAAAATGGGACAATACTAACTTTAAATGTTCTAAATGTTCATCAAGGGAACAACTATAAATGACTGTTTCATCTAGATATAGCACCACGAAATCGTCTAGGTAATCAAACAATATATCATTCATCAAGTTGAAGATAGTTTTCGGGACATTTGTCAACCCAAACAGCATAATAAGAAACTCATATGAACCATACCTTGTCATACACGTGGTTTTTGATTTATCTCTTTCTTCTATTTGAATCTACTAATAACCTGATCATAGATCAAGCTTCATGAACCAGCTTTCCTTGCTTAGCCAGTCCATGAGATCCTACACTAATGGGATAGGATATTTGTTCTTTATAGTCAATTTGTTCAGTGCCTAATAGTCCACACACATCCTTATTGAACCATCTTGATTTTTTTGGAATAAAATAAGAGCACCATAAGGAGCCTTGGAAGGCTAAATCAAGCCCGTATCCAGCAATTCATTCAATTATTTTTGCAGTTCATCCAACTCCTTGAGAGCTAATTCTATAAGGAGCCTGTGCAGGGGCAGTAGAATCTGTGTAAGACCCTGTAAAATTCAAACGTTAAATCAGTCTTTTGAGCTTGCTAAGGGGTCCCAGGCTTAGAAAATTCTAGCTAAGTATTCAGACTTAGTATTATTTTGTCCTTTATGAGTTGGAAACTCTATTTGATGGCCTCTATGGCCTTAAATTTTCAATTTTAAGGTTGATTCATGATCAGGAATATCAGTAGGTATTCTCGAATGAGTTTTGTACTTTTCAAACCTTGTTTGAACCATGTTTAGGAATTTAAAACAGTGAATTGATGTGATCTTAGTGAGGTGCGTCAGCCATCACGTCGATTAATATTTTTCCTTGGCTCCCAATGGCAATTTCCAGTGAACCAACATGGATTTAATATGGTGTGTTGGATATCAGGTCGATGCCAATGATGCGGCACGTCGGTCTACTCGTCGACAGTCCAATTTTCAATAATTAAAAATCCATATCCTTAGGGGTGTTATTTATCCCTAAAACACAAGATTCAACCTTCATTGAGCAAAATATACTCTTTTTCTCTCAAATTGCTCAAGAACAAGAACCCTAAGTGATTTAATTTCAAAGCCAAGGCTCAAGGTTTCACCATTTTTCTTCAAGCATTTAGCGACCAAGGTATATCAAATGTTCATCCAGAATTTAGCAACCAAGATATGTCAAGTGTTCATCCAAGGGTTCCTTCCACCCTTGGAGTCTAAGAAACTCTTTTAAACTTCAAGTAGCTTGATTTCATGCTTTCCATGATTTGGATTCAAGTGTATTCATGATTATGATATTGATTGGATTTCTATTCTATGATTAAGTGCAAGATTTATGCAAAAACAACTAATATGTATATAGTATCATGTGAATTTATGTTAAAGCCTTGAAATTGTGATGCTCATATGTTGATTAGTACTATGTGCATATACATTGCCTTCCAAATATTTGATGAGTTGTTCATGAGAATTAAATAATGAAATTATATCATGTTAGCATGTATTCAAGTTCATGTCATGCAAGTGTTTGCTAGAATGTCCCAGTGAATGAATGATGATCCAACAGTTATTTATCATATTTAAAGATTGTGCCATATCTTATAATTTATGGTATCGAGTCCTGGGGGTATTTAATACCCAACAATTTAGCTGATTTCCTAGAGCCATGGTCAGTCTCAGGATAGTGTCAGTCATGTCAGGATCAATAGTACTCTCAGTCAGTTATAGAATTCAAGAAAAACTCAGTAGACGCAATATCAGTCCAGTCTAGTTCAGTATTCAGTTCAGACCTCAGTAAATTTAGTCAGTTAACAGAATTCAGTAGTATTCCATCAGTTAACTGAACTCAGTGAACTCAGTTCAATTTATTTAGACTGTATAATCAGTAATAATTCAGTCAAGCCTAGTATGAACTAGGAATCAGTTCAGTGTCTATTCAGTTAGGAGTAGGATTCAGCACCGAGCGAACCTAGGGATGGGGGCATTCCTGCCAGTAGAGGGTTTAACCCTTAGTAACAATCCCTACGTTATTGAACTATATAGCCAGCGTAGGTTGAGATATTCTCCTGCCAAATTTGGGTTGATACATCTTGTACGAGTTTTCCTCCCAGCGAGGGTTTACAAAAGAGTTTCCTATTAGAGAGGGTTAATTCACAACTTCTTTTTACCCGTGGCACGGTATTGACATCATTCCAAATGGGGTTATAGGTTGGACCCCAATATATTCAGAAAGGGGCATATTGGTTGAATGATTATCTTTCACAGTCCCAGTTTCAGTTTTAATCTTTGAATAGAACTCAGTTCAGTTCTACAGATTTAGGACTATCAGATATAGTCACTCAGTTTAGTACAGAACTCAGTATAGTTCCACAGGATTAAGACTGTCAGATACAGTCACTCTGTTATTAGCTTTACAATATTAGTAAACTCAAATATCAGTAAATCAGTAATTTAGAAATCAATATCCAGTGTTATCATGACCTCAAATTATAGTATACATATTTATTCATATACTCTTATTTAGTTATATTCATGTCAATTAGTCAGTATTGTTCATGCATTTGAACCCATGCATTTCAGCCTACCTCAATTTCCATACCAGTATATTTAAAGTACTAACGCATACCATTCTTTTGTGCTATGATGTTTTATATCATAGGTTCAGACATGTGGGCTCTCGATCATACTTTGCAGTTCAGATATTCAGCTGATAGAGTTAGTGGTGAGTCCTCTTAGTTCAAGGATATGATTATTATTTTAGTAGTTCAGCTTATTTCAGTAGTTTAGAGTTAGTTGGGGACTAGTCCCATCAACTTCATATTTTAGACAGTTTAGAGGCTTTTTTAGACTAGAGTATTTTCAGATAGATGTATCAAATTAGGTATCTATTATACTGTACTCAATTTTATTATAGTATTGAACCTTATGGCAATTTTTGCGTAATTTTCATATATTATAGTACTATTATTCAGTTATTGTAGTAGGTACCAGTCATGGGTTAGCTTGTGGACTTTCAGAATTTTCAGCACCGTGTAGCATCCGGGGTACAAACTTAGGATGTTACAAACTTAGTATCAGAGCCTAAGGTTCACCGGAGTTTTAAGAAGTCTGAAAGTCGTATCTAGTAAAATCTTGTGCATGGGTGTGTAGCGTGCCACACTTATGGATATGAGGCTGGAAGGTGTTTTAGGAAAAGTTTCCCTTCTTTGATTATTTATATCATATGAGTGAGCATGAGCTCCAGTTAAACTCTCTGTCTAATCTAAGTTTCTCTTCTCCTTATAGAATATTCCTTCAAAGAGGACTAAGCGAAGAGGCATGAGAGACCAGTTAGAACCCCAGCCTATCCATCCAGATCCTCTGGACAAACACGTCTCCAACGCTGAATTCAGAGCATCTTTCACCACCTTAGCTCATTTTGTGGTAGCCCAGAATGAACAACCAATTTCTGTTCCGAGCAACCCAATGGCCAATACTACTGTAGCTAGGATTTGGGATTTTACCTGAATGAACCTTCCATCTTTTACTGGGTCTAAGTTAGATGAGGACTCAGGAGTTTCTTGATCAGGTGTAGAAAGTTGCATACATTATGGGAGTAACAGCTATTGAGAGCACTGAGTTGGCCATATATCAATTACAGGATGTGGCAAACTCATGGTTTAAACAGTGGAAAGCAAAATAGGCCGCGGATGCAGAGCCCATACAATGGGAAGAGTTTGTTTTTGCTTTTTTGGATAGGTTCTTCCCGCTAGAGTAGGGGGAATCAAAAGTTTTAGAGTTTATAAATCTGAAGCAGGGCAACATAATAGTACAAGAGTATTCTTTTAAGTTTACTCAATTAGCCAGATACACTTTTTATGTGGTAGCAGATAGCAGATCTAAGATGAGTAAGTTTGTATCTGGTGTGTCTAATAGTGTGGTCAAGGAGTATAGGACCACAATGTTGATTAAAGAGATAGAAATATCTAGGCTCATGGTCCATGCTCAGTAAATAGAGGAGGCTAAGAATAAAAACAAGGAGAGAGAGAATAAGAGAGCGAGAACAGGTAGTTTCAACTTTATGTAGCCTAAGTTAGAGAGTATGGGAATCATTCTCAGTTCCGCCCAAAAATCCTCAGTTCCAGCTCCATCCCCAGCCAGTGCTTTTTTGCCAAAATTCAGAGATGGCAACAGAGATAGGGCGTTAGGAATTAAACCCCAGGGTAGTATTAGCAATGTCCAAACCAATCCCCTTTGTCAGAAGTATGGCAGAAACCACTAGGATATCTACAGAGCTGACAGTGATGTGTGTTTTGGATGTAGCAAGCCAGGACATAGGGCTAGACAGTGTCCTTAGGTGGGTTCTCAGAGTCAGCATAACCGTCCCTCAGCTCATTTAGGTCACCCGAATCTGCAGGGTGCCGCATCCAGTACCACCAGTGGGCAGCGTCCAAATAGACTCTACGCACTTCAGTCCCAACAGGATCATAAGAGTTCTCTTGATGTGGTCACTGGTACATTACAAGTTTATCATTTACATATTTATGCTTTGCTAGACCCAGGAGGTTCTTTGTCCTTTGTTACTCTTTATATAGCTGTTGACTTCGGAGTCAATCCTAAAATTCTAGTAGAGCCTTTCTTAGTCTCTACCCCCGTGGTTAAATTTATCATAACCCGATGGGTATACAGAAACTATCTGATTATTGTATCTCAGAAAGTCACATCAGCAAACTTACTTGAATTAGAGATGACTGATTTTGATGTCTTTCTCAGCATGGATTGGCTTTATTCCTACTATGCCTCAGGCGACTGTAGAAATAGAACTGTCCAATTTCAGTTTCCAAATAAACCCATCCTTGAGGGAAGGGGTAGTACTTTAGCAATTTTGTCTACCATCTCATTTGAGTTCAGGACTCTACTTCAGAAACACCTACTCTTGAATCAGTGTCAGTAGTATGTGAATTCCCAGATGTGTTTCCCAAAGATCTTCTTAGAGTTTCTCCCAAAAGGTAAATCGACTTCGAAATAGACCTTTTTCTATATACTCAGCCCATATTTATTCTTCCATATAGAATGGCTCTAGTAGAACTCATAGAATTAAAATAATAGTTAAAGGATCTCCTAGATTAGGTATTCATCAGACCTAGTGTGTCCCCGTGGGGTGACCTAGTTTTATTCGTGCGTAAGAAAGATGGTTTTCTTAGAATGTGTATTGATTACCATTAGCTAAATAAAGTCATGGTCAAGAACAAGTATCCACTTCCCAGAATTGATGACTTATTTGACCAACTTCAGGATGCCAGTTATTTTTCTAAGATAGACCTCAAATCAGGCTATCATCAGCTCAGATTCGGAGAATATGACATCTTGAAAATAGCCTTCAGAACTCGGTATGGTCACTTCAAATTCTTTGTCATGTCATTTGGTCTTACCAATGCCCTAGCAACTTTCATGGACTTGATGAACCATGTGTTCAAGCAGTACTTGTACATGTTCATCATAGTTTTCATAGATGACCTTCTTGTCTACTCTCGTAATGAGCATGATCATGCAGACCATCTCAAAATAGTATTACAGACTCTCAAAAATCATTAGCTATTCGCCTGGTTCAGTAAGTGCGAATTTTGGCTAAGGTCAGTAGCCTTCCTTGGCCATATCATTTCTGGTGATAGCATTAGAGTTGATCCCTAAAAGACTGAAGCAGTTAGAAACTGGCCTAGACCCATCTCTCCATCAGATATTAGGAGTTTGTTGGGCTTGGCTAGCTATTACCAATGGTTTGTTGAGGGACTTTCATCTATTGCATCCCCTATGTCCAGATTGACTCAAAAGAAAGTCAAATTCCAGTGGTCAGATTCTTATGAAAAGAGTTTTCAGGAGTTAAAGACGCGACTCACTACAACTCTAGTTTTGACCCTACCCGATGGTTCAGATAGGTTTGCAGTATATTATGATAACTACAGGGTCAATTTGGGGTGTGTTTTGATGCAGAGAGGTAAGGTAATAGCCTACACCTCTAGACAGCTTAAGCCCCATGAAAAGAACTATCCTACTCATAATTTTGAGTTAGCAGCAATAGTTTTTGCCTTAAATATTTGGAGGAACTATTTATATGGGGTGCACGTTGATGTGTTAACTGACCATAAGAGCCTGCATTATGTGTTTTCTCAGAAAGACCTAAACCTCCGTCAGAGAAGTTGGTTGGAGTTTTTAAAGAATTATGACATGAGTGTCCTGTATCATCCGAGTAAAGCCAATGTAGGGGATGATGCTCTTAGTAGGATGTCTATGGGGGAGATAGTATGTTACGCTGCTAGGGTTGGCTATGTGTGCCAGGTATAGATGACTTAAAATAGTGAGTTCTTATAGAGGTGCATGGTGCACGCTACTCTATTCATCCAGGGTCTACTAAGATGTACTATGATTTGCAAGAGATCTATTGGTGGAGTGAGATAAAGAAAGACATTGTAGATTTTGTGGCTAAGTGCTAAACATGTCAGCAGGTTAAGATTGAGCATCAGAAGCCTAGTGGGTTCGTACAAGAGGTCAGCATTCCCACTTGGAAATGGGAAGTGAACATGGACTTTGTGATGGTTTGCCTTGTACTCATTGCCAGCATGATTCAGTTTGAGTCATTGTATACATAATAACCATGTTAGCTCATTTTATATTAGTCCATACCTCTTATTCAGCCAAGGATTATGCCAAAATCTATATCAAGGAGTTGGTCAGATTTCACGGTGTTTCATTTTCTATTATCTCAAATAGAGGTACCCAGTTCACCTCTTATTTATGGAAGGCATTCTTAAAGGGTCTTGGTACCTGAGTTCATCTTAATATGGCCTTTCGCGCTTAGATTGATGGTCAAGCAAAAAGTACTATTCATACTTTAGAAGATATACAGCAAGCGTGTGCGATATACTTTAAAGGTATTTGGGATCACCACTTGACTTTGATTGAATTCGCATATAACAACAGCTATCATTCCAGCATTCAGATGGCTCCATTTGAGGCGCTTTATGGGAGGAGGTGTAGATCTTCCATTGGTTGGTTTGATGTGGGTGAGGCCATAGTGGTAGGGCCTGACTTGGTATTTGATACCTTAGAGAAAGTTCAGTTAATTAGGGAGAGGCTTATGATAGCTCAGAGCCTACAGAAATCATACACAGATGGACGTTGAAAGGATCTCGAGTTTGAGATTGGTGATATTTAGTATTTGAAAATCTCTCCTATGAAAGAAGTGAAGATGTTTGGAAAGAAGAGGAAACTCAGTTCCCGATATAATGGTCCTTACCAAATTCTCAGTCGTTTCAAAAAGGTAGCTTACGAGCTTGAGTTTCCTTCAGACTTAGCTTCAGTGCATCCAGTGTTCCATGTCTCCTTGCTAAAAAAATGCATAGGTGACCCAGCAGTCGTAGTCCCTATAGAGGGCCTACATATTCAGAACATCCTCTCTTATAAGGAGATCCCAGTTGAAATCCTTGATTATCAGATTTGTAAACTGAGGAACAAAGAAGTCCCTATAGTTAAAGTTCTTTGGCAGCAACAGTCCGTTGAGGAAGCTACTTGGGAAGCAGAGGCAGATATGTGGACCAAGTATACTCACCTCTTCTCTACAAATTAGACTTAGCTCAAGGTAACAGCTTTTCTTTGAATTTACTGAGTTTCATGTTCAGATATAGCTACCAACTTGGTATCAATTAATGTTGCATACCCAGTCATGCATTCACGAATCAGTTCAGTCATGTACTCATGCATCAGACATGTATGTTGAATAGATAAAATCAGCTTATTAGTAATCCCAGTCATGCATTCATGAATCATGCTTATCTATACACTCATGCATTAGATATGCATGTTCAGTATGATAATTCAGTATATTAGTAATTTCAGTCATGAAATCATGCTTCAGTTGTACATATCCAGAGTTTAAATCCATTCTATCAGTATTCTTAGTTTAATCAATCTCATTCTAGGATGAATTTTGCTAAGGGGGAGATATTGTAATACCCCACAAAATTCTAAGCTCAACTCAGTCTTTTAAGATTGCTAAGGGGTTCCAAACTTAGAAAATTCTAGCTAAGTATTTAGACTTAGTATTATTTTAGCCTTTGTGAGTTGGTATCTCTATTTTGCGGCCTTTATGGCCTTAAATTGTCAATCATTAGGTTGATTCATGATTAGTAATTTCAGTAGGTATTTCTAAACGAGTTTCGTATTTTTCAAACCTAGTTTGGACCACGTTTGGGAATCTAAAATAGTGAATTGATGTGATCTCGGTGTGGCGCGTCGGCCATTGCGTCGATGAATATTTTTTCTTGACTCCCAGTGGTAATTTCCAGTGAATCGATGCAAACTTGATACGGCGCGTTGGTACATTGATGCCAAGGACGCGGTGTGTCGATCTACACATCGACAGTTCGATTTTCAGTAAGTAAAAAGCCGCATCCTCAGAGGTATTAGGGTTTTTTTCCCACCCCTATTCATTCCTAAAACATGAGATTCAGCCTTCATTGAGAAAAATATACTCGCTTTCTCTCAAATTTCTCAAGAACAAGAATCCGAGGTAATTTAATTTCAAATCCAAGGCTCAAGGTTTCACTATTTTTCTTCAAGAATTTAGCAACCAATTCAAGTAGCTCTTTTAAACTTAGAGTCTAAGAAACTCTTATAAATTTCAAATAGCTTGATTTCATGCTTTCCATGATTTGGTTTTAAGTGTATTCATGATTATAATGTTTATTGGACTTCTACTCCATGATTAAGTGCAAGATTTATGTAAAAACAACTATTGTGTATGTAGTATCATGTGAATTTATGTTAAAGCCTTGAAATTGTGATGCTCATGTGTTGATTAGTACTATGTGCATTTATAATGGCTTCCAAGTGTTTGATGAGTTGTTCATGAGAATTAAATAATGATGTTATATTATGTTAGCATGTATTCAAGTTCATGTCATGCAAGTGTTTGCTAGAATGTCCCAGTGAATAAATGATGATCAAGTAGTTATTTATCAAGTTTAAAGATCGTGCCATGTCTTATAATTTATGCTATCAAGTCCTGGGGGTATTTAATTCCCAACAATTTAGCTGATTCCTAGAGCCATGATCAGCCTCAGGATAGTATCAGTCATGTCAGGATCAGTACTACTCTCAGTTAGTTACAGAACTCAGGAAAAACTCAATAGACTCAGTATCAGTCCAGTCCAGTTGAGTATTCAATTTAGACCTCAGTAAATTTAGTCAGTTAACAGAATTCAGTAGTATTTCATCAGTTAATGGAACTCAGTGAACTCAGTTCAATTCAGTTAGACAATATAATCAGTAACAGTTCAGTCAAGCCTAGTATGAACTTGGAATTAGTTCAGTGTCTATTCAGTTAGGAGTAGGATTCAACACCAAGTGAACCTAGTGATGGGGGCATTCCTTCCAGTAGAGGGTTTGACCCTTAGTAGGAATTCCTATGTTATAGAACTACGTAACCATCATAGGTTGAGATATCCTTCTACCAGATTAGGGTTGATACATCTCGTATGATTTTTCCTACCAGGGAGGGTTGATGAAAGAGCTTTCTGTCAGAGAGGGTTAACTCACAGCTTGTCTTTACCTATGATACGATATTTATATCCTTCCAATTGGGGTTATAGGTTGAACCCTAATTTATTCAAAAAAGGGCATGTCAGTTAGATGATTACCTCCTATAGTCTCAATTTTAGTTCCAGTCTCAGAATAGAACTCAGTTTAGTTCTACAGATTCAGTACTATCAGATATAGTCACTCAGTTCAGTATAGAACTCAGTATTGTTCCACAGGATCAAGACTGTCAGATACAGTCACTCGGTTATCAGCTTCACAGTATCTATAAACTCAGATATCAGTAAATCTATTATTCAGAACTCCGTATCTAGTGTGATCACGACCTCAAATTATATTATACGTATTCATGCATGTACTCCCATTCAGTTATATTCATGTCATTCAGTCAGTATTGTTCATGCATATGAACTCATGCATTTCTGCCTACCTCACTTTGCATACTAGTATATTCAAAGTACTGACGCATACCTTTCTTTTGTGCTATGATGTTTTATATCATAGGTTTAGACATACGGGCTCCCGATCATACTTAGCAGTTCAAATATTCAGCTGACAAAGTTAGTGGTGAGTCCTCTTAGTTTGAGGACATAATGATTATTTAGTAGTTCAGCTTATTTTAGTAGTTCGGTGTTAGTTGGGAACTTGTCCCATCAACTCCATATTTCAGATGGTTTAGAGGCTTTTTTAGACTAGAGTATTTTCAGACAAATATATCAAATTTGCTATCTGTTATATCATACTCAGTTTTATTACAGTATTGAACCTTATGACATATTTTTTGCCTAATTTCCACATATTACAGTACTATTATTTAGTTATTGCAGTACGTACCAATCATGGGTTAGCTTGTGGTTCTTTGGGATTATAGCACCGTGTAATGTCTAGGATATAGGCTCGGGGCATTATAACCTAACAATAACTCTATCTTGTGATCAATGTCCATTCTTGGTGGCAACACTTTAGGCAACTCAGGAGGCATCACATCAACAAATTGCTTCAATACTTCAACAACACAGTCTGGCACCTCTACCTTCAACACCTTTCTTCAATCCTTTCTCAATAGAAATAGTAGAAATGATAGGGCCCTTGTTCTTCACTTTCTTTGTTTCCCCATAAGGATGGGCAGCCTTGACGAAACTTGAATTGACTTCATCCATGATCATCACTCCATCTAAGTGAGGAAAAGGAATAAAGCAAAACATTCTAAGAAAATCTATCCCTAGAATTACTTCAAAATCTCCCAATGGTATAGCATCAAGTTATGCTTCCCGGTCCAACTTTCAATCACCATCTGCACATCATAAGCCATGCCTACATTAGCTTGTGGCTTGGAACTCACTTTTTGGACAAACGATGGACTTTTCTTCAACTTCAGTCCATATTTTGTAGCAACTTTGGCATCCACAAAAGTATGAGTGGCCCCGATATCTACGATTGCCATCAACTTTAATCTCTATGTGAATTAAAGCAGCATGAGGATTGAATGACTTTGAGGATTTACCCACAACATTCAGCAAACTGATATGATTGAGTGACAAACCCAAAGGATTAGCCAAAGCAGCAACAAATTCGTCACCCCTACCTTGATTCATATTTCTAGCAAGCATGGAATTCACTCTTTTACAATTGGGAAAAATCTTGGCCAAATGCGGTCCACCACAATCCAACAACCCTTAGAATTGCCATTTTTCCCTTGTTCTTAGTGTTTCCAGCATTCATTGGGGCCTTGCTCTTATCACCCTTGTCATTTCATCACTCTTTCTTCCCTTCCCATTTCTTCTCAGCCTTTTTCTTAGATTGAAGAAGTGGGAATGTCAGAATCTGAATGAGTTGAGCGAAATTCGACCAATAAGTCAATGACAGCAATTGCACTAGGAAGTCTTTCACATTCTACCTCCTTAATTTTTTTTGGGCCCATGCCTGTATTCCTGAGATGAAGTTATGTAACTTGTATCAGACATGTTCTGGATGTCTAACATCAAAGAAGTAAATTCCTTGATATAGTCATGATTCGTTCCACGTTGCCTAAGCCTTTTCAATTTGTCTCTAGCAATCCATGAGGCATTGCTAGGAAGGAATTGGTCCCTTATTTCCTTCTTCAAATTTTCCTAAGTTTCAATTTTGGGACTTCCAACACTGTCATCATCCACATTTCAAGTCCTCTACCACAATTTCACATCACCTGTCAAGTACATCATGGTGATGTTCAACTTGTTCATCTCATCAACTCGGGCAGTAAGAAATACTACTCCATATCCCACAAAAAATACTTCAATTCCTTGGCACTTCTAGCACCACCAAAAGGTTTGGGCTCAGGAATTTTAACTTTGGAACTACCTGCATGAGACTGCCCAGAAACAACCACAATATGTCGCAGCACCATCATCTCTATTTGTAGATCTTCCATCACCTTTCCTTGGTCCTGCACCAGCGACATCAAGGCCTCACGTGTATTTAGAAATTCCATAGACTGTTCATCAAACTGGGTATGCAACAGTGCCTATTCTTCTTTCAAGGCATTGATCTGAGTAATCAAATACACCAGGCCTTCACTTAGTTTGAGTTCGCCAGTAATGCCGATGAAATTTCAAACTTGTGTAACATACTCGTTTAGTTGAACGACAGTCAAAATTTTCGTATAGCAACACTCTGATACCAGTTGAGATAGGGGTATTTTTTTTCAACACCACTGCTTGGCATTTGCACCACACTGTACAACTTTAGCCACATAGACACTGCACAGTCTAAGTATAATAGACTAAATTTGCAAAAATGTAAAGCACTCAATAATGTACAAGAAATAAGTTCCCAACCTTTATTATTCTCTCATAATTACAAAGGATAATGCCACACAAATTATAAAAAGGCATACAACACTCTCACCACCTTGTACAATTTCCAGCAATACTATAAATAGACTGCACATGGACAGGTATAGCAGTTACAACCAATGATACCCAGCAGCATGTCATTAGACATGGCTGCATGCTTATCACTTGACTCAACAACCTAACCTAAGTATTCAAACATATTCTGAAAATGACATATGTTTACGACATTTAAAATTCAAACTTAGCAACTACCCCATGTCACAAGCACATGGACAACCTTGCCCCCTTTAGCCAATTTTGCCAATGTTCAACACTTAGCCAATTTTCAGCTTTCCAACACTTGATTATATCATTTTTTTCTTGCCATGCTTCTCAACCACGCCTTGTCTTGCCAGCATTATGCCTTACCTATGTCATGTCATTGCCTGTGTCTGCACAATGTCACTGCCTATGCCATGCTGTTGTCACGGCCATGTCACTGTCTAGGCCACACCACTACCTAAGTTGTGACATTATCTTGACCATGCCAATGCCTACATTTATTCCATACCATTACTTGTACCATGCCAGTGCTAATGTCATGCCAGTGCCATGCCATGCCTATGTCACTGCCTGCACGCATGCCCGCGTAGGTGCCATGGGCATTTCATCGCCTCATGTACCCAAGGCTGCCTTTCCATCACTCCAGCCACCTTGGTCATCATAAGTTTCCTACTATCTCATAGCCACCACAGCATCACATTACTTGTCTTAGCACATGTCAAGGCCAATGTGCACCTTAACATGGCTTGTCAGCCATCTTGTCTAAGACTGGGGGTCTAACAGGAACCACTGGTACCAAGGGCGCCATGAGCACCGAACGAAAACCATGATTCTATGCACCAAGGCACCATGGGCATCCACCACACTATGTATTATGCACTCGCACACCACAAACACAACGTACAACTGCGATGAGCGTCTTACGCCACATAACAACTCGCGCTTCTTCGAGTTGGAACTATACACATACACACTGTGCAAATAAACAAAAGAGTGTAAGCATATCAGACACCCCTTGTTTTCTTACAACGTTTTCTCCAGGAGATAGATTAGAGGCGTAAGCACATGAGACATTGGTTGTTTGCTTACAACCTCTTCTACAGTAGAAAGTTATGAGACCCATCACTCTCCAAAGTAAATTGAATGTTTGCCTTATTTAATTATATTTCTTAAAACAAGTAAAGAAATAAACTAAAGAAAAGGAAATGAGACAATGAAATTTCCACACTTGCTAAAACATGATTTTCCTAATTTTTTTCAATTTTTTTTAAAAGTTGCAAAATTAAGTGAAAAGAGAAATAGTCAATTGAATATTAAAACTTGTTAAAATTTTAAATCCCACATTTCCCCAATTTACTTTCTAAGGGCATCATGGTCACCAAGGGGACCATGGGCTCCATCGAAAATAAGAGCACCATAGGCACCACGGGCATTATGGATGACATGGGAACCATTTCCTCCATGGACGCTACGAGCACCAAAGTCACGCCATGGGCACCCATACCAATGCAACATAGGCATCCTCTATGGGTGCGCTATGTACTATGCACTCACGCACCACAATAACAACGTAAAACTGAGACGAATATCGCACGCCACATACCAAATCGCACATCCTCAAGTTTGCAATATACACACACCCACTGCACAAAAATCAAAAAGAATATGAGCATCTAAGATACCACATATGAGGCACATCACTAGCTACGATAATTGAATTTTAACCATATTTATTTTAAATAAAATAAAAAAAATAAAAAAACAACAAAAAGAAAAGGAAATCAGTAAATGAAATAGTAATATTTGCTAAAACTTTAGATTGCATGCTTTCCCATTTATTTTTTTATTTCATTTTTTTAACAAAATAACAAAATTAAGTATGAAAAGAAAATTAGTCAGTAAAATATTAATACCTGCTACATGGGCCAATGGACCCAAGGCACCATTGACACCCATTGTGGGTGCACCATGTATTAAGCACCCACGCACCACAGTAACAACGTACAATTAAGACGAACTTCGTGTGCCACGTATCTAATCGCACATCCTCAGGTTGGCAATATACACGCATCTGCTGTGCAAAAATTCAAAAGTGCATAAGCATATGAGGCACCGGATGTTTGCTTACAGCCTCTTCTATAGAAGACATATATGAGAACCAACAGTCACTAAAGTAAATTTCATGTTTACCTCGTTTTATGGTTTCTTAAAAAAAACAATGAATAACAAAATCAACTAAAAAATATTAATAATTCAATGAAATATTAATACTTTCTAAAACATTAAATTGCATATTTTTTATTATTTATTTTTGAACTTTTTAAAAAAAGTATCAAAGCCGGGTAAGAAGAGGAAATTAGTCAATTAAATATCAATGCTTGTTAAAATTTTAAATTTTATTTTCCCCTATATATTTTTCAAGTGTGCAATGGGCACCATGGGTGACATGAGTGCCATGGGCACCGAAGGCGCAATGGGCTCTATGGGCATCTTGAGCACCAAAAGAAAAATTATGGGCGTAAAAAGCAAAGTCCCATGGGCGCCCTCCGCGGGAGCTCTATGTATTATGCTCTCGTGCGCAACAATAATACCGTAAACTTATTATTTACACTTCTGAATTTCTTTTAAATTAAAAAATTAACTTATGTGTGACTCTACAGTAAAATATTCAAATAGTAAATTGTTATAGTAGTTATCAGACTTATTTTTAAATGTGATAATATGTCAACAAATAATACCTGGGTCAAAACGAAATAAGAAAGTCAAGTGAATCTTTGAATTGTTGAGAAAACATAGTATAGGTGATGAAATGTTCATGATGTAAATTTGTTGCATAATATTTTTTATTTATTTCTTTAATAATATTTGGTGTTGCATGAACTACTCTTAGTCAGCCTATGATGCCTATAAATATGTGAGGTGCACTGATACTACTCTTGCTAAATTTCCTTTAAGGGGTGTATGTGTGGTCTTTGGTGCTCATACTTCACTTTGTGATAATTCAAAGTTTGTTACTTTGAGTTTCAATAAAATACATACTTTTTGATTTTCATTGCTCTTAAATTACTTGTTATTCTTATTCATTCCTATTATAATGAAATTTGATATTTATTGGCTTACCAATCATGGGGTGTGATAAGTTTTCTTACTTTTTAGGAATTCTAGTATTGAAGCATGACTATATAAATATATATAGATATAATTTTATTCTTTAAAAAACCTTTTACATGTATTCCACGGTATTAGAAATAAAATAAAATTTTAAATCACCAAATTCCATGTGCTACTATGCTAACATAACCATGATATTTCTTCATGAATAGCCTTACATTAATTTAGAACGTATAGTCAAAATTATTTTTATATAAAATATATTATTAGTAACACTTATCTGCAATAGTGTTGAAGGATTAGTGATTTATCCACAATTTTCAATCATTTGATTAGTTGTGCTTATATATAATATGATAATTACAATCCATCTACATGACGAGTTTCATTTAGTTCTCTTTCGAATTATAAGTTACGCATTTAACGGAATGATTAGAGTACTTCTTTCATACGGAGAGATTTACTGGTTCAAATACAATAGTAGTTAAAATAAAAAGTTGTCACGGGTATCTAATAAGGTTTAAGGTAAATTTTTAGTGATATTTATTTTTTGATCATGTATTTATTCTGTAATACCCCGCAAAAATCGTCCATGTGTTAGCTTGTGGTAATATGCTCTTAGAGTTAAATGACTAGAATTGTGTCAAAGAAACTTAGTCTCATTTTTGACTTTCAAAGTGAGCTAATCTTTGTAAAACCGATATTCCTATCGGATACTTATTCGACACAGTGCAGAGTCCAAGAGTTGTCCTACAGGACAATAATAACCTTAAAGCTATTGGAGATAAATCAATTTGCATCGATTTAACCCAAAACTTCTTGGCAAACTCAACGGCACCAGTGTCCGATACGATAGACTTAGCATCAGAAATAGTAACGCCGAGCCGATCCAGTAATTTTCTGTACTGCAGGGCCACTTGTTTATCGGTGATTAGGATATCATCACCTAACAAAGCGTAGTCCTTAAATGGACGATTAAGATGCGGGTATGCTTTCTTCGCCGCTAACCACACTATATAGTGATGGGACAACGAAAAGAGAGACCATGATCCGTAGTAACCTAACGGCTGACCACAAAGAAATGCAATCTCATACATTCTTTTAGTGATTGGTTTCCCAACCATAAAGGTGTTGAGACCCAAAGAGCTGTTGATTATTGAAGATGCAAATGTAGACCCAAACATACAAGACATAAGGGAAAATTTTAAACCATATATAATTTCCCTAATTTCGAATTTTTATCATGTGGAAAATTGAATGAGCTTTCCGTCGATATAAGATTAGCCCAAAATTCGATACCCGGACAAGAAGTTATGGCTAATTTAAGTTCTAGTCGTAAAACACCGTCATTTTGGTGCTTGGCGCGTCGCGGAGGGGGCCTATTTAGAAATTATCAAATTCCAGTAGCATAGCGCTATTGTGGTGCGTCGCACTGAAGTTTCAGGTCCCAACCAGTGAGACAACGCGATGGCTTCACATCGCGGTGACCTTAAGAATCCCACTCGTCAATTTCCAGTGAGCCACCACGATTGTGGCGCGTTGCGGTGGCCCATGAAATCAGGATCCCAGTTATATTTTTATTCCATCTCATTAAGGGTATATTGAGTATTTTTTATCCCCTTATCAGCCTAAACACGGGATTTAATCCCAAAGACACCAGAATACATTCACAATCATACAAATTACTCAAAAACACTCTCTAGGGTTTCAAACTAAAAATCCAAATAACTCAAGATTTAACCGTGGGTTTTCAAGATTGATTGAAGATTCGAAATCCCCAAATCGTAGGCTTCAAGAATCTTCCATCAAATTTATAAATTGAGGTACGTGGAGTTTATCCTAAAAATGTATGGGATTGTTGAAAACACTCAATTATGATTTAAAGATTATAAAGCATGAATTTGTTAAAGGGGTTTGAAATCCATGATGTTTATTATGCTTTATGCATGTTATTGATATTGTTGTTTTGGCCTTTAGGGCTCATCCCCTTAAATTGATTTACAAGTATATGTATATGTATGAAATTGAAATTTAAGATTTGTTTGAGATCACAGATTATGAAGTCCCTCTCTTGTGATAAATTCAAGTTAATGATCTTATTGTGAATGATTTGAAATGCATGATTTATGGTTTTGAAACTAGTTTTCTCAATACCTTAGTGTTTGAGCATAATTTAGAGATAATGAGAGGGAGCTTCTTGATATAATTACACCCTTGTTTTAAATGAGAAAGAGTTGCATGTGATTAAGAAATTTGACATGACCACCTTGTATTATTGAAATGTTTGACAAAGAGAGCGCCTTGCATGTGTTTACATGAGGTTTGAGAAAGAGTTTCTTTGAATTGATTTATTGATATGGTGGTCCCAAACTTATGTTTTGAAAACAGAGATTATTATATGCTATTAATGGCTCAGAGACGTGACTTGCAAGTCAATGGTATGATGATACTATAAACATGTATGCCATAACAGAGTATGTTTTCAGAATATGTTTTCAGAGAATGCATGTTTTAAAGAGTTAAAAATGGGCTTAAAGAGGGTTAGGTGGTTACCTTAAGAGAGCTTTAGTTCAAGTAACTCTTAGCCTAAAATTGTGATTTGTCGATTTGGGTATATTATTTTATGCTGGCGACGACCGTGTGGCGTAGCAGATTCAGACACTCCAACCCTTGCGGCACACTTGGGTTGGAAGCTTCCCCACCGAGTCAATGGAAGATTCCATATAACCCGTGGAATTTCAAAGTTGTAGGGTAGACCACCTAGCACAAAAGTAAAACGAAGAGTATCACAGAGTTCAGATGATTTTATAGAGTCTTTCAAAAATGCCCATGAGATTTCTTACTATCTGATATGTTTATGAACTGTTTTAAATTGCTCTCATATATGTTGAATATAAATTAGTATTTTGGATCTGGTCTGTATACCAGTACATCTGTATTGACCTCCTACCTCCCAGGTTCGGAGGCTCAGTCCAAGGGTCCGACTAATCAGTAGATTATTCCAGAGAGAAGTGATCCGTTTAGTGGTGAGCCTTCTTTGTTCCAGAAGGCCTGTTATTTCAAATTACGTTATTCCGTTGGTTTGGTCTACTGGGGGCCTTGTCCCAGTTTTTAGAACAGTTTTGAGATATAGTAGAGACTTCGCAGACTGAGTCAGATCTTATTTAGATGTTTTGAATTGTAACTTTCATTCTCATGCCTTGAAACTCAAAGTTAATGACCAGGTTTCCATATCAGATTGTATTTCTACATAATTATCTTATTATATGAATATTGTGCATGACTACCAGATAGAGTAGGATGTTCAAGCCTTCATAGTTTAGGATGTCCGTCACAGCCAGGCCCTAGTTCAGATTGTGACATATTCTATTTTCATTTTTAATATGAATTGATTTATCTTTGATTGTATTTTATTATATCCACTTGATAGACTCAAAATATGATTAGAAAGAAAAGTTACTCTTATCTTAAAATATATCAATTTGTATGATTAGGAATATAAATGAACAAGTTCATAATCTTATTTTATTATAAAAACACAAAATCCTTTCTTTCTTAACCACATTCAAGAAAAATATATTTTACATATCTTAACTCATCTCAAGCAAGGTGTCTTCTTGAAACGAATAAACAACAACATATCCTTTATAATTTCACTTCAAGGTTTCTATTTATTAACTTAATTCACAATATCTAAATTCCTCGTGCATTGACAATTTTTATGAGATTCTCTTCTACTTTAATCTAATCAATGGTTTGTTTTTATTTATATGCAAAAAAATGAATACATCTATCAACAATATCATCGCATTGAACGAGAACAAGGTAGTGTTTATAATGGGGGCTATAGGGATGGGAAAATCTCATTTCTCTGTTGTCACGACCCAAATATGAAGGTAATGATGGCATTTGTCGCGATGTACCTTGACAAGTAAGCCTATCACCCAAACCGATATAAAATGAGAAAAAGACAGAAATATCCCAATGCAAGGCTTCTGGAACGAAGCCGAACTATATAACTAATCATAACAATGCAGAAAGAACTTATCTAAAATACCAATCATGCCCAAAACTAGGTGTCAATAGTGTAAGAACTACTAATACAATCCAAGGGTCAAATACATCAAAAAAATAACCATAAAATAATAATATCTATCTTCAAATACTAATAAAGACATAACTACTGTAGAAAGTTAGAGTTGAACTTCGAACGCATGAATGTCCAACCGCTACCTTGGAAGCTCCAACAATCGCCCGAGTCAAGCAAGCTGAGATGCACTCGAGCTAGAACCTGTACCAAAAGGGCGCAATAGGCATGAGTACAGCCCACTTGTACTCAATAGGTATCATAGGACGACCGAGAAAAGAAGAAAATAAAGCATACAAAATATACACTAAAGGCACGTCACCTACAATTAGAAAATATCCCACAACAGTAGCCCACGCCGCTTGCACTAATAATTCTAATAAATCACATATATTATAGAAGCACACCAATATAGAACACAAGTATGCATTTTATCAAATATAAGTAAAACAAGGGGGAACATGCATATACAAGATCAACAAATACAAGTAAAAGAAGATAAGAAAATTATATAGATGGTAAGTCAACATGGCAACACAACACAATATAAATACAATAAAGTAAGTGCAATAATGTATATGATGATAAGGCACGAGGTCGTCGCACAACCTCGGAGATCATCGCACAATCACCGTATACACCTACGGAGGCAAGCCTCCCAACGCAGGACCCATGGGGGGTTCTTCAAACCATATACAATCCACATATCTCATATCTCATTTTTTGTACATCTCTCGAAAAGGGTTTTATAAGTCATTATAATATCTCTTAAAAAGGTATTGCTAGTGTTTCTCAGATGTTGCCATGGTGGTACCAATATTTTATGAATGAGTATGATATGAAGATATAATGCTCATAACCAATCATAATGAGTATTTCCACAAACGACCACATGATATATTTCTACAACCAACCATAATGATACATTTCCAGAACCACATGAGCCAATATCCACTCATTATTTTAGTATCATCCATGAATTTTCACATGTCTCATATGCCAATAAAGTATGAATATAATCATAATACACTAATGGTACTACATTAAGCATTTTAACAATACAATACAATTATTCACATGTATTCAAGGCTATCAATTTCATATAGGACCCCCCACGGTCACACATATCACATAATATCGCAATTTCGATAATTACAACACATATAAGCCCCCCACGGATACAACACATAGATAGCCATTTCTCATGATTATTTTCCACCCTTAACATACATTTTGTACCATCATTTTTTAATACCCAGCCAAGTCTGAAAGAGTTAAGCCATAACCTACCTCAAAAGTCAAAATTGGTCCGCTACACTTGAACCCATGATCTTACTTTTCATGAACAATTCTGAACTCCACTAAAAATATCAAATATGAAATCTACGTGTCAAAATAAAACCAACGACACCCATATTGACTACTTTTGATTCGGGATCAAAACAGAACCCCAAAATGGATTTCTGAAAAAGAAGGAAAAATTAGAACTTTGCTTCAAAAATATGTTTTCCATATTTTTAGGAACCTACAGCTGAAAAATCAAGTTAAATCGAGTCAAAAACGAGGTTCAAATCAAAGAAAAACTATTTTTGAGCTTTACTGGATAAAATCTTTGAATTTCGGGTTAAAATCAAGAATCGAAGTTTTTTTGAAGGATAAATTAATGAAAAACTAGTAATTATAAGATAAAAATATTATTCAAGTCAAAAGGAGTGAAAATGGGTCTAAAATCAAGCTCTAAGATTTTTGGGATTTTGAAAAATTAATTAAGAAATTACTAAGAAAAGGGTGAATTCTTACCTTGAATCCATAATAAAACCAAGAAATGAGTGTTAATATAGCTTTTCAAGCACTCACAAACTTTAATTTTAAGCGCTCATACTATTTTAGAGTTAACTCTTAAGAGGCAAGATGAAAATGAGCAAAATTGGTCAAAAAGAAGTGAAAATCTGCTATTTATAACAGATTTTCTGCAATAACAACTTTTTTTTGGTAGATCGGACTTCAATAGGGTGCTCAGAATTTGTTCGAAGTCCGATACATGCAAACAAACTATGTAAAAATACTAAATTTAATGCTTCAGATGCGATGGATATATCATATTTTTAAAAAAATGTCGTTTTCATAAAATTGACCCCTGAAATCCAAAATCATAATTTTCCAAACCAAGGTCGAAATGAGATTTAAAAGCCGTAAAATCATACCAAACATGCTAAAACTCTAGAATCAAAATTTTAGATCTGCTGGCAAAGTTGGATTTTCCATCTGAGGTCATTTCGACCAAATGTGGGTCTCACACCCATATTTTTAATTTTTCAACTGTCTGATCAATAGGTCGAAATGAGTTCGGGTGCACCGAGACCCTAAAAAAAGGTCTACCTAGCCTAAATTCGATATTTCAGAGCTTATGATGCAGTCCATTTATTCATCCATCATACAAATCAAAATATATCTCCATAAGTCTAAAATGAGGCTCTCAAAGCCATCAAAAATCACAATATCGCATAAATGGTACGAAATACATAAAAAATCATGTCAATCACTCCCACATCCCAGAAATACCATAATGCAATTACGAGGAGAGATAAAATAGTCAAATCACACAAAATCACAAATTTCACATATTTCATCAAATTTTTAGGTTGTTACATCTGTTGACCTCGCAAACCATTTTTCAACAGAAATCATCAACTCCGATAAAATGCAAGTTTACAAAGGACTTGACATTGTCACCAACAAGATAACAAACTCTGAAAAAGAAGGTGTAACACACTATTTGCTAGGTAAATATTTATTCACACTAAGTATTTACACTAAACAACTACACTAAGTATTTACACTAAACAACTATTCAAATAATTTAATAGCAGTTATTATGAATTAGAGAGAAAATACATATTATTATTTCTATATTGTGGTGTGTGATAAATATAATTCCATTGATTAGTGATCTGAGTTGGAAATGAATAATTTTTTTAAAATTTAAATACTTGAAATTGCTATCTCTCGCAGATCTATGTGCCATTAATTTTTCTACTAAAGCTTGAATGTATGGAATGAAATTATCTAGTTTTTTAAACTCACCAGAGATATGAACCTGAGATATTAGGATTCTCAACCCGCTTCATTGATAACTAAGTCCAATCCTTGATTTCTGTGAGAATTAATCATTATTAAAAATATGTGCATTTCATATTAATTAATTTTATATATGTGTGTGTATATAAAAAAAATAAATTTAAATTGAAACACTGACAATAATTTTTCACCATATTTGTAAGGTGAAATCAATCCAGATTCTGATTTCACAATAGAGGATTTCTGTGCTCAAGCATTTGCTACATAGAGAAAATTATAAGTCGTGGATATATTCCAATCATCGTTGGTGGGTCAAATTCATACATTAAAAATCTTGTGGAAGATCCTACGCTTGCATTTAAAAATAACTACGGCAATTATTTTATTTGGACAGACATTGACGTATCTACATTGGACCCTTTTCTTCACAAAAGGGTTGATCATATGGTCCAAATAGGACAATTTAATTTCTCTTTAGTTTATATGTATGGTTCATTTATAAGTATCAACACATATGAGATATTCGACCTGCCATTTTTTTAATATACACATGATTTATAATGATAATATACAAGTTAGGTTATATGAATCTTGATTATTTTACTATATATTTTTCTAAAATTTAACACTAGACATTTGAAAATAATCATGTAATATTTTAAAATACTTTCTACAATATCTTTTAATCTCTCTTTATAAATTAAAGTTTTCTTCAAATAAATCAAATGGATTTCAAATAACTCAAATGATTCTTTATTATTTATGCCGCATTCAGGGCTAGGGGATGAGGTTCGGGAATTATTTTCTCCTGAAGCAGATTACAATAAAGGAATCCGAAGATCCATTCATGTCCCTAAGATGGACAAATACTTCAGAGAAGAAAATAAGTTTGACGCATGTGAAGAATCAACAAAGAAGATTCTTCTTGAATCCGCGGTCGAAGAAATTAAAGTTAATACTTACTACTTAGTTTGTCGCCAACTTGTGGAAATTTGACGATTCATAAATGAGAAAATGTGGCCATTGCATTATATTGATGCCACCAATGTTTTCAAAGAAAATAAAAAGAAGGCGCTGATGATAAATGGAAACATGATATGCTGAAACCCTGCCTCGATATCATTAAAGTTTTTCTCAAATAATGACGATTACAAGATCATTATTGAATTTTTAGAAACTAATACCATTAGAACTATTATTTCTTTTAAGATGTTGCGAGTTTCAATTCATTAAAAGTTCTAGTACTATGCAAGTATTTCAATTTGTAAATGATTACAAATTTGAGTTTAAGAAAAAAATGATGACCCGTCTTTGTACCTCAATTACTAAACTCCTATTGTTATATAGATAATACCTCCCTTTCAAGATCATTCGGTCTTTCTTATTAATATTAGAATTACCATCCTAGTGGTGGTATTGAGTTTTATGAAAGTTTTCATCCGATCTAAGAAAGTTTTGATGTTTTTCCGATTCTTATTCTTTGTGATTAAGATTGCTCATATTTTATTAAAAACAACTATCAAAGAAAAGAGTTTTAGCCCTATACATTAAGACATAAAAAGATGCATACAAAATCAAGTAATTTATTAATTCGACAATAGAAGACAACTATCTTTATTAGCAATATTTAAAAACCTAATAAAAATTATAACGAAGTTGATAATAGTTAAATAAGTCATTTCTGGTGTTTCTTCCCTTAAAATTATTTTTCAGCAAAACGAGTAAAATGACTTACCCCTTTACACTAAAATATACATTTAATACATAATTGTCATTAAAATAATATCCATTTCTGTTATTAGAAATCATTAATTATGGCACATGCATAATTCCTTCTTACCTGTCTATGTTGTTTCTAATAAGTTAATTTATGGTAAGTGTCGGTTTGCAGATTCTCATGGTAGATACTATGGTCATGGACTTTGGATATACTATATGATAGCAACTACAAGTAACCTGAAGGCATTTATGTATCTTTCTATAAGCGAGCCAGGTATATCACAAAATGTTGTCCAAGATAATGTGGTAGCTCGAGCCCAACCTCGACTTGTCAGGGAAACTACAAGTAACATGAATGAATTTATTTAGATATATGTCGCTGCTTATTACTCCTACTATGATGTGTTATATAATACTTATCTAATCTTCCACCGATTAGCCCATTGCATGTCATTCTGGACTACGACTTAGCTTACCTATTGAAGAGTTAAGTAGTTTCCATGATGAGCCGATAAATTGTGTTGTGGAATTTTAAAAAGTGACAAAAATAAAGTAAGAAGAGAAATTATTTAATAAAATATTAATATTTGTTACAATTTTAAATTCCATTTTTCACCAATTTATTTCCCAAGGGCACCTAGGGTGCCATGGGTACTATTAGAACCAAGGGCATCAGGGGCACCAACGGCGTCATAGGCACCGTTGGCCCAAGGGCGCCATAAGCACCGGACGAGCACCATGGTTCCATGCACCAAGGAATCATGGGCACCTACCACACTATGTATTATGCACTCACACACCATAAACACAATGTAAACTTGTGATGAACGTCATGCTCCACGTACTGAATCTCGCATCTTCGAGTTGGAAATTTACATACCCCCGCTGTGCAAAAAACCAAAAGAGCATAAGCATATCAGACACCCCTTGTTCTCTTACAGCGTCTTCTCCAGTAGATAGATTTGAGGTGTAAGCACATGAGACACCGGTTGTTTGCTACTCTCTAAAGTAAATTGAATGTCTTACTTGTTTAATTACTTTTCTTCAAACAGGTAAAGAAATCAACTAAATAAAAGGAAACGAGATAATGAAATTTTCACACTTGCTAAAACATGATTTTCCCATTTATTTTTCAATATTTTGAAAAAATTTACAAAATTAAGTGAAAAAAGAATTAGCTAATCAAACATTGAAACTTTTTAAAATTTTAAATTCCACATTTCCCAAATTTACTTTCCAAGGGTGCCGTGGTCACCAAGGGAACCATGGGCTCCATTGGAAATAACGGCACCATAGGCACCATGGGCACTATGGATGACATGGGCACCATTGCTACCATGGGCGCCATGAGCTCCAAATTCACACCATGGGAACCCACATCAATGCACCATAGGCGCCCTCCACGGGTGCGCTATGTACTATGCACTCACGCACCACAATAACAACGTTCAACTGCGTCGAACATCGTACGCCACATACCGAATTGTGTGTCCTCGTGTTGGCAATATACACGCACCCGCTGCATAAATATCAAATCAAACATAAGCATTATGAGACACTGCATATGAGGCAGAACACTCCCTACGATAAATTGAATGTTAACCTATTTAATTTGAAAAAAAAGTTAAAAAAAACAAGTAAAAGAAAAAGTAATCAGTAAATGAAATATTAATATTTGCTAAAACTTTAGATTCCATGTCTTTTCTATTTATTATTTTATTTCTTTTTATTTTAAAAAATAACAAAATCAAGTACGAAGAAAAAATTTGTCAGTAAAATATTAATACCTGCTAAAAGTTTTAATTTCATATTTCTTGTATTTATTTTCCAAGGGCGCCATGGTCACCAAATGTGCCTTGGACACCATTGGCACCATAGGCCCCAAGGGACCATGGATGCTAACAGACACCATTGGCACCATGGGCGCCATAAGCACCAAAGGCACACCGTGATTTCATGTACCAAGGCACCATCGACACCCACCACAGGTGCACTATGTATTAGGCATCCACGCACCATAGTAACAACATACAACTGTGACAAACTTCGTGCGCCACATATCAAATCGCGCGTCCTTAGGTTGGCAATATACGAGCACCCGTTGCAGAAAAAATCAAAAGTGCATAAGTATATGAGGCACCGGTTGTTTGCATACAACCTCTTCTACCAAAAACATATATCAGAAGCAGCAGTCGCTAAAGTAAATATCATGTTTACCTTTTTTTATGGTTTCTTAAAAAAAATAATGAATAACAATTCAACTAAAAAAAATAAAATCATTCAATGAAATATTAATACTTTCTAAAACATTAAATTGCATATTTTTTATGATTTATTTTTCAACCTTTTTAAAAAAAGTATCAAAGTCGGGTAAGAAGAGGAAATTAGTCAATTAAATATCAATGCTTGCTACAATTTTAAATTTCATTTTCACCCTCTTTATTTTTCAAAGGCATAATGGGGACCATGGGCGACATGAGTGCCATGGGCGTCTTGAGCACCAAAGGCAAACCATGGGGTAAAACTCAAAGTCCCATGGGCGCCCTCCGCGGGTGCGCTATTTATTATGCAATCACGCGCCACAATAACAATGTACAATTACAATGAACGTCATGCCCCACATATGAAATCGCATGTCCTCGAGTTGGTAATGTACACATATCCCGTTGCGAAAAAAATTAAAAGAGCGCAAGCATATGAGACACCGCTTGTTTTCTTACAATCGCTTCTACAATAGATAGATATCATACCCAGCACTCGCTACCGTGAACTGATTGTTTACCCTGCTTAATTTCTTTTATAGGAACAAAATTAATTTAAAAATGAGGAAATCAGTCAACGAAATATTTATACTTGCTAAAACTAGAATAGTTGATACGTGATGCTAGAGTCAAAATTTCAGATAGTAAACTTTGATAGTGGTTATCAGACTTATTTTTAAGTGTAACATTATGTCAACGAATAATACTAGGTCAAAACAAAATAAGAAAGTTAAGTGAATCTTCGGATTATTGAGAAAGCATAGTATAGGTGATGAAATGTTCATGATGTAAATTTGTTGCATAATATTTTTTTTTATTTCTTTGACTATATTTGGTGTTGCATGAACTAATCTTAGTCGGCCTATGATTCCTACAAATACGTGAGGTACACTGATACTACTCTTGCTAAATTTCCTTTAGGGTGTTTATGTGAGGTCTTTGGTGCTCATACTTCACTTTGTGACAATTCAAAGTTTGTTACTTTGAGTTTCAATAATATACATACTTTTTGACTTTCATTGATCTTAAATTACTCGTTATTCTAATTCATTCCTATTATAATGAAAATGATATGTATTGACTTACCGATCATGGGGTGTGATAAGTTTTATTACTTTTTGAGAATTCTAGTAGTGAAACACGACTATATAAATATATATAGATGCAATTTTATTCTTTTAAAAACTTTTTAGATGTATTGCCCAGTATTAGAAATAAAATAAAATTTTTAAATCACCAACTTCCATATGCTACTATGCTAACACAATCATGGTATTTCTCCATGAATAGCCTTACATTAATTTAGAATGTAGAGTCAAAATTATTTTTATAGAAAATATATTATTATTACCACTTATTTGCAATAGTGTTGAAGGATTAGTGATTTATCTACAATCTTTAATCATTTGATTAGTTGTGCTTATATAAAATATGATAATTACAATCCATCGACAAGTTGAGTTTCATTTAGTTCTCTTTCGGATTAAAAGTTATACACTTAACGGAATGATTAGAGTACTTCTTTCATACGAAGGAATTTTATTTTTTGATCATGTATTTATTCTATTTCCTTTTATAATATGAATTGATTTATCTTTGACTGTATTTTATTATATCCACTTGATAGAGTCAAAATATGAATAGAAAGAAAAATTACTAGTATCTTAAAAGAAATCAATTTGTACTAATTAGGAATATCAATGAACAAGCCCATAATCTTATTTTACTATAAAAACACAACTTTTCTTTTCTTCTTAACCACATTCAAGCAAAATATATTTGACATATCTTAACACATATCAAGCAAGGTTTCTTCTTGAAAAGAAAAAATAACAACATATCTATTATAATTTCACTTCAAGATTTCTACTTATTAACTTAATATTCACAATATATAAATTCCTCATGCATTGACAATTTTTATGAGATTGTTTTCTACTTGAATCTAATCAATGGTTTATTTTTATTTATATGAAGAACAATGAATATATATATCAACAATATCATCACGTTGAAAACCAACAAGGTAGTGTTTATAATGGGGGCCACAAGAACGGGAAAATCTCGTCTCTTTGTTGACCTCGCAACCCATTTTTCATCAGAAATCATCAACTCAGATAAAATGCAAGTTTACAAGGGACTTGACATTGTCACCAACAAGATAAAAGACTATGAAAAAGAAGGTGTATCACACTATTTACTCAGTAAATATTTATTCACCCCGAGTATTTACACTAAATGACTATTCAAATAATTTAATAGCAATTATTATGAATTAGAGAGAAAATGCATATTATTATTTCGATATTGTGGTGTGTGACAAATTTAATTCCATTGATTAGTGATCTGAGTGTGAAATGAATAATTTTTTAAAAAAATTTAAATACTTGAAATTGCTACCTCTCGCAGATCTATGTGCCAATATTTTTTTCTACTAAAGCTTGAATGTATGGAACGAAATTATCTAGTTTTTTAAACTCATCAGAGATATGAACCTGAGACATTAGGATTCTCAACTCATTTCATTAATAACTAAGTCCAATCCATGATTTCTATGAGAATCTACTATTATTAAAAGTATGTGCATTTCATATTAATTAATTTTAAATATGTGTGTGTGTGTATAATATATGTAAATTGAAACACTGACAATAATTTTTCTTCATATTTGTAAAGTGAAATTGATCCAGATCCTAATTTCACTGCTGAGGATTTCTGTGCTCAATCCATTTGCTACATAGAGAAAATTATAAGAGGTGTATATGTTCCAATCGTCGTTGGTGTGTCAAATTCATACATTAAAAAATTTGTGGAAGATCCTACGTTAGTGTTTAAATCTAACTGCGACAGTGATTTTTTTTTAGGTTGACGTTGACGTATCTACATTGGACCCTTTTCTTCGCAAAAGGGTTGATCATATGGTCCAAACAGGTCAGTTTAATTTCTCTTTAGTTTATATGTCTGGTTCATTTATAAGTATCAACACATATGTAATGTTTGACATGCCTTTTTTTAATATACACATGATTTATAATGATAATATACAAGTTAAATTATATGAACCTTGATTATTTTACTAGATATTTTTCTAAAAATTAACACTTGATGTTTGAAAATAAACATGTAATATTATAAAATACTTTCAATAATATCTTTTAATCTCTCTTTATAAATTAAAGTTCTTTTCAAATAAATCAAATGGACTCATAATAACATAAATGGTTTTGTAATATTTATGCCTCATTCAGGACTAGTGGATGAGGTACAGGAAATATTTTCTCTAGAAGCAGATTACAATAAAGAAATCTGACGATCCATTGGTGTCCCTTAGATGGAAAAATACTTTAGAGAAGAAAATAAGTTTGATGCATGTGAAGAATCGACAAAGAAGATTCTTCTTGAATCTGCTTTCGAAGAAATTAAAGTTAATACTTACAACTTAGTTCGTCGCCAACTTGAGAATATTCGACGATTCATGAACGAGAAAATGTAGTCATTGCATCATATTGATGCCCCAATGTTTTTAAGGAAAATAAAAAAGAAGGCACTGATGATAAATGGAAACATGACGTGTTGAAACCCTGCCTCTGTATCATGAAAGAGTTTCTCAAACAATGACGATTACAAGATCATTATTGAGTTTTTAGAATCTAATACCATTAGCACTATTATTTATTTTAAGATGTTACGAGTTGCAATTCATTAAAAGTTCTAGTACTATGCAAGTATTTCAATATTTAAATGCTAACAAATTTGAGTTTAACAAAAAAAATAAGGACACGTCTTTGTACCTCAATTACTAAGCTCCTATTGTTATATAGCTAACGCCTCGCTTTCAAGGCCATTTGATCATTCTTATTATTATTATTAGAACTACCATCCTAGGTGTGGGACTAAGTTTTATGGATGTTTTCATCCGATCTAAGAAAGTTTAAATGTTTTTCCGATTCTTATTCTTTGTGATTAAGATTGCTCAAATTTTATTAAAAAAAACTATTAAAGAAATTAGTTTTAGGCCTATACGTTAAGACATAAACAAATGTATACAAAATCAAGTCATTTATTAATTCGACAATAGAAGACAGCTATCTTTATTTGCAATATTTGAAAACCTAATCAAAATTATAACGAAGTTGATAATAGTTAAATAAGTCATTTCTGGTGTTTCTTTCCGTAAAATTATTTTTCAACAAAACGAGTAAAATGACTTACCCCTTTACACTAACATATACATTTAGTACATAATTGTCATTAAAATAATGTCCAGTTCACTGATGTTATCAGAAATCATTGATTATCGTGCATGCATAATCCCTTCTTACCTGTGTATGCAGTTTCTAATAACCTAATTTATGGTAAGTGTCGGCTTGCAGATTCTCATGGTAGATACTATGGTCATGGTCTTTGGATATACTATATGATGGAAACTACAAGTAACCTGAAGGCATTTACGTATCTTTCTATAAATTAGTCAGGTATATCACAAAACATTGTCCAAGATGGTGTGGTAGCTCGATCCCGGTCTCGACTTGTCATGGCAACTACAAGTAACCCGAAGGCATTTATTTAGATATATTTCACTGCTTATTACTCCTACTGTGATGTATTATTTAATACTTATCTTATCTTCCACCGATTAACCCATTACTTGTCATTTCAGGCTACAACTTGGCTTACCTATTGAACAGTTAAGTAGTTGCCATCATGACCCGATAAATTGTGTTTTGGGATTTTGAAAAGTGACAAAAGTGAAGTAAGAAGTGAAATTATAACATAAAATATTAATACTTGTTAAAATTTTAAATTCAATTTTTCTCCAATTTTTTTCTCAAGGGCGCCATGGGTACCATTGAAACCAAGGGCATCAACGGTGCCATGGGAACCATTGGTACTAAGGGCGCCATAAGCACCAAACGAGCACCATGGTTCCATGCACCGTGGCACCATAGGCACCCACCATACTATGTATTATGCACTCGCATACCACAAACACAACGTACAACTGCAATGAACATCTTGCGCCACATACCGAATTGCGCTTTTTCGAGTTTGAAATATACACACAACCGTTGTGAAGAAAACCAAAAGAGCATAAGAATATCAGACACCCCTTGTTTTCTTACAATGTCTTCTCGGTAGATATATTTGAGGCGTAAGCACATGAGACACCGCTTGTTTGCTTACAACTTCTTCTATAGTAGATAGTCATGAGACCCATGAATGTTTGCCTTATTTAATTATTTTTTTCAAACAAGTAAAGAAATCAACTAAAAAAAAGAAATTGAGACAATGAAATTTCCACACTTACTAAAACATGATTTTTCTATTTATTTTTTAATTTTTTAAAAGAAGTTGCAAAATCAAGTGAAAACAGAATTAGTCAATAAAACATTGAAACTTGTTAAAATTTTAAATTTTAAGTTTCCCCAATTTACTTTCCAAGGTCACCGTGGTCACCTAGGGAACCATGGGCTCTATTGGAATCAAGGGCATCATAGGCACCATGGGCACTATGGACGACATGGGCACCATTGCCACCATGGGCACCACGAGCACCAAAGTCACGCCATGGGCACCCATACCATAGGAACCCTCCACAAGTGTTCTATGTACTATGCACTCACGCACCACAATAACACCATACAACTGCGACAAACGTCGCACGCCACATACCGAATCACACATCCTCGAGTTGGCAATATACACACACCCACTGCATAAAAATCAAAAGGAACAGGAGCATATGTGACACCGCATCTGAGGCCCATCACTCGCTATGGTAAATTGAATGTTAACCTTATTTAATTTATTTTTTTAAAGAAAGTAAAAAAAAAAAACTTAAAGAAAAGGAAATCAGTAAATGAAATATTAATACTTGCTAATACTTTTGATTGCATGTCTTTCCTATTTATTTTTTTAAAAAATCAAGTATGAAGAGAAAAATTGTCAGTCAAATATTAATACCTGCTAAAAGTTTTAATTTCATATTTCCTGTATTTATTTTTCAAGGGCGCCATGATCACCAAATATGCTATGGACACCATTGTCACCATGGCCCCAAGGGACCCATGGACGATGACGGACACCATTGGCACTATGGGCACCATAAGCACCAAAGGCACACCGTGGTTCCATGCACCAAGGCAACATCGACACCCACCGCGGGTGCACTATATATTAGGCACCCACTCACCACAGTAACAATGTAAAACTGCGATGAACTTCGTGAGCCATGTATCAAATCGTGTGTCCTCAGGTTGGCAATATACATACACTCGCTACGCAATAAATCAAAAGTGCATAGGCATATGAGGCACCGGTTGTTTGCTTACAGCCTCTTCTATAGAAGACATATATGAGAACCAGCAGTCGCTTAAGTAAATTTCATGAAAATAATGAATAACAAATTCAATTAAAAAAATAAAATCATTCAATGAAATATTAATACTTTCTAAAACATTAAATTTCATGTTTTTTCTTATTTATTTTTCAACTTTTTAAAAAAATTATCAATGTCAGGTAAGAAGAGGGAATTAGTCAATTAAATACCAATGCTTGTTAAAATTTTAAATTTCATTTTTCCTCTATTTATTTTTCAAGGACGCAATTGGCACCATGGGCACCAAAGGCGCAGTGCGCTCCATGGGCATCTTGAGCACCAAAAGGCAAACCATAGGCATAAAAAACAAAGTCCCATGGGCGCCCTCCGCGGGTGCGCTATGTATTATGCTCTTGCGCGCCACAATAATAATGTACAATTGTGATGAACGTCACGCCCCACATAACCAAATTGCGCGTCCTTGAGTTGGTAATGTACACTATCCCGTTGCGCAAAAAATCAAAAGAGCATAAGCATATGAGACACCACTTGTTTGCTTACAATCTCTTCTACAATAGGTAGATATCATACCCAACACTCGCTACAGTAAATTGATTGTTTACCCAACTTAATTTCTTTTAAAATAACAAAATCAACTTTAAAATGAAAAAATTAGTCAACGAAATATTTATGCCTGCTAAAATTATAATAGTTGATGCGTGACGCTAAAGTCAAAATTTTGGATAGTAAACTGTGATAGTAGTTATCAGACTTATTTTTAAGTGTGACAATATGTCAACAAATAATACCTGGGTCAAAACGAAATAAAAAAATTAAGTGAATCTTTGGATTATTGAAAAAGCATAGTATAGGTGAAGAAATTTTCATTATGTAAATTTGTTGCATAATATTTTTTGTTTATTTCTTTGACTATATTTGGTGTTGCATGAACTAATCTTAGTCGGCCTATGACGCCTACAAATACGTGAGGTTCACTGATACTACTCTTGCTAAATTTTCTTTAGGGGGTGTATGTGTGGTCTTTGGTGCTCATACTTCACTTTGTGACAATTCAAAGTTTGTTACTTTGAGTTTCAATAAAATACATACTTTTGACTTTTATTGCTTTTAAACTACTTGTTATTCATATTCATTCCTATTATAATGAAACATGATATATATTGGATTGCCGATCATGGGGTGTGATAAGTTTTATTATTTTTTAGGAATTATAGTAGTTAAACACGACTATATAAATATATATAGATACAATTTTATTTTTTAAAAAACTTTTTACATGTATTGCATAGTATTTGATATAAAATAAAAAATTTAAATCACCAACTTTCATATGCTACTACCCTAATACAATCATGGTATTTCTCCATGAATAGCCTTACATTAATTTAGAACGTATAGTCAAAATTATTTTTTTAGAAAATATATTATTAGTAACACTTATCTGCAATAGTTTTGAAGGATTAGTGATTTATCAACAATCGTCAATCATTTAGTTAGTTGTGCTTATATATAATATGATAATTACAATCCATCAACATGACGAGTTTTATTTAGTTCTCTTTCGGATTATAAGTTACACACTTAATAGAACGATTAGAGTACTTCTTTCATACGGAGGGATTTACTGGTTCAAATACAATAGCAGTTAAAATTAAAAGTTGCCATTGACTCTGGTATCTAATAAGGTTTAAGATAATTTTTTAGTGATATTTATTTTCTGATCATGTATTTATTCTATTTCTTTTTTTAATATGAATTGATTTATCTTTGACTATATTTGATTATATCCACTTGATAGAGTCAAAATATGATTAGAAAGAAAAATTATTCTTATCTTAAAAGATATCAATTTGTACTAATTAGTAATATCAATGAACAAGTTCATAATCTTATTTTACTATAAAAATACAACATCCTTTCTTTCTTAACCACATTCAAGAAAAATATATTTTTCATATCTTAACCCATTTCAAGCAAGGTTTCTTCTTGAAAAGAAAAAGCAACAACATATCCATTATAATTCCACTTCAAGTTTTCTACTTATTAACTTAATATTCACAATATCTAAATTTCTCGTGCATTGACAATTTTTATGATATTGTCTTCTACTTTAATCTAATCAATGATTTGTTTTTATTTTTATGCAAATAAATGAATAAATCTATCAACAATATCATCACATTGAACTAGAACAAGGTAGTGTTTATAATGGGGGCTACAGGGATGGGAAAATCTCATCTCTCTATTGACCTCGCAACCCATTTTTCAACAGAAATCATCAACTTTGATAAAAGGCAAGTTTACAAGGGACTTGACATTGTCACCAACAAGATAACAGATTCTGAAAAAGAAGGTGTACCACACTATTTGCTTGGTAAATATTTATTCACACTGAGTATTTACACTTAATGGCTATTCAAATAATTTAATAGCAGTTATTATGGATTAGAGAAAAAATGCATATTATTATTTCGATATTGTGGTGTGTGACAAATTTAATTCCATTGATTAGTGATCTGAGTGAGAAATGAATAATTTTTTTAAATTTAAATACTTAAAATTACTACCTCTCGCAGATCTATGTGCCAGTAATTTTTTCTACTAAAGCTTGAATGTATGATACGAAATTATCTAGTTTTTCAAACTCACCCGAGATATGAACCTGAGACATCAAGATGCTCAACCCACTTCATTTATAACTAAGTCCAATCCTTGATTTCTATGAGAATTTATCATTATTAAAAATATGTGCATTTCATATTAATTAATTTTATATATGTGTATGTATGTGTTTGTGTGTGTGTGTATATAATACATTTAAATCGAAACACTGGCAATAATTTTTCTTCATATTTGTAAGGTGAAATCAATCCAGTGGATATGTTTCAATCGTCGTTGGTGGGTCAAATTCATACATTGATAAACTTGTAGAAGATCCTATGTTCGCATTTAAATCTAACTACGATAGTTGTTTTATTTGGATTGACATTGATGTATCTACATTGGACCCTTTTCTTCTCAAAAGGATTGATTATATGGTCCAAACTGGTCGGTTAAATTTCTCTTTAATTTATATGTATGGTTCATTTATAAGTATCAACACATGTGATATTTGACCTGCCATTTTTTAATATACACATGATTTATAATGAGAATATACAAGTTAGGTTATATGAACCTTGATTATTTTACTAAATATTTTTCTGAAAATTAACACTTGATGTTTGAAAATAATCATGTAATATTTTAAAATACTTTCTACAATATCTTTTAATCTCTCTCTTTATAAATTAAAGTTTTGATAAAATAAATCAAATGGACTTCAAATAACTCAAATGGTTCTTTAATATTTATTTCGTATTCAAGGCTAGTGGATGAGGTGCGGGAAATATTTTCTCCTGAAGAAGAAAATAAGTTTGACACATGTGAAGAATCAACAAAGAAGATTCTTCTTGAATCCGCAATTGAAGAAATTAAAGTTAGTACTTGCAACTTAGTTTGCCGCCAACTTGAGAAAATTCGACGATTTATGAATGAGAAAATGTGGCCATTGTATCATATTGATGCCATAAATGTTTTCAAGGAAAATAAAAAAGAAGGTGCTGATGATAAATGGAAACATAACGTCCTGAAACCTACCTTGATATCGTAAAAGAGTTTCTCAAACAATGACGATTACAAGATCATTATTGAGTTTTTAGAAACTAATACCATTAGCACTATTATTTCTTTTAAGATGTTGTGAGGTGCAATTCATTAAAAGTTCTAGTACTATGCAAGTATTTCAATATGTAAGTGATAACAAATTTGAGTTTGAAAAAAAATGAGGGCCCGTCTTTGTTCCTCAATTACTAAACTCCTAGTGTTCTATAGCTAGCGTATCCCTTTCAAGATCATTCTATCTTTCTTATTAATATTAGAATTATCATCCTAGGGATGGGACCTAGTTTTATGACAGTTTTTATTCGATCTAAGAAAATTTAGATGTTTTTCCGATTTTTATTCTTTGTGAGTATGATTGCTCATTTTTTATTAAAAATAACTATCAAAGAAAAGAGTTTTAGCACTATACATTAAGACATAAAAAGATGTATAAAAAATCAAGTCATTTATTAATTCGACAATAGAAGACAACTATCTTTATTAGCAATATTTGAAAACCTAATCAAAATTATAACGAAGTTAATAATAGTTAAATAATTCATTTCTGGTATTTCTTTTCTTAAAATTATTTTTCAACAAAACGAGTAAAATGACTTACCCCTTTATACTAACATATACATTTAATACATAATTGTCATTAAAATAATGTCTAGTTCACTGATATTATTAGAAATCATTAATTATGGCGCATGCATAATCCCTTCTTACCTATCTTTGCAGTTTCTAATAAGCTAATTTGTGGTAAGTGTCAGTTTGCAGATTCTCATGGTAGATACTATGGTTATGGTCTTTGGATATACTATATGATGGCAACTACAAGTAACCTAAAGGCATTTATGTATCTTTCCACAAGTGAGCCAGGTATATCAAAAAACGTTGTCCAAGATGGTGTGGTAGCTCGAGCCAGGCCTCGACTTGTCATGGTAACTCTAAGTAACCTGAAGGCATTTATCTAAATATATGTCGCTGCTTATTACTCCTACTGTGATGTGTTATTTAATACTTATCTTATCTCCCGCTGATTAGCCCATTACTTGTCATTCCGGGCTACGACTTGGATTACCTAATGAGACTTGGATTACCTAATGAAGTGTTAAGTTGTTGTCATCATGACCTAATAAATTGTGTCATGTAATTTTAAAAAGTGATGAAAATAAAGTAAGAAGAGAAATTATTCAATAAAATGTTAATACTTGTTAAATTTTTAAATTCCATTTTTCACCGATTTATTTTCCAAGGACACCAAGGGCACCATAATTACCATTGGAACCAAGGGCATCAAGGGCACCAATGGAGCCATGGGCACCATTGGCACCAAGGGCACCATGAGCACCGAACGAGCACCATGGTTCCATGCATCAAGGCACCATGGTGTAACGATCCATTTCATCGTTACTAAATTATTCTTAATAAATTAATAAAATTCTTAATTTTAATTCCTCAATATTAACTTGGGTCCAAAATAGTCAATATTTTATTTATTATAACACCTCGAATTTTTCGGTGAAGATTTTAGCCTTCGAATGTGTCTAGATAGACTCAATCTTGGTGAATTTTAATTATTCATGATTTCTAATATCAATACTTTAGTTTTGAAAGTTCTTTAGGTATGAATTAAGGTCGTACAATATCCCTAACACAAAGTTAAGTATAAAATTTTCTTTCTGATACGATTTCGATATGGGTTTTTACTAGGGCCAACTTCAAACAATCATATCTCATAGAATATAAGGATTTAGGGGTCCCATTACCTATCAAATAAAATATCTCTGAGTCCTCTTTCCAACGCAATAGATCGTTCCTCAATCTGAATTTGAAGTAAAAGGTTATGCCTATTTTACTGAGCACTATCCGAGCTGAAACGGAATTTCGTTGTACCAAAAATTTTGGTTGTATTTAAATTAGCTTCAGCCATATTTTAGGTCTAAAAATTCCATATTTCATTCTCCAACCCTAGAGATGTGATTTTCCAAAGCTTAAGGTGAAATTTCTTCATGGAGGTAAGTTTTTCCATTATTTTCTTCGTCTTTTAATCCTTTAATATCTTAGAATCCTTAGAAAGACTTTTAATGGTGGAATTCTTTTGGGGTATACTCATGAGTTTTTTTAATATGACCTAGAGCTGATTCTAAACTATAAATTAAAGATTCCTAACATGAATTTCATAAACTAGGTTATGAATTTTGATGGTTAGGAACCTTGAATTCCTTAAAGATGAGATATTTAGTATAAAAGCTCCATTAATGGAGATGGGTTAAGCTTTAAAGAGCTAATTAAAGATTAATGAAATTTGGGGAATGATATAGACCTTGAGTGATCAGGGTAGAATTTGTGGGTTTGAATCCCCAAGGTAGAATTTGTGGGTTTGAATCCCCAAGATATTTGATTGAAGAGTAATTACTTATTTCTCTTATAATTGCTAGATTTTTAGATGATTGATGTAATACCCGGAAAATTTTTCGTTGAAATTTTATGCGTAAATGTGTTGGGTTCTATCTTCTAGAATGAATTATAAATTTTTCGTGCAAAATGTCTTAGATTATACCCACCATTGCGTAGAGTATCGAATAAGCTTTCAAACAATATGTGGATCATCCAAAAAGTACACCCGAGCGACGAGTTATAAACATTCCGATCGAACCGTGAATAGTAGTGAACAGTAAAACGTGCAGGAAAAAGTACTGAGGACTGGCGTATTTTTGGTCCAACTTTAAACAATCATAACTCCTTGTACATAATGATCTGGGTGATCTACTATATATAAATGGAAATCTCTGTGAGTCCTCTTTCCAATGAAATTGGTTTCATCCAATTTGTCTATCAGGGCAAAAAGTTATGGTCGATGTACTTCAGCCTACCAAAAGTGAATTTTTGGGTCAACTTCAAACGATCATAACTCCTCGTACACAATGATCTGGGTGACATAATATATATCAATGGAAATATATGAGAGTCCTCTTTCTAATGAAATTAGTTTCATCAAATTTGAATATCAGAGTAAAACGTTATGGTTGATCTACTTCAGACTATCAAAACAGTCCACCAAACGATAGATTCAAGAATTTTTTTGATTTTTAGGAGCGTTTTGGTCATTCCCCCTTACCCAAAATCTGTCCAAACCGTATATTAAAGCCTATTAGAAGCATTATATGTTATATGTCATCAAACTCCCTCAAAAAGAAAACCCTAAGCTGCTACATCCAACTTCAAGAACCTCCAAAGTTCACCATTAATTCTGCAAATTTATTCAAGATTCCAAATTCCTAGTTCAAGAACTCCAAGAACCATCATTCAAATGCACGATTAACATCTCAAAAATGAGTATCGATATAAATTTCATCACTCAAGGTATGTGGGGTTTTTCAACAAGAACTCTCTTTCGTTCTTGTGCCCAAAAGTAATTTTCTTTACAAAGACAAGATTTTTATTTGA